>NC_056522.1:252727795-252829674 GCF_019175285.1 Sceloporus undulatus
GAAGGCGGGGAAGAGGGCGTGTCGGTGGGAGCGGTGCACTTATAGCCGGCCTGCCTGGCTTCCTTCCCTGTCCCACCCCCGCGCCTGCCTCCAAGGAACTGTGCGAGTTGCTGTTGCCGCTGTCGCTGCCGGGCGCCTCCCTGGGCGGAGAGGACACCTGCGCAGTTGCACATCGCCACAGGGAGACCGCCTTCGGACTGAAACCATCGCAACTGCGCATCTGCGCAACTAATTTGTCCTGGGGGAGGCAGGCACTGAGCTGTGCCCCAGCTAGTTTGTTGTAAATTTGATATTGTATTTTATTGTATTGTGTTGTTTTGCTGCTGGCTGTATTGAGATATGCATTGTTATTGCTATTGTCATGTATTGAGATTTGTATTGATATTTACTGCATTGAAATGTACTGCTATATGCTATTGTGATGTATTGAGATTTGTACTGATATTTGTTGTATTGAGATATGTATTGTTATGTTATTATTATGTGAATCTGTTGTAAACCGCCTTGATTAAGTTTTTAGAAGGGCGGTATATAAATAAACCTTATTATTATTATTATTATTATTATTATTATTATTATTATTATTATTATATACATCAGTCATACTACAAGATATACAAATGAGGATGAATCAGTCTATGAATCTATCCTGACAGTCATTTAAATAAACATTTCCTTTAGAAAAGGCAAGCAGCAGTATTATGAGGCATTAGGAATTATAGTGGTTCAGCACTTGTTTTCTGATAACTCTGGATGCCAGCTAAAATGAAAGGCCACTATCATGTTTCCCATCAAGACAAACAAGTACTTTGACAATGGGAACTGCCAAAAAAGACAAGTGAAATCAAATTCCAGCTGTTTGTGCGAATGTTCCCTGTATGTATAAACATATGCCACTTTAGATCCTTGCTAAAGTTTCCAGCTATCTTTAAGAATGTAAACATCCTTCAATGATTAGTACTTTATATAAATGGCATGTAGGTATAAACTGAAAGATAGGGCAATATTACCTGCTGGAATCTGGATTATGGGTCAAAGCTTCATAAGCTTGACTGTTATGTCCTAAATCCAGGTGGTGCTTGAAAATGCAAGTCCTCAAGGTAGCCTACAAAATGAACATGCAAATATGGTCATTACAAAAACCTAAAACCAGCTAGAAAAATAGATGATGCTTTAACAGTATAAAAATGGTAAGGGTGGACATCTCAGAACTGGGGAGAAATTACTTACTTGACTTCTCCAGTCATCAGCTGCTTCTGTGATTGCTAAAGTAGCCAGCTGAATTATCAGCTCAGGCAGACCAATGGTATCCAACAGACGCAGAACCTGGAGAAGGGCATTCAATAACGAATGTTTCACAATTTGCATTGCCCCACTTTACAAAAGTCTCACCCACAATGTACACCAATCCCAGTGAGTATATGCAGTTGAGGAAAGTGGGGATAGCGAGGTGAGAGTGAAGCTGTTTGGAGTTTTGGTGTGAAGTTTTGAACAGTAAGAAAATCTGACTACACTGGGTTTCTTTTACCTATCTAGGCTGGAGGAATGGGAAAGGTAGAAAAAGCAACTGCAGTCTTGATGTTGCTGGAAGAAAGAGGTTTCCTTCACCTGCTTAGAAAGGGAAGTGAGAGGAGGAAGAGGAAGAAATCTGGATCTTCATTTGGAGGAAGGAATTTCCTTTGCCTGCTTAGCGGGGGGGGGGAATGAGCAGGAGGAAGAAACAGAATCTTGAAGTTTTGGTATGGCTGGATGGGGTTTCCTTTGCTTGTTGAGGAATTGGAGTTACATCACAACTTCAGCAACACAACCTCAACATAAAGCAAGACTTGCTTGAACTTGAACTTTTTGTGAAGCTTTCAGCAACATAAATGTTAATAATTTTTGCATGGCAACAAAAATACCTTGTCATAATACTGAAGCCTTGGAGTTGAAGCCATTTCTACATCCTCAGACCTAATTAGCCTGTCTAAAAACTCCTCTTTTCCAACTTCTGAGGCTGCTTGGCAGAAACACTCCAGAGCCTGGAAGAAAAGAAGAAAGGTGAGCATTTTTAAAATACTGCAAAATGAATCAGATCAGCCCTATACTGGACAACAACTACTACATAACTGATACTTAAATGTCACTTATAATTGTAGAAGAAAGGGAAATTAATTTTAATTTTCATTCAAAATATGAAATTACAACAAGGGATCAAAAGTTCCTAATATAGCTTCCAGTACCCACAAAAAGCTTTTAATCAAAGGCTGGGAAAAAACATTGTATCACCCTACCAAGAAAGGAGAGTGTTCTGTTTATTGTTGTTGTTATACGCTTTCAAGTTGTTTCTGACTTATAGCGACCCCAAGGCAAACCTATCACTACGTTCTCTTGGCAAGATTTATTCAGAGGTGGTTTGCCATTGCCTCTGAAGCTGAGAGTGTGACTTGTTCAATGGCTGGTTCAACAGACTTGTAGTCCAACACTCAAGCCATTACACCACGCTGGCTTTAAGGGTTCTATAGTTAAACTCATTTGAGTAAAGAACACAAATTCTAGTGTAGGTTTTTTGGCATTTATTTGTTTTCAGAATTACACAAATCTGGACTGGCCTGCAGACATCATACTTTTCAAAAGTAACTGAGAATCTCCTGTCCTTTGCTGTGACAATTACTACCTAAATCAACTCTTTCTTTTTATCTGTCAATACATCCACTGCTTTGCAAAAATGAGAAAGTAGTATAGAAATCTATTTTTACCTTGTGCCCTTCTCCCATAACAAGGTAGCAGCGTCCCATCATAAAGCGACATGATCCTACATTCACATGACACCAAGGTTCCAGCAAACGAATATATTCCTGTCACAAAAGTAACAATCAATAATCAGACAGAACAAGTTTTTCTCTTAATTTCCGCATCCCCAATTAACTTTCTTCAGTGAAACCCAATTAAAAAAATATGTGCTGACAAGTAGCTAGGCTGGATTCTGGGTTTGGATCCTAGGTTTCAGTAAGAGGAAGTCTGCCCACAGACTGTTGCAACTGACAGATGCGACAGATTCTTCTTTCCCCACAGAAAATTCCAGAGGACTGAGAAATGGTCTGGAGAAGTATACAGATAGTAAGGGATTGACAGGGATGCTGGTGGTAATCAATATAAAACCACTTCTCCTGGTTTTGCCAGTGGGATGCTTCTACCCTGATTCAAGTCCCTCCAGAAACAGGGAAAGTTCCTTTAAACATGGAAGGGTAACCTGGAATTGGAACCCTACTGTTACCTATTATAGACATGGGCAAGTTTAAAGTGTGGAACATGAGGATTTTCCAGATATTGCTGGACTGCAACTCTGATCAGCCATAGGCAGTACAACCAATAGCAAAGGATCACACATTCACCATCCCTGACTTAAAGAATAATTTACAAAACTTCCCACAATTGTCTTACCTGCAATTGAGCATACTGACAAGCTCCCATCAAACATTCAGGGAAAAGAAAACAAGGATTACTTGGCCACCTGAAGACTATATAAGGAATATAAGTACTTAACTAGATGACAAGACAGTGGGTTCCAGATTAATATAAAATAAGCCTTAACGTTTTTTTTTTAAAAAAATAATTACATTGTTCACAGATGGCACAAATGCACACACAAATGAAAATGTTGGTATCAGGGAATCAGAAATGGGACATAAAATGGAAAATGTGAGGCCAATAAATAAATAAATTGCAATAATAATAATAATACCATGAGAACAACAGATAGTAAATATCTTAGCATTTCCCCAACAAAGTTACTCCATCAGTTTCATCCTATAATTTTTTGTGGTAAACTGCTTAACTAGGCCTTGCATCTAGAGCAGATGGATGGTTTACTGTGTGATCCATCATTTCTCTGATCTCCATGTACTTCAGAGGTGTTCTCTCTAATCCAAGATAAACTGAAAGGTTAACATCTACTATGTTATAGACTAGATGAAAATATAGCTTCATTCGACTGTTCAGATAAAAGATGCAATTGAAGGATACAAAAACTGCAGTAGATAACCGCAAATAGCAGAAAACATTTGAGGCCAACTCAAACCCGCTGCATCCAGGGCTGCATTAGACTGGAACAGCTGAGATATTGTGTGCTTTCGGGCTACTTCCTGAAAGAAGAGCTCCACAATAGTCTGAGGACCAGACACTAAAAAAAATATTTTGAAGTGTTGTTAGTATCAAGACAACAGCGCAATGAAAAACTGCTTCTCACGCTTTTAGGCTGCACTTGTCAGTTACACGTATAAAATGATGACAGTAAACAAATTCCAGAAATTAATTCTCAGTTTAATTGTTATTCTGTCTTTCATTTCCAATAAATCCACACAGAAAAGAATAGACATGGATAATCCTGTTACATTTTATAGAATGGTTAACTTAAAAAGTTCTTTGGTTTTGGTTCTGCATCAGTTTCCACTTTTTAACAAAAGCTTGAACAGAAATGTATGCTTTTCATGGACACAAAATGTCCCACACCATTTTATAAACACTTGCCCAACATGTATATTTTTGTAATCATCTCTCTCTAATGTATGACGGTAGAAGCATCTACCAATGCACATGTTTATGCATTTTCTAAAAATCAGAGGACCTCTAGATTCCCCAAACCCTTCAAAAAAGTCAAAAGATAGTCAAAGAGACAGACAGTTTTACAGTCTTAGTAACTGTGCAGGCAGAAAAGTTGTATCAGAACCAACATGGAAATAGGAAAAGACCAGTGAGAAAATTGGAGAGTGAGGAGAAATAGCAGACAGAAAGGAAAGAACACAAAAGTGGGAGGACCTAAAGGATTTTGAAATAATATGCAATGCCCAGTGAGTTTCTTGTTTATTTTCTTAAAAAGATAGTTCAATTATGCCACTATGTCAAATTGTGAATAACCTAATTTTTAAAAAAAGATTTCCAACTCTTAAGTTGGGTACTTCTGGTAATATGTATTGATTATCAAAATAATGTGTAACTAGTTAGATATATAAAACTTTATCAACATGATAATGAATCCCACCTCCAAAGATATCTTTTATCTTACCTAGTTTGAGTGGTGCTAGAGTTGTAGAATCTGTCAGTTTTAATACAGAAAGATGCTGTAAGTTGGATTCCCTAAGGACAGATAATATTTATAAGGTGAGATAACTAATTTTATATTGTGACACCAGACTAGTCTACCAATTCATGATCACAAAAAAATAAATAAAGTATAATGAGTAGAAGAGACAGAAGGGGGATCATTTTGCATTCCAAAAACACAATGAGGTTACCACTAAATAATCAGGAAAAATTCACTCTATTTTATACACTGAAACCTTCAAATGGCAGCTTTTACTGGTCATGTTGGTATGGAACGCTTCCAACATATAACAAAGCTTACCCCTTGGTAAACAGCCTCCCAAAGAAGTTAGTTTTCCCCCAGAAGTTATCTTTATATGAAAATACCGCTCATGAGAAAATGGCATAATAAATGTAATATAAGGTTCTACAGAAACAGATGTAAATGGATCCTTAGACTAGAAATTACATTCAGGATGCAACAGGTATAAGCAAGAATGTAACTTCCTTCTTGTTACAAAAGAATTTTAATTATCTCCAGAATATATTTTCTGGGAGCATTTTATGTTTTAAAGACAGACAAGCATATTTTCTGCCACAAAATTCCATGTAAATCTGATTCTGCCAATTCTGACCAAGGTCATCTTTGATGAAAGCAAACCATCTTGTTTGGAAGACATTGATTTCTGTAAAGCAGCAGTAAGTTAACATGATTCTGAAACAGTTCTGACAGGTCGAAGGCTTTCATGGCCGGCATCCATAGTTTTTTGTGGTTTTTTCGGGCTATGTGGCCATGTTCTAGAAGAGTTTCTTCCTGATGTTTCACCAGCATCTGTGGCTGGCATCTATAGTCCTGATAGGAGTTAAGCTTGCCTAAATTAGCTACTTTATATTATCAAAATGTCTTTCACCAAATGATGGGAGATGGACTATGCCTTCTTTTCATATTAGAAACAAACCAAACATTTAAAAAACTTACAGTTCATCAACTGGAACATCTGATGCCAAACGCTGACTTGCCCACCTGATCACATAATAAGATAATAGCAAAAGAGAAGTACGATGCAGCAGATTCTGCTGAGTGTGGAATAGCTGGCCTCCTCCCAAAAGCACCTAAAACATTAATCGTTAAATGGAAAGCAATGGTCAAGAAATTTTATACCATTTAGAATAGAGGCAGCAAATGTATGATTGCAAATCCTTGTGGTATCATCCTTCCTGCCTCAGGTGTAACAGAAGGGATGGGGTAAAATTTAGAACCAAGACTAAAAGGGAATCCAAGTCTAATCCTTTCCAATAAGTAGTTAATGTCAGCAAAACCAAACAGCAACAAGCATCAGCCTAACAGACTTTATGCCAGAATGTATCTCTCTATACAACCCAGTGCAAGTTTTAATGTCTGCAGGGAAGGGCTTTCTCTCAGTCCTAACACCTTCACAGGTATGTTTGGTGAGTACTTCAGAAAAAGCCTTCTCCATGGCAGCTCCAAGACTGTGAAACTCCCTTCCATGGGAGGGGTTGTTGACTCCTTCCCTGCTCTCTTTCCACTAACAGGTGAAGACGGTTTTATTCAGGCAGGCCTCTGAATATAATAATAATAATAATAATAATAATAATAATAATAATAATAATAATAATAATAGCAGCAGCAGCAGCATCCGCCTCTTCCTCGGCGAATGTTGTGTGCTGCATTTTTAATCTTTTAAACTATATTTTTAAAATAAAGCTATTATTTAATTCTTTTAAACTTTTATAAAATAATATTTTAACTTTATCTTTTTTAAAATTAATGTAAGTTACCCTGAAATCCCATCTTGGGGAAAAGGTGGGATATAAATTCAAAGAAATAAAGAAATAAAGTACAATATAAATAAATAAATAAATTGCAGCAATTTATACAGCGCATTATAGTGTTTCTATTTTTGTTCAACAACTATCTCCTCTATCAGAAAATATATGTTCTTCTAATTATGTGCACTATGTTTTGGGATTTCCAAGGATGGAAGTGCTTGAGACTACACAGTCACCTCTAGGTTATACTCACAGCGTCTCCAAGCCGCAGTAAGAGGTGTTGTAAAATCAACAAGTCCCGACAAATAAAGAAGCGGGTCATAGACATCTTGTACACACACCGACATATCATATTGACTGTTGTGCTACTACCATAGAGCTGTGAAAGATGCATGCGGACATTAAGGGGCTGAACTATGGAAAAGAAAAAAAGAAAAGATGAAACGGCAAAAATATACGTCTACAGGTGTAAGCAGTTTCCACTTAATCAAAATGACAGTGAAAGGAAGGGTAGGTCTGGTCTCTCACCAATATTGAATCCTCTTTCTATTTCCATATCTGTCTCATAGTCCATTTCACGAATAAGCACCCCAATAGCACTGATCGGATTTCTGATCTCCTGTAATTTGCTGTTAATATCCTCCATCAGATTCTCCCTACAAGAGAACAAATGATATGTGATGAGCATGCATAAAATATATTGAGACATTACAAATCATGAATCAAGACAAACTGCTTCCCTTGCCATCATCAGGATATGAAACTATAAAATACAAATCAATTTGAAACTACCAAAATCATCAAGATACATATGCCTAGTATCAATGAAAAATTAACTGCACATCAAAAACACTGCATTACTCTGAATCTATGTGCCCACCTTTGAGCCAGAGAATTTTGTTTTAATGCGAACATGACCCAAACTTGTTTAAGCCTTTGCTAGAAACCCAGTGTTCCAGCTGTTTGTTAATCTTTTAAGGAGCCACATCTTTCAGCTTCTTAACAGAAAAATTACTGAAGCCTTAGGGCCAAAACACACCGGCCAAATAAAGCAGCTTCTGGCCACTTTGGGGGTGTGTTTTTTAGATGACAAACTCCCCCCCAAAGTGGCCAGAACCCGTGTCAAAGCTGCGCTTACTGGGCAAGAATGAGACCTTTTAGGAGCGGATTAAATCCGTTCTTGCTTTCAAAGTGAGCTGTGCAGTCGCTATGCTCCTGGTGCAATTGTGGCCAGAGCAGCCAGAGGCCCCTCCTTCTGGGACTGATAACATACACAGATCCTTCTGGAACTGACAAGAGACCAGCAACATATATGGCTAACCCGTCCAAAACCAGTTAGTTTCTAAGAGAAAGTATTAAACTGGATACACACATGTTACAGGGCAAACTGTACACTACAAAGCAGCTATAGTATTAATTTTCATGGTAAAAAAGAAAGTAAAAATTTTTCAAAGAAAGACCTCATAGCATCTTTTTTAAGAGCAGCAAAATCGAAAATCAAAAATTTTTGGAAACATTTAAAGATCTCTCTATACAAGTAAGGCTAAATAGGGGGGGGGCATCCCAGAGCATTATCAGAAAAGTTAATAAAAAGTCAGATTAGCAAGAGAAGAAATTAAGAAAAATATTTGAAGAAAACTGGAGCCTTTTATTGTTTAAGCTACTCATGAAAACTCTGGACTTAAACCACCACAAGAACAAACATTTTTTGGGGAAATGTGTTTGGAATAATACAGGTAATATATGATCTATCAATCGGTACTTTGAAGATGGACTATACACACAGTGACCACCAGTATGTCAGCAGAGAAGCTGATAGGTCCCTTCTTTCTTCTTTAAATGCCCAAATAGCTTTTGATACCATTTTAAATTTAAATTTAACTTTAAAGGAGAGAGGTCTGTAATTGAAAGTAAACAGAAACCAAATCGGCCATAAATATTCAGAAAAATTGAAAGAGAAAAAAAAGATTTTAGAAGTGAAAGAAGGGACACAGAAACTGTACTAGCTGGCAAGACAGCGTAGGAAAAAAATGAGGAGGGGGAGAGAAAGGAGTGGACAAAATTACATGACCCCTCCCTCTGAAGCTAGCATGAGAAGCATACAACTGACATATTTATGGATTGTTCCTCTGCAGCATTTTAAGAATAATGTGGTATATATTTAGGCTCACAAAATAAGATCTGCAAGTGAGAATGAGAGGAAGAGGAAGCTGATTTGCATACTATGGCCCCATACAGACAGGCCAAAATAAAGCTGCTTCGAGTCACTTTGGAGGTATGCTGTTTAAATGATGCATGTGTACTAAGAGTCCGGAAGCTGTGCCAGAGCCACGATCCAGTCCTAAGGACTGGAGTGTGGCTTTGGCGTGGCTTCTGGACTCTTATGATGCATGCATAATTTAAACAGCATACCTCCAAAGTGACCTGAAGTAGCTTTATTTTGAACTGTCTGTATGGGTCCTATGTTATATTTGTAAGTCAATGGAAAAAACTTATACAGAAAAATAGAATAAGATTATTTAAATTAAATGTCCATCTCACTGCGCAGACCCCTTGCCAGGGTTGGAGATTGCAGCAGAGCGCATCAGGTCAAGGACAGAGGGATCTCCTTCCTCCATCTGCGCCTGGGCTCTTTGGCCTTTAGTGCCTTCAGCCAGACATGGCTGGGCTGAATTCTTCTTTCATGTTGGAGTTGGGCTTAATTGCCTCACAGCACAGCAGCTTCTGAACTGTCTCTCCCTGCCTGGCTTTGTTTCAGCCGTTGGAAAGTCAAAAGGATAGAGCAAGACTAGAGAAAACATAGCTGTTTTTGCAGGTAGTTGCCAAGGCAGGAGAGAACAGATCATGAATACAAGAAAAATAGAATAAATATTAGAAGAAATATTAAAGTGTTTAAGACAAAGAAGGAGGAGAAAAGGAAAAACACAGCCTACTCGGAGCGAGGCAGGAAAAAGACTGAGGGATGGTGGGGGTTGCTCCCTCTGGTGGTGACTCCTTCAAGTCTGTTTTTCCTGCCTATTTCAGAGCAAGAGATAGAATCAACCCATGTTATAGGATGTTTCCACCTCCATCGCTGGAAAAGGGGAAACCAACAAAATTGTAAGAGTATATCTTCATAAGGTATGACACCAACTCGGCTGCTTCTATCATCTGAGAGAGGGAGGGAATTAACCCTAGAATTTCCACCAACCAGAACTATGTACACAGTACATCCCTATAATATTCAATCTGCTTAACAGTTTAAGGAGGAGCACATCAATCTTTATAAAAACATACAGTGCTGAGAGCCCATACATACGTGTCATTAGCAATCAAATCTTTAAGGATCTGTTCTGCAGCTCTCTCCGGAGACTGAAGACGGCAGCAAGCCATTTCCATTGTGAGTGCCATCTCCACATTAACTGATTCACCAATTAATTGAAGGCATTGAACCAGACTCACAAGATCATGAGAAAACTCAGATTCTGCAACCAAACAGTTGTGCTCAGAATGTTATTTCAAAACGAAGACATCAGTGACAATAAAATAACTAACTGTCTTGGAAACACGGAACGATGACTGCAATAAGAGCAGACTCAAACTTATGTTCTACATTCTTTACAACAGTTAAAAATGCCAATATTATATTCACCAGTATCTACTCAAGCAAGCAGAAATTCTAAAATAAGGCAGCAAGTAATCTTTAGTTATCTCATACGGTGCACATTTTAGAAATAGTTAAATTTTACCAGTCCAGTCTTGCAACTGGTGATTTGCCAAGTAGAAGATACAACCGTTGCAAGCACTTGAGGAAGGAGTCACTAAGAAGGTGATCTTGTTTGCAGACAAGATCAAATACTAAGGACTCTATCAATTCCGTTTCCTCATCCTTTCAGCTTCTTGAGCTGAGCAATAACCAACACATTAACGGATCTGGTAGGAGACTGAGAAAGGAGCAATGGTAGGAAACAGCAGTTCCAGAAGCAAATACTCTTTGGTGTGAACAGTTTTGGGGAGGGAAGATTGTGAAGTGGATGAAACTTGAATGGTATTTTCCCTCCTCAGCTCTGTTTTTCCAGATGAAAAAGACTGTGTTCCAGATCTTCTCAATGGTCAGCACAATATCTTGGCCAGTGAGAACATAGCAATCAATGGTTCATTTCTCATGCATTTCTTGGTCTTCCAACTTTTTATTCAATTGTGGTAGCAGCAGAGAGGAGAATCAAAGGAATAACATTATTACTGCTCAAATAATTGTGGAAGGTGCAAGCCTACTACTTTCAGGGGGGCTACCTAGTGACTCCTCAGATCCAGAATTCTTGAAACTGCAGAACATATCTTGTTTATTTTTCACTTTATGCTCACTGCAAGAGGAAAGTAAACTGGACAGAAAAAGTCTGGTCATAAAGGGAAAACAGCACAAAAACTTTCTATTGATAGATTTGTAGACTATTCTTGAATAAACTCTGCAGCTTACATTGAGAAGAGTGGAGGGCAGATTTTTTCTTCCTGTCCCTCCAAATCTGCCAAGTTAAGGTCATGTACCTTGCAAACCAAAGCAAAAAGCAGAAGCAGTTGGAGATGATGCACCTCCAGACATGAACCAACTTTGGCATAAATAAAATAGCAATAGCTTCTAAAAATGTGGGACAGATTCCAAAGAACTGAGAAGCTAGTTCCATAAGCCCCAAGGGATTTAACATCTGCACATACTATTGTATGATAAACTGCTTTTGAAAGCAAGTTAAAAAAACAAGTTATAATTTGGCATGGGATTCAACTGCTTTAAAAAACTAAGCTTAATGTTACACAAACTAGTGCAAATCTAAAGTCACTCTCTGAAACTTGGCTGTTTTTCGGGGGGGAGGGGATTACTCCCAAAAGAAAAATAAAGACTTTTTGCTTTGTCATCCTTGAAAATTAAGAGTTACAATAACTTAAGACAACGGGTTTGCAACCTCTTTCCATTACCATCTAAACCAACACTTTCAACTTCATTGATCAGCTGTTCATCAGGCACGAGATAAAGGTGGTCCACAAGGGTACAGGGCACAAGAAAAGACACATATCCCTGTAGAGAGAAATATATCCATCATTTAATCTTCAAACACCACAATGGCTTGCTATTACTTTAAACTGCATCTTTCCAAGCAAATAAGGATGTTTCCACAAATTAAAAGTGGAAACGCCAACCCTCTCCCGACCACACACACTCTTTCTGGGGAAGAGAAAAAGGCTACAGCAAGGATGGGCTCCACTCTGATCCTAAAATTTTGACGGGTCCAGTTAGCATGTAAGAACCTTCTTAAAAAGAGAACTGGTCAACTTTTAATAACATTGATAAGTGTTTTATCAATTTTTTTAAAAAAAATGTTCTGAGCTTTTTAAGAGGGTGAAATATTGCCATTCCTTTTCAAGAAAACAGGTAGGATATAAGGTTTGAAAACTGTGATAATAAATTACTAAAATACAAGTTCAATGTAAAGTAAGTACCCTGTGTCTATTTGTATCTTGATATCTTCCACGTTCATTAAAAAATTGAATAGCTCAGTAGATTATAATGTTACAAAAGTGAGTCCAAGGTGCATTAGCCCAGAATATTTTAGAAACATTACCCTCCAGTGCTGAGCAGGTACACCTCACTCTGTAAAAGAAACACATACACTTTACCTCTTATGAGCCTGATGCTTACCTTTTTTAGCAGGCACATCATATTAGTGCACTGATTCCACAGAAGTGCAAGGGGGTGTGAGAGTTCTTCTTGGTACTGAAGACAATAAGCATAGAATTTTGACCAGAATTCTATCTGTAGGTGTCTAAATTCTTCATGTGAGAATTCATATTCAGTAACATTGCCCTGGAACTGGTGAAGAGAAGGGAAAAGAGAAGACTAGCTGTTGATTACTGGAAAATGTCATAATTTTAACAATGGCTGATTACTCTTAAAGAAAATGTAGCAACATAAGTATGATGTTTCAGTACAGTTGGCCCTCCGTTTTTGCAGGGGATCCATTCTGGACCCCCCCCCCCACGAAAATGGAGGCTCATGCATATTCAAACCTCATAGGCTAAAACGGGGTGCACTCCCATGCACGTGCCATTGGAAATAGCGCAGGACGCCCCTCCACAGATATTTGAGGTTGTGGATCTAAGATCCGCAAGTTACAAAGGTTGACTGTACAAGAAAAGATATCAACATAAGCTTAAAAGAAAAGCTATCGACATAAGCAGGATGTCTTAGTATTTATTTATTTCTATCCCGGCTTTCTCCCTGAAGGGACCCAAAGCAGCTCACAATAACAATTCTAAAAACATTGTGCCATAAAACAATTAAAACATCAGCTAAAAACAATATAAAATTACAAACATTAAAATCACAATACCCATCCAATATAAAACCCATCCTATGTCTAGACATTAAAGCCAGTGGGATAATTCTGTCACTACCTCTTCCTCCAGTCCTCTTTTTCAGAAACAAAACAAAACAACCCAATTACTCGAAGATGCCAGCCACAGATGCTGGCGAAACATCAGGAAGAAAATCTTCTAGAACATGGCCACATAGCTTGAAAAACCCACAAAAAACTATGGATGCCGGCCATGAAAGCCTTCGACTTCCCAATTACTCGAGTTCTTAAATCAAGCACTTTAACTTGTGCTTGGCTAAAAATATCCATTCATGGATGGGATAACAAACCCAGGTCTTTGTCCACTTTGTCATTAATTCTCACTACAGAGTACATCTTTTTCAATAATTATTCCCCAAAGTGGTTTAAGCCATAGAGTGTCAAACAAGGCACACAACATTTTAAAAGACTTGAGCTCAAGGTTTTTCTGCAATGTTAGACTACAGGCTCTCTACAAATCTATGATATATGATGGAGCCCTGGTGGTGTAGTGGTTAAATGCCTGTACTGCAGCCATTCACTCAAAACCACAAGGTTGCGAGTTCAAGACCAGCAAAAGGGCCCAAGCTCGACTCAGGCTTGCATCCTTCCGAGGTCGCTAAAACGAGTACCCAGACTGTTGGGGGCAAATTAGCTTACTTGCTAATTAGCTTACTTGCTGTTCACCGCTATGATCTTTGGAATAGCGGTATATAATTAAAAAACAAAAAAATGATATATAATTAGAACTAGGGGAGATGCTGAGATCTGAGGGTGATATTGTTAAGGCTAACCATAAGAGATAACCTGAACTGACTTTCATTAAGGCCAAGTCTAGATACACCTCCTTTCTGTACCCCATGGACCTATTTTGTTACATTTTTATCCTTTCTTCTGAAGGATCATATATTTCCCTTCCCATGCCACCACATTTTGTTACCAATAATACTTCTGTGACATTGGTTATTAAGAGACATTGCTAGTCCAACATCATATACTGAATTTCATTATTAAGAGCTAAATCTGAAGGTGCATCTCCAGTCTAGAAATAATGCAGTTTGACACCACTTTAAGTATTATAGTTCCATCTTATGGAATCCTGGGACCTGTCATTTTACAAGGCCTTCTTTACCAAAGAGTTCTGATGCCTCACAACACTTCAAATCCCAGGATTCTGTAGGATGGAGCCATGGCAGTAAAATGATGTCAAACTGCATTATTTCTACTGTGTTGATGCACCCTCAGTCTGCTGCTCCAGAGGCTAGCACTATTCTACTTCCTTTGACACAGCATCCATTCATACTACAAGCATTCATACAGATACTTTTGTGACATGGGATCAGAAGGATCAGAAAGTGGCTGTAAAACAGATTAGTTCCATCCAAAGCAGCTCCATGCAGTGAAAGGATAAGAACATGTAGTAGACATTGACAGGAAATTCCAAATGTGTTCTAATTTCATTTTGACTCCTTGTCTGATTTCACAGCAATAACAGTCAATTACTTTCTATTTCAACATTGGACACAGGGTTAAAATACCATTATAAAAACCAAAATGCTGATGGCAGTGATACAGTCCTCTAGACTGGACAGGCTACAGATCAAGATCAATTGTCTGGGAGAATTTCTTATGAATTAAGTATTCAAGAACAAGTTAGATTATCTTGTTGGACAGTAATAAAAGGAGAAAAGAAGGAGAAACCTTACCTCATTTTCCACAGCTATAGTAATTTGTTTTTTCAGCTCCTCCCAGCTTAGGTCTGTGAGTCTCTCAGTTCCTTGGGAAAATATCTAGGAGAAAGTTACAGAAAATTAAACATGTCAGTAATAATTCCATATAGGAGGTGGGTGAGCATGGAATTAAATTACTGTATCCTCCTTAATGGTGTATCACAAGAGTTCAGTTTAATTAACTGTTAGAGCACTGCTGTCTTTCTAAGTAAATGAATAGTTTACATAAAAAGGCAACCCTTTCTTACCTCTGTTCTGACTATAAACACACAAAATCACTGTGAAGTCCATTAGGTGTGCTACTATTGTGACCTACAGTATGAACTGTACTCTTTTTCCAGTAGCCTTTCATGGAAAATTGCCTCCTCAGTTTTCAACCTTCTGCATAAGTTTGTCTGAAAATTGATCATATTTGATTTTACTTTCCTCTACCCCTTTTACTTTTCTTCTTCTTAATATCAAAATTCTTTTCCTTACCATTATTTAATTTTCTCCTAGCTATATGAATTATTAACATTTAATAAGTCTTGTTTTAGTTCTGCTAGCTGCAGCTGTTCTGATATCTCCTCACTCTCACTGCCCTGAAACTTTCCATTATTTTTATTTCTTTTGCTTTTCAATATTCATTGTGCCATTTTCCTTACTATAAATAAATTGTGCTTCTCTAAAGTTAAGGTTTGATTTCAATTGTTTCACATGCAAGCCACAATCCAAATGTTGAGAATATTATTTTGGGTGTAAATCAAACTGTTAATAAATTCGATTCCTTGAATCAATGGGAATAGGATATGCCAATACTATGGGCCTACTGTAGCTGCGATTAACCACTGGATTTTGGTCTCAATCAATTCTCTAAATCATGAGAACTCCTAAATTTCCAAGCAGTTATACATTTCATTTCACTGTGTAATGGAATCCACAAACATTCCTATATACAGGTATTATGCAGAAAATGCTGTAAGATGGTGGAGACATGCAATTTAATAAAACTTTGTTACAGCATAAAGCAACAGCAAACTGAACCAATACTACAGGAAGTTCGTTGTTAACTCAATACCACTATTAATTGGTATAGTTTTGTCTTGTCTAGAGTGCCAGGTCCACCATTTTGTGCCATGCTGGCTTGTTAGCATCAATCTTCATTATTCTGCACAGACCCCAGGACAAATAAGGAACATTCAAGCTCACCTGTAAGGCTCTAAGCAAAGCTGCATTTGTAAACTGGCCAGGCATGAAGATGGCCTCTGTAAAAGTTTCCTGTAAAGGCAGCACGATTTAAAAATATTTAAGCATATATTTGATTCACTGAAAAGCAATTCATTACATTTTAATCCCCTGCAATACTATTAGCCATGGGAGAGCATTTTGTCTTACTGGCCTTTCAACTTGAGCTTTGAAATATTTTCATTATATACAAAATCAGCCATGAGAAATGTTAGAACTCCAGACAAGATCAAAGTGCAAAAATTGATTCAGTATTCCAACCACTTTGGAAATTCAAGACTCAAACAAGCAAACATAGAGCAGAACAGGCTTATGAAAGGAAATCAATATAGATAGTATAAGAATGAAAACATGTAAGCAAAATACAAAGTACACAAATTGTTCTTTACAATGTGTTGCTAATTTACTTGTGTACCTAGACACCTTTGGGTACTGGGAACGAGAGCAGCATCAAGTACATTAAAAAAAAACTGAAAACAAGAGCTTACATATCAATTATCCAAAGTCTTTCGAATTTCAAACCAGCCAGAACGTTTGATATTCTTTATCTACAGAAATTTTTCATTTTCTTAGATATTACCAGGTGATTCAAAGAGAATGGTGCAAAAAATGGTGCAAAACTGTTCTGATTCAGTTTTGCAACATTCTTTCTGAATCACCCTGTATATGAAATGTGTTTTTAAACCCTCACTTTTATTTTGCCATTCAAATTCAATGACTGAATACTGACTGTATATAATAACGTATTTGTGCTACATCTCTAAAGGGATTTATCTCCATTATTCAGCAAAAAACTACAATTAAGGAAGATGTTAGACTAATCACTTCAGCTGGTTAATGGTCCCCTTACCCTTGGATCTTGGTCATCTCGAATGTCCACTTCTTCAGCTGGAAGAGGCTGCATAGAAACCTGGTTCCACTGACCTGCAACATTGCTGAAATACAGACCAATTTATTACATTCAAGGGTGGAACAAACAGCTGCAAAGGGGTAGTTTGAAGCTGCCCCTGAGAAAGCCAGATTGGGGCTGCAGCAACCACACACCACAGCCCCGATCTGCCTTTTTGCTGGCCCAAAAAGAAGCGGTAAAATGTATCTCCTTTTTGTGCTGGCAAAAAGCTGGCTTTTCCACGCCGCTGTGGCATTACGGTGCTCCGGCAGTGTGTGGTGTCTAAACACACACCATGCTGCCGGAGTGCCCAGAAGCCAGCGCCATGTGGACAGCAGGGTGGCATGAAACCGGCTTCCGGGCGTCATGTGAGTCGTGTGTATGTCAAGTTTCCAAGCTGGCTGAAAGCTAGCTTTTCATGTCGGTCTGTACTGGCTCACTGTCAGCCCTCCATATCCACGTACTCTTTATCCACAGATTCAACTACCCATTGCTTGAAAAGAATCCCCAAAATATATAAATTCAAAAAGAAAACCTTGATTTTGCTATTTTATATCAGGGGCACCATTTTACTACCCCACTGTATATAATGGAACTTGAGCATCCAATGATTTTATTACCCACAGGAGGTCCTGGAACCAAACCTCAGTGGGTACCAAAGACCCACTCTATTACATCCAGATATCGGGAAAGGTTATTTCCAAACAAAGAGCTTTACTTCCATAATGAAAAGCTGTACAGTGGGACCTCAGTAACCGCAAGCTTGCCATCTACAGATTCAAGCATCCATAGAAGGCAATCTGCCTGTTGTCCCCAATGGTGGCTTGTGCACACAGCCACACTGCCATTAAGGACAACTTTTGTCTTCAGTGGCAACACATGCACGCAGCCACACTGCTATTAATTACAACAGGATTTCACCTAAATGGCAGGTCGAGGCCCAACTGCACTCACTTGTTGAACCAGAAAGTCCAAGGCAAATGAAGCGGGATCCTGGCACCAGCCTCAGGCTTCAAGCTGCCGCAGAGCCCCTGAGGGCTGAGCTCGGCCTTGATTTCTGCCTCTTCCTCCTTGGGGGCTGGGTGTGGGGTCCTTTCGGGCAGGCCCAGCTGCCTCTCGGGGAGGGGGGGGGGCTGAGCACCATGGCCCTCTGCGTCCTCCCTCCCTCCCTTTGGTCCAGCTGGCTCAGTGCTGCCCCAGCCACCTAAAGCCCACCAGGCTGCTTTCACTGCCAGTGGGTGGCAGGGGGCCTCCTCCTCCTCCTTCACCCGAAGTGCCATTATTCCTAATGGCAGCACACCCACAAACACGCACCACCATTGGGGACAAAAGGACTTGAGGTCCCACAAATTTTGGTATCCACAAGAGGTCCAGAATGGATCCCTCACGAATACTGAGTTCCCACAGTATTAACAATCATAATAAATCCCAATCTTCTTTGACACAATTTTCTGACAAATGACATCCCATACCTGAATTATAGAACATTAGACATGTTTCCCAATACATGTGTACTCACATTATCATTGTTCCCTTCAATGTCAAATTTAGTATCTATTGGACATTGGCTTTGGTATAGCTTCCAAAGATATGGCTGAAGTGTGCATGGGAAAAATCAATTGTCCAGTAGATTCCAGAAACAGTCCGGGTGGATGGGGATAGGATATAAAACTTACTGCTCAAAATTGATGTATTTCACAGTAGTCTGATTTTCATCGTCATGCCATAATGCCCAAATCTCAGATGTAGTTAAAGTAAAGTCAACCAGTGTCTCCTAAAAGAAAAGATACCATAATGAATCAATTAGCACATTGAACATAATTCTAAAATTAACTCAAGTGAATAAGTAAAAAAAAATACATTGAAAATAAATTTTATAGTGATCTATACAAACCTTTGCAAAATTCTATTGATACTTAGTAAAGCAATACTGGAGGTATATGCTTTGCAGAGAAATACTGAGGGCACATGTAGTTACCAATACATGGAGAGGAGGACTGAATAAGAATATAGGAAGTAGGTACAACTCTCCTCCCACCTTCCAACATCCCATCACATTGCCTGTTCCCACACAAGACGAAGACAGAAGGCAGAGCTCCATTAAACTCAATCAGTGTACCATGACCAACATGAAGAAACCATTTTTATCTAAACTCCCTTTAGATTCATTAATACCAAGTGTTATTGATTCTCACCTGAGAAGTGAACAGTGATGATATGTGATCAAGACTATAGCGGTGACTCTCTGTGCTGATCAGTTGGAATACACAGAACTATCCAAAATATAAAGGTACCTTTGTCAGCATAAATCAAAATGTAACTGATTCTACCATGTTCTGACATTTCAGTTTTCTTATGGCAACATATGGTAATGATTCAGGACAACCCAAACACACTGGTCTTTGAAAATCAAGATGAATAAATGAAATTTAAGGAACATGTTTAAAGAATCATAAGACTGCCTCCATGTTTGTTTTTTAAAAACTAGACAATGAGATCTACAGAATTGTGTGATGAATCGTACTTCTCTGGAACTATGAATGTGAAAATCATTCTTAAAGTACCCCACCAAATTTATTTTATCCTATTTAATATCGATATACTTCAACTCCCCATTTTTAAAAAGTTTTATTATTATTAAAACTGCCAGTATTTTAAAGCACTCATTTTAAGACAGAATCTTAAAATAAAAGAACTACACACTGTTCTAAACTGCCTGGACTACACACAGCAAATTTAAGGAGGCTTACAAATAATTGTCCCATTCACATGAACTCTAAAACCTACTTGTATTACAATGTGTAACAACAAATTACATTCTACAAATGCAAGGTATCACAGTACCTGTCCTTGTTTGGGTGCATGCAAGTACACACCAATATAAAGCCCCAGAGTCTCAGAATATGCCAGCTGTAATTTGTGCCCAGTTCCAGTAGTATGTCTTAAGTCCTTATTTACAGGCACAAATTCCAACATATCAGCTACCATCAAGCATATTTGATCCTGCCAAGATATCAGATGAGAAAAACAAAGAAAAAAAAACACTGTGTGAATATTATTACACGGTAGTAACTGTGTGAACATTATTACACTATAACTCACTGGACAGTCACTGGATCCTGATGTTACATTCTTATGATACTGTATAGTATATGCATCTGGCTATCAGGCTTTGTCTGTGTAGTTCTGTTTACAAGAATGCAATCCCAAGCTTAAGAACAACCTCATATAAGACTGTCTTTAAAAGGCCACACACTGAATGACACTGTCCTTTCCATCTGTCTCCTCTTGGGTTTTTTAATTCCAAATTAGGAAGAATGTAATACAAAAGCATATATTATAGTCTGTCACAAAGACAGAAAAATATGCCCCTTCAGGCTGTTTTTGTTTCCCATGGCCAAAAAAAAAAGAGCCCAAAAGCATGAAATTTCCAGAACAGCAGTGAAGGTCCCTGCACTGTTTAACACTGAAAAATACCACTAACATTTTGTATGTATTATTGTTTATTGTTGGTTTCCTTTTTGGCCATTTGGGCAGTCCATGTGACTTGTGGGTATTGGGACAGAAAATGACCCCCTACAACTGCTGCAGGTGCCCTCTCCAGGCTCTACTATTTAATCCACATTGAGATGTATCTTTTAAAAAGGCTATCAGTGAACAACACAGCTTGCATATCCAAAGTGGCATGCTGCCAGCAGCTGATTTGGCACAGCAGTCATATGAATAATCATGGCCTAAAGTATCTTGTCAGCCCTGAGTATATCAGTGAATCAATGAGATTTGCTTAAATATTGGCTTGGAATTCAGCAATTGGTTCACTCGATTTACTCTAACTGGAATTAGCAACTGGAATTATACACTATTAGATAACACAGTTATGTAAGAGAAATAAAATTTTTACTCACTTTATATGACCACATTCTAAGCTTATGGTCCTGATAGAGAGCAAAGAGAAGAGCATCATGTTCACGACAGTGAACACACATACTGACAGGAAGATCTGAAGGACCCTGGTCACCTCTAGAAAAAAAAATCAAACAATTAAATCAATGGCAGAGCATAAAAGCAGATATAAACCAAGAATTTGCTTTATATCTTTCAGTAGATACCTATATTAGCATTATCATACAATTTGGAAGAGCACTACAATGACTAACTAGAAAGCCACTCTAACTTCAGATCCTAAACTTGTTTCATTCATTATTTATACAGACCAACTATGTATGGAAAATATGTCTAAAATACCTCAAAGACACAGTGCTCTAGGGACGGGACAGTAATGTTAAGTGGAGGTAATAGCTGTCTAAACTAATGCTACTCAAAGTAATTGTTCATGGATCAGTACAAGTCCCCAGCTCATCTATGCCAGTCCCTAGAGAGCTTCCAAGAAAGAAACAGCTATTGCCAGTGGGTACAAATATGGTACTGTCCCCTGATATTTAGAGAAAAAAATAATTGCCGGTCCCTTGCATCAGATGTGCTTGGTAAATACTTCTTCAAATTTTACAGATTTAAGGGAGTTTTCTAAGTTATTGGGTTTATACTCGGGTGGTGGTATAGAGTTCCCATGTGTTCCCCTGTCTGTTGCTTGTGGACTTCTCACTTAAAATTTTGGCAGCATAATGCTGAAAACAGTCTTTCTTCCCCCACTGAAGAAAGTGAGGGACCTCATGTGCCTTGTTTTCAGGGTGGACTGGACTCAAGGAAGCTCAGGAAAACACTGGCTACCTTAAAAATAAGGCATGCTGACCCCAAGCATTTTGCTTATTTGGAAAAAAGCAAGAATTTTGCACTGACACCACCACACAAATTTGAAGCAACAAGGCAAAAGTTGCCACAATTAGCAAGTAAATAAGCAAGCACTTACTTACTGTATATACTCATGTATAAGTCTAGGTCAAAAATTGACCCAAAAAAGCCTAAGTCGGCTTATCCACAGGCCAATGTAAGTACTGTATCTTAACTCTTATTTAAAAGAAGGAACCATCCCCTGGTGAGAAGCAAGAGTATAATCTGTCCTAGAAGCACTGACCCCCTCTACTCTCTCATCCACCCAACCTTAAGAGTGAGCGCAAAGGTTTATGTCTGCTGGAATTTTGGAAGTTCTTTGACACTGTTTTGCTTTGCTAAGTTTAGGTCCTTTGTTACTGTATATGCCCCTAGGTTTTACCCTTGACTTATCCAAGGGTCATATCAAAATCTATAATTTTGGAACTCAAATCTGCCCTCGACTTATACATGAGGTTGACTTATAGTCGAGTATATGCGGTATTTAGAAAGTAAATGTGGGAGGAAGTGTGTTGAAGGTGGATTTCACCAAATGCTCATTTAATTGTAACTATGGCACTTGCTGCTATCTAGATTTTGACAGATCTAAGTAACTGTTTATAACCTAACTGTGTTTGCCATCAAAATACTAGCCTGATAGCTGTTGGCATCCAACCTGTAAGCAAACGCTGCATAACTGAGCTCTGTTTCAATTCCAAAACTGAAGATGAAGCCATTCCTAAAAACAAGAAGAGAATTAGTACTGTACTTCTACCTGGCAAGCACATTAATGTTGTTGTTAAACCTGATGAATAATCTTCTGGAGTTATAAAAGATAAGGTCTATTTCAACTATTAACAGTAGATGCCCAAACCTCATGAACAGACTCTTCTGCCAGTCCGAGGAAATACTATGTGAGACATCCAGTTGTGATATACAAACAGACACAAACAAACACATTTGTTGTTGTGTGTCTTCAAGTAATTTCCAACTTATGGCAACCCTAAGGTGAACCCATCACAGGGTTTTCTGTGGCTGAGAGTTTGTCTCACTCAAGGTCACCCAGTCGGTTTCCATGGTTGAGTGGAGAATTGATGCCTGATCTCCAGAGTCATAGTCTAATGCTCAAACCATTATACTAAGCTGGCTCCACACACATCTATTACTTTATTTAAAAACTAGGATGAAAAAAGCCACATACAAGTGACAAACCAAACAAATCCATCAGTGGCAAAGCAGATACAACTTAAAAGTCTGGGGAGAATGCCAGATGCTCTGGAATGTAAGTATGAAAATGCCAGAGCACCAGCCAAAGCACAAGGCCCAAAAGGAGCCACCTTTGGCCACTGCAGCCCTGATGGTGCAAGGCCATGATGACCATACTGCCTACTTCCAATGCGGGCTGCCACTGCAGCCCCAGGCAAACCACTAACAGGAGTGGATTTCATCTGCTCCTAAAAGGTCAAGCTCTTGTCCTGTAAGTGTGGCCTCAGCACAGCTTCTAGACACATTGGGGGCATGCATCATCTAAATGCCACACCCCAAAGCAGTTGGAAGCTGCTTTATTTGTCCTGTGCATTTCAGGCATACTAGTACTCAGGAAGGGGGGGGCAACAGTACTTTGGGGAGAAGAGTCAAACGGTGATATTCAACATCTTTATCATTGACTTGGTTGACAGAATTAGGGGTATACTTATCAAATTTGCAGATGACACAAAATTAGGAGGAATAGCTAACACCCCAGAGGACAGGATCAAAATTCAAAATGACCTGAATAAACTGGAAATCTGGGCCAAAGCTAACAAAATGATATTCAACACAGAAAAAAGTAAGGTACTGCACTTAAGGCAGAAAAAATGAAATGCACAGATATAGGATGGGGGCCACTTGGCTTAAGGAGACTACATGTGAAAGGGATCTAGGAGTCCAAGTAGACCAAAAGTTGAACATGAGTCAACAGTGTGATGAGGCAGCTAAAAAGGCCAATGCAACTTTTGGCTGCATCAATAGAAGTATAGTGTCTAAATCAAGGGAAGTAATAGTGCCACTGTATTCTGCTTTGGTAAGGCCCCACCTGGAATATTCAAAAAAGATGTTGAAAAGCTGGAGCATGCCCAGAGGAGGGCGACTAAAATGTTAAAGGGTCTGGAAACCATGCCCTATGAGGAACGACTTAGGGAGCTGGGGGTGTTTAACTTGGAGAAGAGAAGGTTAAGAGGTGATATGATAGCCCTGTTTAAATACTTGAAGGGATGTCATATTGAGGAGGCAGCCAGCTTGTTTTCTGCTGCTCCAGAGAATAGGACCCAGAATAATGGATGCAAGGAAAAGAGATTCCACCTCAACATTAGGAGGAACATCTTGACAGTAAGGGTTGTTAGATAGTGGAACATACTCCCTCAGAGTGTAGTGGAGTTTCCCTTCTTGGAGGTCTTTAAGCAGAGGCTGGATGGCCATCTGTCTGGTATGCTTTGATTGAGAGTTCCTGCAAGGCAGGGGTTGGACTGGATGGCCCTTGTGGTCTCTTCCAACTCAACATTTCTGATATTTAACCTAACTGGTACAAGTAGAATAGGACAGACACCTACCTTACTCACTATTTTAATTGGATAAGAGCTAGTGTACACCTGTTGTTCGTTATTTTGATTAGCCAGCTACCCTATATGCTCGTCTATAAGTCTAAAAAAATTATGCCCAAAAATTGACTCCAAAATCCCAAGTCAACTTATTTATGGGTCACTATGGAAATGTGATAGCAGCTCTTTTTCCTCCTTTTCCTTCCTCCTCCTTCTCCTCTTACCCTCCCATCACCCTGCCACCACTCACCCTCCTTTTCTTCCTCCTCCTCTTCTTTGCTCTTCTTAACCCCACCACCGCCATCTTTCTCCTCCTCTTCGCTCTTCCTTCTCCTTTTCCTCCTCCCCCTCCTCCTCTTACCCCCTCCATCGCCCTGCCACCACTCTTCCTCCCTTTCCTTCCTCTTCTTTCCCCTCTTCTCCTCTCTTCCTTGTCCTCCTCCTCTATCTCTCTGCCCACCCCAGGTGGCCTTGCCATCTACAGATGCTCAAATCCATGGATGGTAAGTCCGTGGATACGGAGGGTGGACTTTAATGACATGAATGGTGCCTTACATGTAACATAATAATCAAGCTAAGAGCTCAGACACTGCTATGTTTAATATTCTCCCTAAGGAGAATGTATAAGTTTATTTATATATAAATGCATATAATAAATAGCCTAAAAGGAATACCAAAAGCGCCTATTCATTTCCATATAAATATCCTGAAATTTCAAGAATTTAAGAACGCTTAACTGAAGTGTTGATGTTGACTCAACCTGTCTTGTTTAACAATTTGTGAGTTGGGCACTGAAGTGACCAGAAGCTAGTAAAGGGACCCCAGACAGAATTTAGAATTAGCTGACAAGCAGCAATGACCTTCAATACTCAGTCTAAGAGACAGGGGTGGGGAACCATGCATGTTTCAACACAAACACTATTTCAGTTCTGCATATGTTATATTTTGGACCTTTGCATACATTAGAAAATACTGTTTTCCCTAGTATAAATTCTGTTTCAATGTATAGTCTGATATTTCTAACTGAATAATAAAGCAATATGAAACAAAGTATCTAAATCATCTTATAGTCTTACCATGAATATCATAAGGTGGAAGGTTAAGAACAAAAATCCCACCAGATGCAGATGGCAGAGCAAAGAGTGCTCCACCATCACTGGTAAGCCAAGCTGCTGAAGCAAAGGAATAAGCAGACAGTCCAGGTACTGTGGGGATCACACAATAGTTCAAAGGATCTCTAAGATGAATTTTTCCAATATCTGTGAAAACAGACTGCATGTGACTTTCTGTTATCAGCTCCTATAAGAGAAAAAAAAATCAAATAATTCAATTAACAAGAAAACTTACATTTTAAGAGCAAAAATTATGTAGTCACTTAGTATTTTCTTTTGACTAATATAATAGGTTTTTAAAAAGTAGGGCTAAATGAGATTACATAAAATCAGTGTTTTAAAGTTCTGTCATGGGAACTGTTCATCTACTGCTATTTTATCTATTCCAACAGCAGCTCTAAGGACTCTCAGAGGTTTTCTGATCAGTTGGCCTCCAAATCCCTCTGCTGTATGAAAAGCATGTAGTCTCCCACTAATACATGGCTGTCCTTCTTATTGCTGAAACTTAGCAAGAATATTACTAAATCGATTAACTGCACCATCTGTTTCCACTGTGCTTTATTAAAATTGATCTCAGGAAATATTTCAACATGAACAAGAAACATCAGAGAAGAACAGATTGTTGACCTGTAACTGTGGTTCTTCCATTGGTCATCTATAAACTCACACAAATATCTGTGTGATTGAGAGACCACAAAAATGAAGAACAGGTTGCTAACCTGTAACTGTTTCTTTGACTGGTCTTTTATGAATTCACACAAATGGCTGTATAAGTCACAGACCACAAAGACTTGTCTTTTCTTTAGATATAAATAAAAAATGAAAACAAATTATTTGATATTTTTATGAAAAATTGCACCTAGCTAAACATTTCACATAATGATGAGAGATTCATGAAAGCTGACTGCAAATCTTAGCAACCCTATCCAGCACAGCCAATGTCAAGAAAAGCTAAGAGGGGGAGAGACAGCATGATTCCCACCCATTTCAGATAATCCTCCAAACTATGGAGTTAAAATTAGCCAACTATGGGTAATGGTTGTCTTCTAAATCAGAAGGAGACACCACAGTTTAAAGTAAATCTGAGGACAAGCATTAATGATAGTTGCCAGCTCTGACATCTGTCAGAGCTACAGCATAAGACAGTATTGACTTTTCCACATTTTGTTGTATTACAAACCGGAACTAAAATTAATTTGATATTGTTACCACTTGTTGTAGACACGATAGTTAATCCTACAAGGTCATTTTTATTGCTACACAAAAGTTAAGTCAACTAAAAGTAACTTCCACTTGCTGGCTGCAAAAGTATCCCCCCTTCTAGCCAATATTTGGTAGAAGTTACTCTGGCAGCAATTACAGCTGTGAGCCTTCTTGGGTAAGTCTCTTATCAACTGTGTGTGTCTGAATCCTGCAGTTTTTGCCCATCCTTCTTAGCAAAATGAATCCAGTTCTGCAAAGTTAAATCCATTTCAATTCCTGGTTGTAACACAACCAAATATGGAAATTTTGAAGAATAAGTACTTCTGCAAGGCACTGAGAAGCAGAAGAAAGTCAAACCTATTTCTGATTCCCCAAATCATAGTCTGACGTTTCATTTAATTAACACATTCCATTTTAGACCGAATGATAGTTTTGCCTCTGTTTTTAATTAAAATCTTGCAAAAGTATGAAAAAATTAAAACATAGGTCCTGGAATAAATTACTTACACTCCTGTACATTCGAGCAGGATGTGGTAGCATCAGCCTGTGCACTGTTTGATTGGTTAAAATCAAGATAACAACATGATTCTGGGTTTCAAAGATATGCACTCCTCCAGGTAAGAGACTACAGTTCTGAAATTTGAGCTGAACAGCATTGTTCAAAAGGTTTATATCAAGGGATTCCTCCATTAATTCTAGGGTCCCACCTGAAGTAGCCCTGCAAAAGGAAAACAAGTAAGTTCCAACAGCTGTCATAAATGCAGAAATTACAACCTAACTCAATGTTAGTATTAATGGAGATACGGCTGCAGCACAGACAGCTTCAGGAACTAGACTTGAATGGTGCTTTGACTCACATCTAAGCCTGAAGACTGTGTGCAAACAAGTGTGCAACTCCACTGCATAACTGGCAATAGAAAAACAAGTAGGAAAAGGCAACTGCACATTCCAAGATTTGGAAGCCCATCAGGAGTTGTACCCTTGAAGGACTCTTTAAATGCTGTACCCCTTACTTACTAAGCTAGACACAGGAAAAGTAAAAATGAACCCACTTCTCCAAGTCCTGCAATGTATCTCTCCACCACTCTCATAGCCTTGATCCAGAAAGGAGAACAGACAGAAGGTCATCCCAACAACTCACGAGTTATTGCGCAGTCCTTAAAAGAACCCTGGGTACAGCACTACATACAAGCTTCTACTTTGCTTGTGTTAGATTTAGAATCAGAGCAAGCCCGGCATAGTAGAGTTTTGGGCTACCACACTAGAGACCAAGCATGGCCCTGACACCCACTGGGTGACTGTGGGCAAGGCACATGCTGTCAGCCTCTGAAGAAGGCAATGGAAAACCTCCTCTGAACACATTTTGCCAAGAAAATCCCATGATAGGTTCACTTTAGGATTGTCGTAAGTCGGAAACGACTTGAAGGCACACAACACACAGCACTGGAACTACTATGATGAACAAACTGACCACAAGAAAACTTCTGGTTCAGCTCAGTACCCAACTTTGCTCTACTGACTTCTAGACAGGTCCTTCTAAGAAAAGTAGCAAACTCCTGTACAACAATTTCCAAAGCTAACTTTCAAAGGATTATTCAGGCAAGTGCTAGTTTCTCCTGCCCAGTCTCATGGCAGCATCATTTTATTCTATCAGATTTCCCCCCAGAATCCATTATCCACAAGCTTGCTATCACAAGCAAAGTAAATGCTAAATGGCCACAAACTCTGGAACCGAGAATGTGAGACATGTAATATTTGAGACTCAATTTGCAGACAGAGGGGGCTAATATCAATGTGAAGAGAACATGGATTATTTGAATTATAATGTAAACTGGGAATGAATGCAGCAGAAACACTGGGATATCTACCGTATATACTCAACTATAAATCGACCTTATATATAAGTCAAGGTCAACTTTTGGGAGCAAAAGTATGGATTTTGGTATGCCCCGTGGATAAGTCGGGGGTCATAGTTCCTGTGGCAGTGGGGCTGCGGACAAGCTGCAGGGCGATCACTCGCCCTGCCCAGCCTCTCTGCAGCAGGGCTGAGTGAATGCCCCACCCAGCCTCTCCAAAGCCAGACTCCTTCCTGGGGGAAGAAGCCTGGCTTTGGAGAGGCTTCTGGGGGTGCGATCGCCGAGCCCAGCCTCTCCAAAGCCAGACTCCTTCCTGGGGGAAAAAGCCTGGCTCCTGAGAGGCTTCTGAGTGCGCGATCGCCCATCATAGCCTCTCCCCAGCCGGGCTGTCCCTTGCGGAGGCAGCCCGGCTGGGGTGAAGGTCGGGTCAATTACCCATGGACCCGTGTATAAGTTGATCCAGGTTTTTGGGTCAATCTTTTAACCTAATTTTTTCGATTTATACACGAGTATATACGGTAAGAGGAATTAACTGAGGCATCATATGAGAATATCAGTTGGGAAATTATGCCCCCCGTAACAACAAACTCTGAAGATGGATGAGCAGCTTCCCTGTCATGAGTCCTGCACCATATCACAATTGCCTAGTTCACATTTCTGAGATGTGGACATGTTTGTCAGCCCTTGTTCCTTCACATCACTCCATTTGCTAACTCCATTTTCTTCTTATATACCATCCTGGCATTACCTCAAGCGATCTCCCACTGAGCCTTCAAATTTCACTTATAAATCACCTGCCAACGACTTCTTAAATATGTCTGACATTGTAACATATTCACTGCTCTATAACTCAGCAATTGCCATCCTGCTGGTTAGTCCCAACAAGAATAAATCCATTCAATCAGTAGTTTACTGGTCAGTCAACATGTAGATAAGGCCCACTGATTCACTTCTAGTCAGCATTAATAACAGAATTTAGGCTAGTAGCGGTTACAGTGGTACCTCGGGATACGAAATACCCAGGTTACGAAATTTTCGGGATACGAAAAAATCCCATAGGGAATTATTGTTCCGGGTTACGAATGTTTTTTCGGGTTACGATAAAACTTTTGGTGCTTTTCGGCGCTATTTTACACGGAATCGCGGCTTTCCCCATTAGCGCCTATGGCAATTCGGCTTACGAAGGCTTTTCGGGTTACGAAAGCGGCCGCGGAACGAATTATTTTCGTAACCCGAGGCACCACTGTAATATCTTTCATTATAGTGATACAGTAACTTCACTCTGGCTCATATCCAAACTTTACATAAACTATCCAACATGCTGAACTTGTTTGGGAGATAGGACAGCTCCTTTAAAATTCAAACTAAGACCTTTAGCAGAGTTATCGTTACATATGGCTATGGCAACCATTAGCTACCACTGCTTTAACTGCAACTTCAATGTCTATTTGAATACCATGGCATATATGATTACTGTCACTGGGTGTTCAAATTAGCCTTCACAGATCTAAATGCACCTCTCACCTATGTCTCCTCATATACATTTATGTTTTCATTCAGTGAGAAATAGACCAAAACAACAACAAAAAGGAGCATCTAGCTAAAGCACATCAGGTTTATTTAGATGGCACCTTCACATCTAGACAACACTTCTGTGATCTTATTTGTGAAAAATTAAGCGTGACTTGGTCATCTTTATGAAACAAACATAGAAACTAACGGGAACAGACAACAGAAATACTACAGGGAAGGCATGGATGAAGCAGACTACTATCTTACAGCCTGCCAGGATGTTTATGTTCACAATGGATTATGAACAAAACCAACAGTTTTGTTCATAATCCATTGTGTTAGTAACAAAACTGTCACTGCACTTCTGTATAATTTTGCTCTAACTACAATCAATATCCAACCCACCATGCATTTTCTCTATATGTCTATATATACATTTCTTGTTGCTGTTGTTGTTATGTGCCTTCAAGTCGTTTCTGACTTATGGCGACCCTATCACGAGGTTTGCTTGGCAAGATTTATTTGGAGGAAGTTTGCCATTGCCATCTCCTGAGGCTGACAGCATGTGACTTGGTGAAGGGGTTTCATGGCAGAGCCAGGAATTAAACCCTGTTCTCCAGAGTCGTAGTCCAACACTCACACCACGATGTCATCACTATTGCTCTCCTATAATACATAATAATTCTCAAATATATACTTAACACTTATACTCCATTCCTCCATGGAAACAGACTGCAATATACAAAATCATATGCAATAATAAATCTGCTAGCACTGAAAGTCTATGACTCTGCTTTTCTGCTCCCACAGCCTAATATAGCAGCCCCTCTGAAGATTTCCTAACCTAGTACCACCTTCACAGTGGACTGGGGGTTGACATCTGGGACAAGGGCTACATCTGCACTGTAGAACTAATGCAGTTTGGCACCACTTTATCTGCCATGGCTCGATGCTATGGAATGTTGGGGTCTGTAGTTCTGTGAGATATGTAGCTTTCTCTCTCAGAGAGTTCTGGTACCACTACAAATCCCAGCATACTACAGCTTTGAGTTTTGGAAGTTAAAAGTGAATCACAGAACTAGAAGAAACCCCGGGGACCATTCAATACAACCCCCTGCCATACAGGTACACAGAATGAAAGCACTCTTGACAGATGGCCATGCAGCCTCTGTTTAAAAATCTCCAAAGGAGGATCCGTAACACTCTGAGGCAGCATGCACCAATGCTGAACAGCTCTTACTATATAGCGCTGTCAACCTGCTTTATTTCTGCAGTGTATCAGCACTCCTTTGGTCCACTCACCAGTGAATGAAACGGTTCCTGGTCACCGACCCCAGCTGCGCATTCTCCTGGTACCAGTATCCTCCGGCACTGTCGGTGTACCGGCTGGCTGTAGGGGATGAGCCACCACCTGCAGCAGACAGACAAGGAAGCAAGTCAGTTAATGCTCATGACACAAAGATTGCTATTATTAACACATTTATTTGTATCCCACTATTCCCCCACAATTGGGACACAAAGAAGCCTACAAGTGGGGAAAAAAGACAATTAAAAGCATACCAAAGCAGGCATTAAAACAGAACTAAACTAGCATAGTCAGCCCTCTGTACCCACAGATTCAACCATCCATGTCTTGAGATTATATATATATATATATATATATACACACACACACACACACCAAAAGCAAACTTTGATTATGTCATTTTATATAAGGAACACCATTTGACTAACCCACTGTACAGTATATAATAGGACTTGAACATCTATGGAAAATGTTGGTATCTACGGGGATCCTGGAACCAAACCCCAGCAGATACCAAGGGGCCACTGTAGTCTTAAAATACATCACTGATTAAAAAAATGAAATGCAATTTAAAGATTAAAGTGCTTAAAAGTAGTACATATTAAAACAGTTAAGGGGTATAAATAATAATAATAATAATTATTATTATTATTACTAAAGACATTAAAACGATATAAATAAAGCTATGTACAGACCCTTAAACCTTCAAACCCAGAACCACAGAGACCAACTTTAGGATTACTATTATTACTGGTGGTGCAGGGTGACCAGAGGCCTTTTTCCTCCTAAGACATGTCCTCCATTTCAACCACCTGTCCAGGAGGAATTCCAAAATGTCCTCCATTTGGAGCCTAATCTAAGGTTTACATTTCTAGGGTTCAAAACACATTGCAGAAATAATCCCCCCCCAAAAATCTAGGGGTATCCGTGTTGGCCATATAGCAAATCCAATAACATCCAAACAATGATACTTTTATTGGACTTGCAGAAATAATCCAGTTTGAGACCACTTTAACTGCCTTTGCTCAGTGCTAGGGAATTCTGGGAACTGTAGTGCTTTGTGAGACGTTCTCTGTCAGGGAGCTCTCTGGTGCCACAACAAACTACAATTCCCAGGATCCCCAGGGCAGTTACGGCGATCTCAAACTGGGTTCTTTCTGCAGTGTGTTTTGGATCTTTAAGGATAACCTCCTACCCCACTCCACTGCAACACACTGCAGAAATAATCTGAACTGCCACCACTTTGGCAGCCTTGGCTCAATGCTAGGGGATGCTGGGAACTGTAATTTGTGACACATTGAGCCACAACAAACTACAGCTCCCAGGATCCTCTAGCGCTGAGCCAGGGCAGTTGAAGCGGCCTCAAAGCGGCTTATTTCCGCAGTGTGCGTTTTGGACCTTGGAGCGCTGATTTGGCGCCATGTCCTCCTTTCTGGTCCCCCTGCGGCGCTGGGGCCGCCTTTGAGAAGCCAGAGGAGGGGCGGCAAGCCTTGAGACCCGGACCCTGGCCCCGGAGGAGGCACCTGGGAGGCTGAAGGCCAGCTCCCTCGCCCTCCGCCGCGTCCCTCGCCCTGCGCCGCTCAGTTCCAGGCAGCCCCTCTCTGGCAGCCCCGCCGCCGTCGCCATTTTGCCTTCCCTTCCCGCGCGCGGCGCCGCGGGGGCTCACGGGAAAAAAGGGAGGAGGGAAGGAGTAAGGGGGCCGCCCCTGCTTAGCAGCCAGGGTCAGAAAGGACCCGTATGTATGACGTCAACAATGGCCTTCTTCGGGGCACTGCACTGCCTTTCGAAAGCAAAGGGCGCGCGGCGACCGTTGGAGAAGAAGAAACGAAGCCTGGCCCCGCCCCCTTTGCTTTCGAAAGGCAGTATCCTCCCAGACAGTTGTCATTTATATACGGGTCTTTTCTGACCCTGGCTGCTAAGCAGGGGCGGCCCTGGATAGTACTTAGGTGGGAGACCACCGAGGAAACACCGAATGTTCACATAACGTCATATAATATAATGTCATATAACCGTAAATGAGGAAAAGGCACCCTAAAAAAAATGAAGGACGTTCAGTAAAAAAAAATAAAAAATAAAGTGGAGGACGACTCTTAGAAATATAACTTCATGCTTCTTAGTTCTGCTCAAAATGGAGGACATTATGACGTTCCTCCCGGACAGGAGCCTGAAATGGAGGACATCCCAAAATGAAAGCTAAAAACACTAATAGAAATATAAATTCATCCTTCTTAGGCCTGGTCAAAATGGGGGACATTATGACATTCTTCGCGGGCAGGAAACTGAAATGTAGGACATCTGGTCACCCTGCAGAGGAAGGCACTGGCAAAAGAATTAAACCAGGACTTTGGAGAGAATGGTTCAAATCCCCACTCAGCAGTGGAAGCCCCCTGGACCATGCCAATAATGATCTGGTCAGAATGCACAGGGAAGCCATTAAGTAAATGGACACCCTGAGGCCTTGCCATTCAGCCACAGAATAATACACAGGTTAACATATAAATCACTTCCTCTCAAACAACAGTATCTATACATCCCACTCTCTTCCATGCCAGCATTCTCTGAAGATGCGAGCCACAGATGCTGGTGAAACGCCAGGAATACATGCTTCCAGAACACGGCCACATAATCCGGGGGGGGGGCACACAACAATTCTGCCATCGTAGTTGCATCTGACAATACAAACATTCCTCCCTGCAAAAACAACAATAACAACAACAATAAAACACTAAAAAAAAGACCCCACTCCTTCCTTGTTTTTGTTTTTTTGTTTTTTATTATATACCGCTATTCCAAAGATCAAAGCGGTGAACAGCAAGTAAGTTAGCAAGTAAGCTAATTTGCCCCCAATAGTCTGGGTACTCATTTTAGCTCCCTCCTCCGAAGGATGCAAGCCTGAGTCGAGCTTGGGCCTTTTTGCTGGTCTTGAACTCGCAACCTTGTGGTTTTGAGTGAATGGCTGCAGTACAGGCATTTATCCACTGTGCCACCAAGGCTCCTTGTCAAGGGGAAATGGGGAATGGAGCACTCGCCTAGTTTTGGGTCATGTCAGCAACAGGAAGATGAAACAATCCCTGGGAGTCCTGCTGAAGCTGGTTGGCTGAATGTGCCCCACAAGTAAGAGAGTGCTGCAGAGGTGATTGGCTGTGCCTAGGAACCCCTTTAGTTCGAATGGTGCCAAGCTGAAAAGGTGGGGTTTGGGGATCACATTTGGTCATTAACAACCATAAACGTCAATCCCCAACAATTACAAGACAGTAACTCCAGATTGTGACCTCCAAACTACTGAACAGTGTGCCAGCCTGCTCCTCACAATTACAATATGTTTCCCATATATATATATATATATATATATATATTGTATGAAAAATAAAAATAAAGAAATAAAGAGAAGACAGAGAAGGGTGCATTTTTATTTCCATGAATGAGATAATACAACTGGAGGGGGGAACACTCCTCTCTGGAAGCATGCTCAAAAACCTTGTTCAAGTGTGTTATGCACTTGCTGTTGTCACTGTCTGCATGTCAAGGATCACTTTCTTAGGAGGAGAAAGTGAAAACTGCACAACTGGGAATGATGGGAAACCAGGGCAGTATTACAGCTTGAGTGCCCCTTATCTGAAATGCTTGGGACCAGAAGTATTTGGGACTTTTTGCATATACATAATAAGATATATTAGAAATGGGGCAAATGAGATATTGAGGGCACAATTTCAGTCAGTTCTAATGGGAGGATAAAATAGGAGGTATCTAAAGAAACCAGAATGGATGTCTAAAGGATTTTCAACTGAGCTGAGATCCAAAAGGGACATGTACAAGAAATGGAAAAATGGGGAAATCACCAAAGAAGTATTCAGATAAATAGCCAGCTCCTCGTGTAGCACTGGGAGAAAGTCAAAAAAGCTAAAGCGCACAAGAAGCTCAGGTTTACTAGAGGGGTTAAAAGCAATAAAAAGGGCTTTTTTTGGGGGGGTGTTATGTCCATAGCAAAAGGAAGAACAAGGATAAGGTAGGACCACTGCGTGGCAATGGAGAAATGCTAACATGGAAGAGAGAAAAGGCAGAACTGCTCAACACCTTCTTTGTCTCGGTCTCTGAAAAGGAGAACAGGGCTAAGCTTGGGGGAAATGGAGAAGATGATGCAGCGGGGAAAATGCAGCACAAAAAAAGTAAAGAGGTAATACAGGAATAACTGGCTACTCTACAAAAAAATTTTTTTTCAAAGTCTCCAGGTCCAAATGAACTACAGTACATCCAAATGTATTAAAAGAACGGGCAGAAGTAATCTCAGAATCATTGTCACTCTTTGAGAATTCCTGGAGAACAGAAGAAGTTCCAGCAGACTGGAAGAGAGCAAATGTTGTCACGTCATGCCAGAGTAATCGTATCTCTTTTTTTGATAGTCAAGCATGATAGATGAAGGGAATACTATGGATGTAGATTGATTTCAATAGGGCCTTTGACAAGGTCCGCCATGATATTCTTGCAAATAGCTAGTAAATGTGGGCTAGACAATGTGTCTGGGTCTGCAATTGATTGACTGACTGACCTCAAAGGTGCTCACCAGTGCCCTCCCTTCATCTTGGAAAAAAGTGACCAGTGGGATGCTACAGGATTCTTTATCATTGACTTGGATGAAAGAATGATACATGCTTACTTATCAAATTTGCAGATGACACCAAATTAGGAGGAGTGGCTAATACCCCAGAGGATAGGATCAAAATTCAAAATGAATTTAATAGATTAGAAAGCTGGGCCAAAGCTAACAAAATGAATTTAATTAGGGTTAAAAGTAGGATACTACATTTGGGCAGTAAAAATTAAATACACATATACAGAATGGGTGATACCTGGCTTGACGGCAATACAGGAATCTAGGAGTCTTAATGGACCAAAGAGTGAACATGAGTCAGCACTGAGATGTGGTAGCTAAGGACGCCAATGCAATTCTAGGCTGCATCAATAGGAGTATAGTGTCTAGATCAAGGGACCTAGACCTCACCTGGAATACCCCAGTTCTGGTCACCATTTTCAAGAAGCACGTTGACAATCTGGAGCTTGTCCAGAGGAGGGCAATCTAGACACTACACTCCTATTGATGTCGCCTGGGATCATATTGCCTTTTATAGGTGCTGCATCACACTGTTGAATCATGTTCAGCTTGTGATCTACTAATACTCTTAGATCCCTTTTGCATGTACAGTAGGGCCTTTGTAATCCACTGGGGGTTGGTTCCTGGATACCAAAATCTGGTGGATACCAAAATCTGTGGATGTTCAAGTCCCATTAAATACAATGGCATTGTAAAATGGTGTCTCTTATATAAAATGGCAAAATCAATATTTGTGTTTGGAATGTGCACCTTTTTAAAAAAATATTTTCTAGCTGTGGATGCTTGAATCCATGGATACAGAGGGCTAACTGTACTGTTGTCAGTCCAGATGTCACCCATCCTATATCTGAGCCTTTCATCCAGAGATGTTGTGGTGCTACAGAGTGAAACCTCTCGTTCTTTCTCTTTCTGTGTCTCAAAAACAGTGCTTGGGTCACCAAAAAGTATTTATGTGAGCAGTGTGCTGTATAAGAGGAAGATGTGATGCCTTAGTGGTTAAGATGCCAATTTTGACGATCAGAAGGTCAGAAGGTTGGCAGTTCAAGGCCTAAGTACTGCTTGATGGGGTGAGCTCCCATCACTAGTCCCAGCTCCTGCCCACCTAGCGGTTCGAAAGTATGTAAAAGCGCAAGTAGAGAAATAGGTACCACTTTGGTATGAAGGTAACAGTGTTCTGTGCAGTCATGCTGGCCACATGACAACTGGAGTTGTCTTTGGACCATGCTGGCTCTTTGGCTTAGTAATGGAGATGAGCACCGCCTCCTACAGTTGGTTATGACTAGACATTCTTGTCGAGGGAAACCTTTTACTTTTACCTTTGCAAGGATACCTGGGGCTCTTCTGATCTGTACCACAGTGTCCCACACCTTGGAAGGTTCTGTGGCATGATGATATCTGGCAGGTTCTGTGTCAGGTAAGGAAAGAAGATTTGTACCACTATGAATAGATTTGTTCCTTCCTTTTCTGACTGACCTGAGGGCATCTCCATGTCTTTTTTGTGCATAGCATAAGCTTTCATGATTATTACACACTTTATCAGCTGCACATAGTTATGAATAAATTCAAGTGTGTGTGTATAATACACATGTATTGTAGATCGTGCTATCACAGAGAAATCAAATGCAGAAAGTGCTGACAGTGATAATTACCTTATTAATAACATCCATACAACTTTTATTGATAACACAAATGTCCTGGCAGTAGAAAAGTTAATCAACAGATGCCATGTAATAATCTGGTAATGATTTATAACATAGCCTCTCCCTCTCCTTCTGTCTTACACTAATAAAGGTTTATTTGTTCCACAGCAGTTATGTTAAGGTGATTGATGAATGGTCTAAGCATCCTGGAACACTGAACTATTTCCCCACTGATTTGTTAATGTTGTAGTTTCTGATGTTAGCTTTGTGTTCATCTATGATTCATCTATGGTTTATGGGTTTGCATAGATTGGTCAATTTTCCTTGTGTTGAATGCAGAAAGACATTGCTAATGAGAAAATAGCATATGTCAGATTGAAGAGATCGTAAGCAAATGAACCTCTAAAATTATGAGTGACATTAGATGCTATAACAGTTTTACCTGAGTAGATATGAGGCAGCATTAGCACATGAATGTCTGTATGGTCTGAACCTTATATCTTAATTCATATTGGCTAGCCTATTGTTGTTACTTGTTTGTTGTTGGGATTGTCTTGAAGCAAGTCCAAGACAACCATCCAAGTCTGAGAAAAGGGAATGTAATTGTCCCAGGGCCCTTTTATGCTACACAATTATAGTGCTATGTTCTACATTAACTACAGTGTAGAACATATCGATTTGTATGGATTCCTGTGTGTTGTAGATTAGGGAGGTGTATTTAGAATACTTAGCCAGAGGCTTTTAGCACCTCATCAAACTACAGAACCTAGGATTCCATAGGGCAGAATCATAGTGCTATAATTGTGTGAAAGGGCCCTGGATAGGTGATGTTGAGCATACTTCATGTGTAACAACTATTTACATATTTATCTACCCAAGCTGATTTTGGCAAAGCTGGCAAGTAAACAGATAGTTATTGAACTCTGGCCTCAAACTTCAGACACACCTTCTCTCTCTCCATCCCAACTGCCATTGCCTCGACCTTGGAGGGAGAGACGTATCTGCTGGACTTAATCCCCTCAATGCCATTCCCTTTTTGTTGTATGTCTGGTCTTATACAGAGTGCAGGGAATGGTCAGATTAACATTTTGGAAGCCACTCTGAGAGCCTTTGTGGATGAAGAACAAGGTATTAATACTCTAAATAATTAAATAAATACATAAATAAATAATGGAATTATCACCATTATAGCTCCAAAAGGAACTCGTTGTTTCATAATTCTTTATCACACAGTAAAATTTTCAGTACACTATGTTAGAGCGTTGGAAAGGAGAAATGGAATCTAAAGTTCCACAACTCTGCTGACTATTGCAAACCAATCATCATCATCATCATCTCCATCATCTCTGCTCTCTCCCTTATTGTACTTTAAAAATAATTAAGATTAAACATTTAATTTCTTAATATTTTAAGTGTTGTCTTATGTCGGACAATTTGACATAAGACAACACTTAAAATATTAAGAAATTAAAATGGACACACAGAGAGATTAGACTTGAGATCCTTGGTGTAGCAGGATTAATACAATTGTTCATAAAGGAGGAAATTAAACAACCCTTTCTAGTTCTTCTTCTTCTTTACTTTGACACAAGCAGACTTTATATTTGCATGGATTCCAGCTGCTGGTTTTGAAATATTAAAATAAAAATCCTTGACTCTGTCTCTAGAGGGCATCAGTCACTTTGATATTCTTGATATGTTTCCTGTATATTTTCAGTTCCCCATAAGCTTCTCACAAGTTCTTTAAAGTAAGAGTGAAGAATACTGACAGAAAGAGTTTATATAAGGATATATTCCACAAATGTGTGTGTATATATATATATATATATATATATATATATATATATATATATAAAAAGCTGACAGGAAGAAAATCAACTAATTTGAAATATGGTGCTGGAGAAGTCTGTGGATACCACACACTGCTAAAAAGACAAATAAATGAGCACTAGAGCAAATGAAGTCAGAATTCTCTCTAGAAGCCAAGATGACTAAACTGATGCTGTCTTTGGAAGTATCATGAGACAATATGATTCACTGAAAATACAATAACGCTTGGTAAAGTGGAAGGTCGTAAGAAAAGAGGAAGACTGCTCTACAGGTGGATTGACTCATTCAGGGAAGCCAGAGACCTGCGTTTACCAGACCTGAACAGGGCAATTGATGATCTTCAAGGTCTCTCATTCATAGAGTCACCATAAGTCGAAGTTGACTTGATGACAAATAACAAACACTTTCCATATTGTTCCCATATGTGAAGTTACATTAAAATAGTGTATGAGAATATTGGTACTGAAAATGTCTGGCAAGACAAATGCATGCTTTAATGCCTCACATTCACAAACTTGCTCAATGAGAGTGCTCTCAATGTTTTGTTTTAAATTTTAAGTAAATAAGAATTCCCTTTATATAGTCTTGTGCAACAATGTGAAAATAATCTCTACTTCCTGTTTCCCATTAAGTTGAGGAAAGTACCCAGAAAACAGCAAGAAAAACACCTGGTATGTTTCTTTTGCCTCTTCTCTTTCTCAGGATTCACTGCAACAAAGAAGTAGACACTTTGCCTTTCCTGCAAGGCCCATACCTTGCTTTCTGTTTTTACAGTATATTCTCCCTCTTTCTCTCTCTTATACAGTGGTAGGAATCAAGCAGTGTTCTACCTGCTGTTGTACTACAATTCCCAGTAGCCATAATATTCTAAAAATGTAGAGGCATGCTAAGAATTACAGTTTGTGATTCCTATGCCTTTTGTAGCAGAACAGTACTTGGCAAGAACTTGGATAATTTTATTTTTGCAAGGGGGAGCTAGAACTTCCCCAAATCAACCTGCCAGCACGGCCATGTTGAGTGAAAGATTCTTGGAGGTTATAGCCCCAAAAAGTAACTTTTCTAAGCTCTTTCCTTTACTGATTAATTTTAATGGTAATATAGTTGCTTGTTTGTTTTTTAAGTATCTGTTGTATCTGTCTTGAACACAGCTAAAGTTCACTGCTTGAGATTTTCAGGAATCCTGCTTTGGTGTCTACCATGCGTCTTCTGCTGGTCTTTTTCCATACCGAGACACAGTATGGTCTCTTTCATACCAAAGTGCAGTTTCCTGATGCTCTAGAACAAAGTGATCCATCTACAGAGCTATGCTCTTCTGTTCCAAAATAAATAAATATAAATGACCACTATGCAGGACTGACCCAGGATATTTTGCTGCCTAAGGAGAAGCAGTAGATGGCACCCAGCTCAAGTTAATACCCAAAACCAGCTGAATTGTTTTGGCGCATAAAACAGAAAACAAAAGCACCTCTTCCCATCCTTAAGGAGGAAAAAAACTAAAATAAATAATTAAGTATATAACTAATAGTCTGCTGTCATTTCATGACATCCAGAATATCCTGCCTCGTTCTGCTTTACGGGAAGGCTGGCCCTGCCATTATAATAGCTTAGAATAGCTTAGTTCTACTAAACATATAATTCTGCTTGTATCTTTAATTCTCAAAGATCACCTCCTTACTATGGCAGTCCAGATTAGATTAGATTAGACACTCTAATTATATCTGTTGAGAACATGGTTACTTATATCCCTGTTCTACCTACTCTTTGAGGGTATAAATTCCTTTGGAATCAATTGGACTTGCTTCAAGATAATGTGTTCTGTTCAGGGTCAGCTCTTTATCTGCTTCATCAATGGGCCTCCTGATATGCTCAGGCCCTTGCTGTTTGATCCTTTGAATCTTGACGTCACCTGGCACCTCACCTGTGCTACTCCTCACCTGTGCTACTCCACTGTATCGTGATAACCTGGGAAGCCCTTGCTATGCAGCAAGACAACGTTGTTTCCAAAGCCATACCCTTCATCCTTTTGCCATTCTTACATAGCTCAGAAAATGATACGATTTTAACATAGCTTCCTTTTTAGTACAGTACTTCATTTGTGTATGTTAACCATAGGGCTTTAACTATCTGACAATACTTTCACATAGGCTGCAACTGCACTGCAGAAATAATCCAAGTTGATACCACTTTACCATGGCTCAGTTCTCATGGAATTCTGGAAATTGTAGTTTGTTGTGACACCAGAGTTCTTCAACTACTATGGCTCAATGCTATGGAATTCTGGGAACTGTAGTTTGTTGTGGCACCAGAGCTCTCTAACAAATCTCACAAAACCACAAATCCAGAATTCTTTACCATTAAGTCATGACAGTTAAAACAGTGTCATCCTGGATTATTTCTGCTGTATGCATGCAGCCATCAGTGATATAAGTAGAATCCAATAGCTATCTTACATTTGGGAGGATAACAGAGATAATTCAGCAGGCAATAATGTCTCTAATACCCCTTGAGTGTGACCATTGCTCTGCACACAAACTGTACATGAACTCACTATTTGCATGTAAATGTTAAAATGTTTTCAGGGATGCTGCTGGAAAAATTGATGGAAGTACAACAATATCTGGTGGGCCACATGTGGCCCATTCCCTGTTCTAGAGGGTTTCTACCAGTCCTACTTTCTGCCAGTCAACCTGCTGTAATCACTTTACTCTGTTTTCGGGGAGAAAAGGTTACCTGGCATATATTTACACAGCTCCCTGATGGCTTAAACATTATCCTGGCCTAACCAAGATCTTTATTCTCCCTTGGGACTATTTTTCAGACTCAATTGTGAGGTTACATGGTCTACATATTACAGTGTACGGGTTCAAGATAGCACCAAACATTAGACCAGGACTCCAGGAGACATGGGTTTGAATTCCTGCTCAGCCATGGAAACCCACAGGGTGGCCTTGGGGAAATCACACTCTCTCAGCCTTAAAGGAAGACAAGGGCAAGTCTCCAGTAAATATATTTCACAATTTATAGGGTCTCCTTTTTGCTGCCTTCAGTTTAAAACAACTTGAAGGTAAACAAGCACCACCACCACCATTAATGCAGTCTCTCAGTCCTTCCAGAAATCATCTACCGCATCCACTGGGCACAGAACCAGCATCAGCCATGTAGAAGTATGCCTTCATCCACCTGCCAACCATATGTCAAAGTTGAAGGTAGAATTCTCTCTGTTCTATGGCTTTCCTGCCTACCCAGCTCCTTATTCTTCTGGTGCATGTGGCATTAAGAAAGGGTAAGCCCATCAGCAGCTGCTGTGGGATGGAGATGTGGAGGACTCTGAATGGTTCTGGCTGCTGGGAAGAGCTCTGCCTCCCTGGTGTTGGGGAGAGGTTGAAGGGTGGATTATCCTGAACAATACTTCTTTTCAGGCAGAAGGGCTGCATGAACAGCTCTTAGGCGGCTGTGCCTATACAATGCAGCCTGTCTTCCTATGCAGAATAGCTGCATTATTGTGCAGTCAGGTGGCCGGCCAAGGCCTGCATCTTGGAACGTAGGCACTAACTAGAACAGGCCTTGTGCTGGAACGGAGACACAGTGCTGGACTAGGGGAACACGCTTTGATCTGACCCACATGTATCTCACATAGCTTGAGGAAGAGACAAAGGCAACCTTCTCATTGTCTGTTTCTTGGATATCAGATCCAGAACTTGACTACCACCTCCAGGGCCATCTGTTTGGGCAGATGGGTGCTCTTTGGGCAGATGAGATCTTTATCCTTATATATTAGACTTTACAGGGGACCTGTTTTGTACTTGAGTCCTTTTCCAATGTTAGTCAGTCCAGGTAAGCAGCATAAGCATGCCAAAGCTACTTGTTGGCTGTGTGGGTACATCTACACTGTAGAAACAATGCACTTTGACACCACATTAAGTGGTGTAGCTCCATCCCATGCAGTCCTAGGATTTGTATCCAGAGGTCGCCGTGTTGGCCAAATAACAAATCCAGTAACAATAAAAATCCACCAAATAGTGATACCTTTGTGATGCCAAAGGCTTTCATGGCCAGCATCCATAGATTTTTGTGTTTTTTTCAGGCTACATGGCCATGTTCTGGAAGAATTTATTCCTGACGTTTCACCTGCACTCGTGGCTGACATCTTCAGAGGTTGGTGGCACAGAGGTGTGGGGTATATATACTGTGTGATCCTTGGTTGGAAGAAGTGATTTACATGTTAATCTCTGTGTTGGTCTGTTGTTGAATGGCAAGGCCTTGACTTCTAATTTTGTTGCTTTTGCCATGTAATTTTATTACATACTTCTAACAAAAAAGATGATTTGTTATAGTTGACTACTTTGAAGATCTGGTGATATCTTTCTACTTGAAATCACCTTTGGGGTAGGTCACATGGATGCAAATAAACTGAACCTATCCCCTCTACAATTACCAAACTGCTTGAGCTCAGCCTGGACACACAGGATACAGTAGAATTACAGCAGTTTGATGCCACTTTAAATATCATGGCTCCATCCTTTGGTGTGGGATGAGAGACTTAGGCTGCATCTCCAGTGCAGCCATAATCCAGTTTGACACCATTCCAAGTGCCATGGCTCAATGCTCTGGGATTCTGGATACTGTAGTTTGTTGTAGCACCAGAGGTCTCTGACAGAGAAGGCTAAATGTTTCACAAAATTAAAAATCCCAGAATTCCATAGGATTGTGCCATGGCAGTTAAAGTGGTATCAAAGTGGATTATTTCTGCACAGCAGATGCAGACTTTGAATTCTCTAGTGTGTTATTTTGTTGCAGCAAACATGAGAGACCTCTGGCAGGTGATTCTAATTTTCTTACCAAACTTAATATCCAAGGATTCCATAGGATGGGGCCATGACATTTAATGTGATATTGAGCTGGTATAATTTTGTTGTATGGATGTATCCTCGGTCTACTTCCTGTCACTTCCTCCTTCACTCTCAGCTCTTTTCAGTGCATAGAGCCATCCTTGTCCACTTCCCTATTCTTTCTGCTTTTACCTTGATGTCTTCAACAATACTCTGCCAACTACACAAGTCCGTGCTGTGATACTCACAGGACTTTCAAGTATTGTAAACATGGCCTGTGTATCTTATAATTTGCCACCCTTGAGTTCTCTAGTGCAATATCTAGTTTCAACAACACTTGCAGCAGTGCTGGAGGTTCCAATTACCTATGCGGATTTTTGTATTGCAGTCTTTAAATCTGGGAGAAAGTATGCTTAGGAGGACCTTAATTAAAAGAGTAATAGTTTAATTCTAGTTAGTGTCTGTTGCATTCAAACTACTGTTGATGATGCAGGCACTAGAATGAGGATACAGTTGCCGTGTGCTTTCATTCACAAAGAGACGCTGATATGTACTGCTGTAGGTGAAGGACAGAAGAGTTATCATCCACTCCATGCATCAAGCATGCTCAGTCAGAAGTGCTGTAATTATAGTTCTGTAAAAAAATTTTTGTTGACTTAAACATTTAGGATTTCAGTCTCAGCGTACTTAGTATTTAGAGAAAAGTTTATCACATTCTAAAGAAGTCACCCTGTACATCCTATAGCAGACAGAAAGAGAAGAACAAAATAAATAGCAGGGTGTTTATATTGCAAACAGGTTTCTTGGAACAGGAATGTAAAGCCTGGTTTGGGACTGTCTTGTTTTATTAAAGAAATGCAAGACTCTCTCTGCTGAATCAGACCAAGGTCTGTTTAACCCAGAACCTGACAAAGTTATACTTTTAGACCACAACTCCCAGAATACTTTAACTGACCTGGATAGTGGCTGTGTTGGTAGACAGATTCTGGAAGTTGTAGCTCAAAAAATAAATAAATAAATAAATAAATAAATAAATAAATAAATAAAAAATAAAAAAGGTCTGATCAAACCCAGTGTCTTGTTTCTATGATCAACCAGTTGTTTCTCAACCAAAGTATTAAAAGAGATAGTACCTCTACACATAGGGGTTCTATTTTAGCTAGCATGACTAGGGGCTCATTCCCACTTACATTTAAACTGGCTTGGGAATTGCCTTTACTCCGTGTTGCTAAATCGATTCCAAAAAGTCCGTAGTTCCCACTATGAAAGCAGATCTTTTCATTATCACCTTGTAATCGCTTCTTTTTTGGCACGATTGTCATCCCACAAGTTTGCACCACTTCAAAATGCATGTCAATCATCTGTGCGTCATCAGTGATGTAATCAGCAGCTCGGGCAGCCCAGCTTGGGAACTATACATATATACATACATACATACAAAATAAATTGATAAAATAAATTCCAAAAGGTCCATTGTTCCCAATATAAAAGCAGATCTTTTAATTATCCTCTTGTAATTGCTTCTTTTTTTGGCAAGATTGTCATCCCCACTTGTTTGCGCCCCTTCAAAATGCATGTCAATCATCAGTGCATCATCAGTGCCGTAAGCAGCAGCCCGGCATGGGAACTATACATATATATATATAAAATTAATACATTCAATTCACTGGTTTTGCCTCACTGATTGCAAGTACAGTAGTTGCAAAATCAGTGAATTAAATCTTCAATCAATTTTATTTTTTAAAAATATGATGCGCCCATAGGTTACACCACAAGCACAAAGGCAGTGCTGGGGGAGGGGAGGGAATGGTGGGTCTATCCAAAACTAAGGAGGGATGGTAAACACCCCCCCCGCCATTAGGCCCTCCCCTCCACAATGATCCAATTCAGATCCATCATTCCCACTTGTTGCACACACTCCGGAATTCATTCCAAAAGAACCGCTAGAAAACTAGTGTCTGGAAAAACAATAAAGCATTTGCCTCACTTTATTGCGACAGAAATCAATCAAAGTAGGATTGGAACCGGTTTCAAATGGGAATGATGGTCATATAAACTAATTAGCAATTCACTTTAAATCATAGTGGGAACGAGCCCTAAGATGTGTTGGTAGCCAGTGGGGTGGCGTCATGGGACTTGGAAAATCTAGTTTTTAGTCCCCAAGCCATGAGACTCATTGGATTATCTTGAATTAATTGTGAAGGTAAAGAGGGATGAGGGAAGGCCATCCATACCATCCTAAGCTAATTGGAGGAAAGGTAAGATATAAATAAAAATAGAATAAATGAATACATAAACATTGGATCATAATGCAAGGAGAGGAAACATAAAACAATGTTAGCATCCAGATTTTAACTCTGAGGCATGTTGCAATGTGTGAGTAATAGAATTAGGCCTTTCTAAGATATGCGGATGACACCATATACAGTACTTGCAGAAAACATCACAGCTTGAAACACTTATTAAAGAAGGTCAAAAACAAAAGGCAGTACAAAGGCAGGCTTAATGCTGAACACAAGGAAAACAAAAATAATGACCCCCACAAGACCTACATATATTCAGCCTAGACAATGAGGAAATTGAAAAAAGTAAAAGATTACCTTGGATCAAACATTGATCATATGGAGACTGCAGTCAAGAAATCAGAAGACTAGGAACAGGGAGGGCAGCCATGAGAGAGTTAGAAAAGATCCTGAAGAGTCAAGATATAAAACTGAGCACAAAAGTTAGAATCATCCAAGCCATTGTATTCCCCATAACCATATACAGTTGTGAGAGCTGGATGGTTAAGAAGAAGAAAATCAACTCATTTGAGATGTGGTACTGGAGAAGAGTGATAATGTGAACGACCAAAAAGACAAACAAATGGGTCCTAGAGCAGATCAAGCCTGAAATCTCCCTGGAAGCCAAGATGATAAAACTGAGACTGCTGAATTTTGGGCACATCATGAGAAGGCATTATAAAAATTTAATTAGAAAATGCAATAATACTAGGAAAGGTGGAAGGAAGTAGAAAGAGAGGAAGACCACACATGAGATGGATAGACTCAACTAGGGAGGTCATGGTATGAATTTACAGAACCTAAGCAGAGCAGTGGGTGACAGGGAGTCTTGTAGGTGTCTCATCCACAGGGTCGCCAGGAGTTAGGGCCGACTGAAGGGCAGATAACAACAAAAAAGATGACAACAAACTATTGACAGGAATAGACTTCATCAAACTGTAGGTGTTCAATCACAAATATTTGATACATGACTTCCATAGTTGTCATATTCCTTTTTTGACAAACATTTGCAGACCTTGAGGTCTTTTCCTACTGTGATCTTGAATTTGTTATCTTTGAGTTTATATCAAACACAAATGGACCTGAATAAGAGAAGTGGCAATTGGAAGCTGCAATAAAATAATTACAGGATAAACTATGTCATCCTTTACTGAAGTGCTCAATTCAGCACTTCCAACTGAAATCACAGAAATGTCTAGAAGAGATTTTAGGCAAGGATTGTGTTTTCTAGAGCATTTTTCACACATATAGCACACCTGTGTGATGTTAGCTGGGAAAGGCTTGCTGAGACAATGAGATTTTTCAACTCAATCTGATCTCCGTTTACTTGGGGAAAAGTCCCATTGGTTTTCATGAGATTTACTTTCTAAACCCATCTCTCTCTTTCTCTTAAAGGAGGAATTATTTTTAATGCTTTACACAATAAATGGAAGTATTCTGTGTGCACCCATAAAGTTAAAACCATAAACACTGTTGGGACATCAAGTCAATGAGATATATCTACACGAGAGAGAATATTATTTTGATTTCATAAGATAATAATAATAATAATAATACGATTTATTTATATTCTGCCTTTTCCTTGCAGAATCAAGACAGATTACAAAACAAAGGTATCAAAAATACAAAATACACCGCCGCATCAAATACATAATAGCAATATTATAACAATAAATTATAAATAAATAAATAAATAGTAGAGAGTACAAACTGCAAAATACATAGCATAATAATGAATAACATAGCATAATAATTTAAAAAGCAATTTAAGTTGTGTTACTATTGTTAATTAAAATTCATTTCAAGATTCATTGTAATTCTTGCTTCTCAAATTGCGGAAACCCATAGCTCACCTATCAGAACACGTTTAAAAATGAGTACAGTCAGAATAGTTTTATTTATTTTATGGTCAATCTGAAATATTAAAAATAAAAGAGAAACAGTTGTCAATATCTTATGCATACGGTAAACACAAGAAACAGAATAAATTACTTGGCAATGTAGCGACCCCCACATATATCTGACGACTCTGCCTACTGTTATTGTTTTAACTGCTCATGTAATTTTAACCTTAAACTGTTTAATTCTTTTTAAGGGGGGTATTTTGTATATATGGTGTATTCTTTTGATATTGTAAGCTGCTTTGATTGTTTTTACAAAAAGCGGGGTAGAAATAAACAAGATGGAAGAAAATAAATAAACTTTATAAACAAGATGGAAGAAAAAAGTGCTGAATATGATTCTTGTGGACTAATATATGGCCCACAGAGCAAAGCCAGCTGGGTGTGTAATTGAAGTGGTGTGGAAATTATGTGGCACTGTATGTGTTCAGTGCAACTCTCAGCAGCCCTAAGACAGCAACTGACATGGAGGAAAGCTGGAAATCACAGTCCAACAGTATCTGGAAGGACACAGTTCCCATCCCTGCAGAGGAAGACCATTAACTACAATGAGGAAATATTAAAAGAAGGGTCTGTATTTTATATTCATACACATAAGCAGAGGGGTGTATGTTGTGTAATATAGGTGGGATACACACTGCCAGAAAGAGGCACGTCCCCGGTGCCTCTCTTTGCTCCGCAGGAGTGTCGCAGCAACCAAATTGCATGGTGCTCCTGCAAAGCAAAAAAGGAGCACCGGGAAGCAGCTCCTTTTTGTGGCGCACTTCCGGTGCACCAAAGCACCATCAACGGCATGGGGACAGCGCAGCTGCACCACCACATTTGGAGGCGGCGCAGCTGCGACATCACCAGTACGTGCCGTGTCTGGTGGTCACGCTGCAGCTGCGGCGCCCTTGTCATGTGTGATAGCTGCCAGGTGTATGGGCGCTCCATCCACAAGGCAGCCCTTGCATGTGATGAGGGCGCCGCGAAGGCCCATCTGTTCGGGGCCATAGTGTACTCACACGTGTGTGTGTTAATAGTGTAATTCATACATACTATAATATACCTATAAAATAGAAATTTCTGACAGTGCATTCCTGGACAGAGAACAGGAACCCATCTGAGATTTTCACTGTGTGCCTATTTGTTGTAAAGAAAATTTTGTCCTTGCAAAAATCTCAGTCTGTGTGGCATAACTTTAGGGAATTGCATTGTCCTTTATTTCATACCATGCAGGAACGTTCAATAATGTCTACAGCTTTCGAATCAGATTCTCTGAGATGATGACCTTGCATGCACCTGACTTTGGTTTCCTCTCTGACAGGCTGCCTGCTTTCCTTATTCAGGCACCAGTTGTCACTAGTATCCAAAAGGTAGTGCCAACTGTTGCTCTTAGCCTTTATGAATTGGATAGGTTTAAACTGATAATTTGTTCAGTATTTCATGAGTCCCACTTCTTTTGACCCAGATGCCTGTAGCTTTTGGAACTGCGCAAAGAACGCTTTAATCAGAGGGACCGAAACTGGTCCAACTAAATAAACAAGCATCCCATTCATTGCTGGTTGAGTGTGTCACTCAGCATGCACCCAGAGGAGGTTATAAGCTTTATCTTTATTGTCTCTCAAAAACAAAAACTAGATACAGTACTACCATCTGACTGCACCCACACTGCAAAAATAATCCAGTTTGACCCTGCTTTAATTGCTATGGCTCAAGAGTATGGAGCTATAGTTTGTTGAGGCACCAGAGCACTACAGTCATAAAAGTAATGCCTGCTGTTGCTGCCTTGGCCCTCATGAATCAGGTTGAAACCAATAATTTGTTCAGTACTGTATTTTATGAGTCCCACTTCTGTTGACCAGCATGCCTGCAGCTTTTGGAGTTACACAGAACATTTTAATATTAAAAGTAAGTAAAAAATAATTCAGAAAAAGGAACCAAAAGGGTCTAAAGAAACAAGCATCGCCTTCATCCCTGGTTGAGTAGTGTCCCTCAGGAGGGAAGACACCAGAGCCTTCCTGCCCCTTGAAAGAAATGAAGGCCATACTCCAAATGAGGACTGACCAGCACAGAATGCAGTGGGACTATATTACTTCCTTTGACTTTCAAACTATGATTCTATGGCGGGTTACAGACCGCTGAAGTGGCGGTCTGGCTCCGCCTCCGCTTGCAGTGTCCGGGAGCCTCAGCCTTTAAACTGTGCGGCTCCCGGACGCTGCAGAGAAGGAGCGCGGAAATCGCACTCCTTCTCAGGCCCCAGAAGAGATGCTGCAAGGCGCTAGTCGTGCGCTCGCGGCATCATTTCCGGGGCGCAACATGCGGACGCAGCGCATCCACTATGTCAAGATGGCAGCGGCCATATGGTCACCGCCATTTTGTGCGTGCAGAGCGCGTACTAGGGTTAGGGGATGCGGAAGCACCGCCCCTTCCTAATCCTAGTACTGTATGTGCTCGTCGCATACTATATGGTGGTTTGTAACCCGCCCAAAAGTTCAGGTTGTGGCAGCATCCGCACTGCAAAAGTAATCCAGTTTGACCACATTTCAGCTGCTGTGGCTCTATGCTAGGGAATGCTATGATTTGTAGTTCTGTGAGATAATAATAAGCCTTCTCTCTCAGGTTGCATCCGCACTGCAGAAATAATCCAAATAAAAGCTACAAAACACTCCTAGAAATATAAATCCATGCTGCTTGGTCAGGGTCCCGATGGAGGACAATCCCACCTGGACAGAAGGCTGAAATGAAGGCCATGCCTTGGCCATAGAGCCACCTGCAGAACGCAGGGCATGGCCAAACAGAAAGGCACAAAGCACTCCTGATAGAAAGGGAAAGCCATGCTTCAGTCACAGGGTCAAAAGGGAGGGCAGTCAAGAAGAAGGGAGGACATGACCAAAGAAAAGCTACAAAGACACACACAGAAAGGGAAATCCATGCTGCATCCACACTGGACAAAGAAAGCGGTTTGAGACTGCTTTAACTGCCCTGGCTCAATGCTAGGGAATTCTAGGAATTGTAGCGTTGTGAGATACTTAGCCTTCTCTGTCATAAAGAGAGAGTCTGGTGCCACAACAAACTACAGCTCCCATAATCCCCTAGCACTGAGCCAGGGCAGGGAAAGCGGTCTCAAACTGGATTATTCCTGCAGTGTGGATTCAGCCAGAATCAGGCTCAAAAGGGAGGGCATTAGTGTACTGTATGACCAAAGAAAAGCTACAAAGCACCCAGAGAAAGAGAAATCCGTGCTTCTTAGTCCTTGGACCCAAGGACCCCGCAGCAGCAGCGCAAGCGGGGTATGGAACCGGATTATTCCTGCCGTGCGGAGGCAGGGGCTGATTTCTTCCCAAAGAAGCAGGCGCCACTGGGGGGGAAGGGAAGGGAAGGGAAGGGAAGGGAAGGAGTTTCGGGGCGGCCCCAGGAGGACAGCCGCGGGCTCCTCTGCCTGGGCCCTTGCCCCGCCTTGGCCTCCTGCTGCTCTTCCCCGGGGAAAGGCGGCCCAGGTGGGGCTGGGTTAATCCTGGGAGCCGGGGCTGTCTCCTCCTCCTTGGCTTCCCCGGACCTCCCGCCTCCTCTTCCTCCTCAAAGCCTTCGCGGTCCCTGATCCTTGGAGGGAGCCCTGGAGCTTTCCCGGTGAGTTTCCAGCTCTTCTGGGGGAAGTCGGGGGGCCAGGAGGAGACCCTTCCTCCCTTCCGGCCGAGATTTCTTCTCTCTCCGTCCTCCTGCTCTTTCCCTCGGCCCTTTCCTAGAGGACCTGTCCTCCATTCATTCCCGCCTTCTTCTGTCCAGGAGGCAGTTCAAAATGCCCTCCATTTGTGAGCCGCCCGGGGCTGCTTCACAGTCTCCCTTCCTCTTGGCTGCCCTCCCTTTGGAGCCGGACTCAGAAGCAGGGATTCGTGGCTCTAGGAGGCTTTTAGGCGCCCCTTTTCCTGGGAGGGATTTCCCTTTCTAGGAGTGTTTTGTGGCTTTCCTTCGGCCGTCTCCTCCATTATGCAGAGGGCGAGATGGTGACCGGGTGTCCTCCTTTCCCCGGACGTGTCCTCCATGGCCGCCTCCTTCTGCCCAGGAGGAATTCCCAAATGTCCTCCACCCGGAGCAGGACTGGAAAGCAGGGGGTTGTGTTTCTAGGGGCGTTTGGAGCTTTGTATTTGGCCTTGCCCTTCCTTCCTCTTTCCCTGGAAGGCCCTCCATCCGGAGCAGGACTCCGGGGCCTGGGGGTTGGAGGTTGTTCCTGGGCCCCGTCCTCCATTTGGGGGCTCCTGGTCCTCCTTGGCGGCGAGGAGGAGACTCCTGGCTGTCCCCTGAGTCCCAGTCCCCCTCCTTGCTTCGGGACTTTGCTGGGTCCTTGTGGCCGGGTCCCTCCTCCTCACCTGGCGGGAGTTCCTCCCCATTTACTCCCCGCTGAAAGGCTTATTATTGGAAAGGCTTTGGCAGCCCAGGCGGAAGCGGCCTTGGGCGGCGGAGGAGAGCTCCCTGAGCCTTGCTTTCCCTTTCTGGAACCAGGGCCCGCCCTTTCCCAAAAGGCTTCCCCACAGATTGCCTCGGGTGCCTTGGCCATCCTTTGCCCTAAAAGGCCCATTTCTAAGCGACTGCAGCCGAAGACAACTTTAGTTGGTGGTTGTTGTTGGGTGCCTTCAATTTATTTATTTACTCCATTCCATTTTTTATGCCGCCTTTCTCCCAACAAGGGACCCAAGGCGGCTCACAAGATTTAAACACACACACACTTTTAAACATAGCTTTTTGTGGGGTTTGATGGCAGTTTTCTTCGGAGGCAGTTTGCCATGGCCACCTTCAGAGGCTGAGAGAGTGTGACTTGCCCAAAGTCAGCTAGTTGGATGTGAAGTCGAAGGCTTTCACAGCCAGCATCCATAGGTTTTTGTGGGGTTTTTTGGGCTATGAGGCTTTGTTCTAGAAGGGTTTATTCCTGATGTTTTGCCAACAGCTGTGGCTGGCATCTTCAGAAGTAAATCACTTCCCCTCAACTCACAGTATATATACACCCCACTCTCTTCCATGCCAGCCTTCTCTGAAGATGCCAGCCACAGACGCAGGCAAAACACCACGAAGAAACTCTTCTAGAACACAGCCTCATAGCCTGAAGAACCCACAAAAAACTATCACCTAGTTGGGTTTCTGTGGCTTGAGGCAGGACTCGAACCCAGGTCTCCGGAGTCCTAATCCAGTGCTCAAACCACTACACCACATTGGATCACTAATTTAGCTTCTTCTTGTTGTGTGCCTTCAACAACAATTTTTCAGTAACTTTTCAGCCCAACCAACCATGCAGTTTGACCCCACTTTAAGTGCAATGAAATCCAGGTCAACTCAGAAGTGTGTCCTGTTGAATTCAGGTAGGGCTTTCTCTCAGAAAGAGGCTGCATCCCCATTGCAGAAATAATCTGGTTTGGCACCACTTTGACTGCCATGGCTCCATGCTATGGAACTCTGGGAACTGTAGTTTGTTGTGGGACCAGAGCTCTTTGATAGTGAATGAACACATCTGCCTCCTTTTAAAGTTTTTATTTGGGGAAATTGCCCATGGGGACATCATTATACACTTTGCTCTGGTGCCCTAACAAACTACAATTCCCAGAATTCCATAGCATGGAGCCATGGCAATCAAAGTGGTGCCAAACTGGATTATTTCTGCAGTGCAGATGCATCAAAAGGAACATATCAGCTATTGTCCCCACAGTTAGTATATGTGTTTTACTTTAAGTGTGCCCTTGCCAGGGTGGAGTAATGCAGGGACCAGGGAACTGGAGGTGTTCTGGATGCATGGATTGCAGAAAGGATTAATGCCATAACATGAGTGTGTGTGTATGTGTATCCTTCAGCCTTGCAGGGATGGCTGAGTGCCAAAGTGCAAGAAGAAATAATTGTGTCTATGGCTAAAAGGGGGGTACTTGAGAAACCTGCTGTCGAAAAGTGTTGGGGAGTTAACATGAAGGGTTGGCAGGAATGCTGGGGCCAGCCAGCGACCCCCAGGAGGGCTATTAGAGCTGCAAACTAGTTCTGCTTCTCCTGCTGTTCAGGAATGTTCTCATGTCAGGAGATTGGTGCAGACATGTGCGTGCGATGCAGTCCCTTCCATGAAACAGGCAGCTCATGTGGTCTCTCGGCAGTCACCTGCCTTCAGCCTTGTAACTCCCCCTCTCCCCCAAATTCGGCTTTTTTTGTTTTCCACTGGCTGCTCGCCCAGAGTGAGCAGCTTCCATTTTTCACTCTGAGTGTGTTGGGGGCCTTAGCGCAACCCTAAGAGAGCAAGCTTGATGTGGTGGTTTGGGCGCTGGGCTATGATGCTGGAGACCAGAGTTCAAATCCCAGCTCAACCATGTAAGCCCACTGGGTAACTTTGAGCAAATCACACTCTGTCAGCCTCAGAGGATGCCGATGGCAAAACCCCTCTGAAGAAACATGCCAAGAAAACCCCACGATAAGTTCATCTTAGGATCGCCGTAAGTCAGAAATAACTTGAAGGTACGCAATAACAACAACAAGGCAAATCTATCATGGGGTTTTCTTGGCAAGGTTTGTTTAGAGGAGGCTTGTCATTGCCTTCTCCTGAGGCTGAGAGAGTGTGACTTGACTAAGGTCGCCCAGTGGGTCTCATAGCTGAGCAGGAATGAAACCCTGGTCTCCAGAGTCACAGACTAAAACTCAAACCACTAGGCCACACTGGCTCATAAGTCCCAGCTAATTAGGTGCTTCCTTCTACAATCAAAGTTCTCTAGTAAGGAGGGAGCACCTGTCGATGCAGGTGCAAAATGATTTTAAAAAATCTAAAAAGACAAATAAAAAGGCCTATAATCTATTTTATACTGGACCATCAGGCATATATGCTTCTGAGAGTGTATCTGCACTGTAGCCATAATGTAATTTGACACCACTTTAAGTGCTGTAGCACCTGGGATTTGTAGTTTTACAAGCTCTTTAGCCTTCTCTGCCAAAGATTGTTGGTGCCCCACAAAACTACACATCCCAGGATTCCATGCGATCAGGCTACAGCAGCACTTCAAGTAGTGTCAAACTATTTCTGCACTGCAGATGCATCTAGGTTACACAGAATTCTTCATTTGGCACATTAGTAGTCTACTGACAGCTGTTCTTTTATCTTATTCTCTGCAACTAGCTCTCTAAGTGTGTTAATTTTTGTGGCATTTTAAAATTACAATTTCAGGCCCTCTGTCTATGACATTTGTGCCCTGGGGCCATAGCTCTCTTAATCCAGTGTGGCCAGTGGTTCTAATTTTTACAAATTCTGCTAGATTCAAAGTATCAGAAAGGGCTTAGAAGATCTTTCTGAAGTTTATAATTAGTTGTACTCCCATGACACTATAAGAGCCCGTGCATTAATGTAGGGACTCCAGACTTTGTAGTCTCTATATATGTTGGACTACTGTTTGCATTATTTCTGTCCCGCATGATCATGCTCCATGTTAACTAATGGTCATGGGAGCTTTAGTTCAAGACATCTGTAAGATGATGGATTATTGACATAAAGCTAGGATTGCCATTGTTGTTGTTCGGTATGCAAAAGGATCTTGTAGCACCTTTGAGACTGAAAGAAAGAAGCTGGTAGCACGAGCTTTCTAGACTTGAACTTACTTCCTGAGATGCATGTTGTTGTTTTGTGCCTTCAAGTCATTTCCAACTTGCGGTGACCCTAAGTTCTTGGCAAGATTTGTTCAGAGATGGGGATGCCTTTGCTTTCCTTTGAGGCTGTGAGTATGACTTGCTGTGTGCCTTCAAGTCGTTTCCAACTTTTGGAGACCATAAGGTGGGCTGTTACAGGGTCTTCTGGGGCTGAGAATGTGTGACTTGCCCAAGGTAACCCAGTGGGTTTCCATAGCTGAGCTGGGCATTCAAACCGTGGTCCCCAGAGTCATAATTCAGTGCTCAAACCACTACACAATGCTGGCTGTCTAGGACTTACTAGAGAGGGCAGGTGTGATAGGTTGGGGTACAATTTCTGTGCCCATATGATCCTTTGCCCTGCATTTTCCTGGGCTTGGGGGCATGAAAAGGGGGTGTGGTAGAGATAGATGTGGCTGGAAGGCTGCACTTTCTCAATCCCTGCTCTAAAATGGAGTGCATTCTTTAAAAAATTACAGCTCCCCAAATCTTTCCAGATTCCAAATGTTTCCAAGTGCTATGTTCAAGGAAGTACAGGAGTGTATTGAGAATGCTCATCCTGGAAACAAAAATGGGGGTGAATCTGAGGGACTCTTCATTCTCCACTGACCTAAGTTACACCCTTCTTTCGACTGTAACAATTCAGATTTTTAGATAAAAGGGATAGGATATGTAAATGATCTCTCATGTCTGTGTGCAGAAATGTGCATGATTTTTATTTATTATAAATTTGTACACACCTTAATGAAAATAATTATATCCAAGTGGTGTAGAATTTTTTAGAAAAGTCACATATGCATAAAAATATAATGCAATTTTTAAAAAAATCAGTATTACTCATGTGTGTATGTGTGTGCGTCTGTAATGTTTCTAAAATAATAACTGGTGATATATCTATTAGCATATTTATAATAATTCATTCATGATTGGTGGGCAAAAATCCAGAACTCACTCCTCATGGAGAAATTGCCACATAAAACAAGAGCAGCTACAGGACTTGTTCTCAGTGAAAAAATTCATTCAGGACTGGTTTCCTTTCATAGACTATGTGAACAACAGTGAGCTGCTTTTGCACACCTTCCTCCTCATCAACTGCCCTTTTGGAAGAACTTGCTGTCTACTTAATACAGAATTACAAAATATGACAAATGTTATTCTTTGCTCAGTCTCTAACTGATGAATTCTTACATGTGATTGTATCCCATTAGTTATGTTTTTTGATTGTTTAATTTTATTATGCTTGTTTTAATGAATTTGCAAATTACAATATTTAAAAAAGTATTTATAATATTTATATATCCAAGGATCCCTAGAATAAACAAAACTGATTTGAGAAAGCTTAGGTGGAGAAAAAAAACATTCATGTGACTGATGCTCATAGTCATTGGCATTTGGCTTTATACCAGGGGCAGTGTATTCCAAAGGGGAGGAATCACTAAGTTGAAGGCAAAGATTGGCTGCCAAGTTTATCAAAGGAGTAATTCGCACTAACAGAAAGACCCAACCTAAAGAGGTCAGAAAGATGTGGTTCCTGTTCCTGCTTAGTTTAGGTGCGTAACTGTGCTGCACCCTTAGTACTTCTTATGTAGGGACGGTACTTTAAATGTGGCCCAGTAACATAAAGGCAGCCAGATATCCATTTTGAAATAATACAGTCTCAGGAGCACTGTAATACATGTTATTCTTGAAGTGCCATGCAGGTTAATTTTCATTACCCAGAGTTTACCTTCAACAAATAAAAGGACTCTTTCTATTGGCAGAGAGAACTGGGAACCAGGGGGAATTCTGCACTAGGAAAAAGGGAATGGAGTGGAGATTTTTGTCTCTAACCTCTTCACTCTGCAACCTCCTATTCCAGCTCATACAGTGGGTGTCATCCTGTTAGTGACATACATGTGTTTATGCCATTCTTTGGACATGGTGCAGGCTTTTGTATCCCATCTAAAACCTGTCCCATAGCAGCTTTTGAGTCCTAGGAGGAGGTGCTGTTTACTGGTGTAGATAGGTTTACTGCTACTGTTTACTGGTGTGGATAGGTTGCTGTTGTTGTTCTGTGTCTTCATTTCTGACTTATGGCAACCCCAAGGCGAACGTATCACAGGTTTTTCTTGGCAAGATTTGCTTAGAGGAGGTTTGCCATTACCTTCCCCTGAGGCTGTGAAAGTGTGACTTGCCTAAGGTCACCCAGTGGGTTTCATGGCTGAGCGGTGATTCAAAGCTTGGTCTCCAGAGTAGAGGTCCAACACTCAAACTTTAGTGGGAAACAATTCAGACATGTGGCTAGTTTAGACTCTGAGAGGAAGGAAAAGGAGTTTGCAGCCTATCAGTCACTACATTCTCATGCCTTTTCCCCTCCAAGCTGAAACCATCTGCTTCATCATTGCTTGAATTGCCTCCCCCTCTCTCCCTTTTCTACCTGTAAGCAGCAACAGCCAGCTTTCTTAGGGTTTGACAACTACCAGGATGTGAAGAGGGCATGGCACTGTATAGGCAGAGGATCTTGGCCACTGTTTTAACAAGTCCCTCTACCCCTCAAATCAGATTCTGGGAAGGGACTGCAGGGGATAGGAGATACTTGCAAAAATTGTTCCTTCTGTTTCTTTCTCTAATATTATCTTTATTCTATGATACCACATATACAACATACACAAACACTAATTATCCCACCATCCCAATTACAATACAGTCAATAAACATTAACTGCCCACCCTCCAAACCAACAATATATGTATGAGAATATCATACGCTTCTTCAGCAGTACTTAATAAATATTTACACTTGTCTAAAAAAAAAAACCTAATAAAATATTTAAATCCCACAAGTATGCCATCTCTTCTTTCTTCTTCTTAAAAAGATATAAACAGTTCCCAGTCTTTTATAAAAATATCCAGTTCTCCTCTTTGAGCAAAAGAGACAGTTTATCCATTTCAGCTAATTAAAGGGTCTTTAGTCTCTGTTCCTTCCTCTGGGATCATCTCTTTGAAGGAATTCTGCTCAATGCAAACCCTGATCCAGCCCAATATGTTGGTGCTGAGATATTAAAGGTGTTTAGCCCAAAGCAGAAAGACAAGCCACAAGTTCTTGTGTGAATTCAGCATGTGGTCTGGACCTAATTTACACCTGTTCACTTTGTCTATTCAGTTTTCCAGATCAGCAATATGCTGTTGTAATAAATGGGGACTTGGTAAATATTGGTTTTGTGGATGTGGTCTACAAGGAGGGCCATTATCAACTCATAGTATTTAGTGAAGTACATATTGTTGACAGGCACAGTACAAACTCACATGGCCACAATGACATTCTGGTCAATGTGTGGTAGTGCTTATGTTGGAAAGTGTACATCCCAAGAAGTTTACTTCAAGCACTAATAATTCAAGTCCAATTGATGGACAAAACTTATATAGCTGAAGTAAAATGGAGTTCCTAATATTGCTCCCAGTTGGACTTGGCTTTCCTGTGTTTTTACATCAACCTTGCTCCTTGTTGAAACAGCAGAATTATATGAGTTACATCTCGATTATATTATGTGATTTTTGTGCTGAATTGTAATGTTCAACTGTACAAGTACAACAGTCAGTTTCAGCAGGGGGAGATATGTGTGTGTGTATGCACATTGGCTAAGAAAGCACATTCGTATGTGGAACAGCATCAAATGTACAATAACCTTGAACTAAATGCAAATGTTGTGCATCAGGCAAAAATGTCCAGTTACTTCTGGGGTAAGTGACTTGTTTTAAGATCATGTTGACTGATGAGAAATACTTTACAATGACTTAGCAAGAACCAAAATTACACACACACACACACTGGGGTGCAAAGGCGAGATGTTTCTTGCATGTGTACATAAATAAGGGCTCTATAGTGCTCAAATCCCAAGTGAGCAATGGACTCCATGAATGCCCTATGGAAAGTTTAATTTATTTTTACCTAATTCCTTCAGCTGCAGAATGAAAATACATGATAGTTCATCTTGCAAGAATAAGTGAGGAAGACCCATACTCAACTTCCAGAATAGATCAACTAAATGTCTTACGTATATAAGTCAATTATCTGTTGGTACCTGCTTTACTTTGTCTTAGGTTTTGTTCATTATTCCAAAAAACAGCCGTATGAAAACCACAACAAAATCCTACATTCTCAAAAGAGTGATAGCTATATTGCCTAATGGAAATGCACAAAATATATCATTCAGGCTTTCAAAGCTCCACTGGCTTCTTCATCAGGCAAAAGATATAAAAATATCATACAAGAGGAGAAAAGCGATATGTTATAGTTACAGATATACATTTTATATCAGACATTGTTTCTGTTGTAGTTCATTTGTGTAGTTGTAGATCTGTTCTGGTAGAGAAGCCAGCGGAACTATAAAAGCTTACATGATGCATTTTGTGCATTTTGTTAGGCTAATAAAAATATTATTCTTCTGTAGATTTTGTATTTTGCTGCATAGCCAACACAGCTACCCCTGACTATGTTTCCTGGATTTGAAGAAGCCATAAGAAATTGAGCCATAATCACTAGGACTCTGCACTAAAGGAAGATTCTCTGTGCTGACTTCCCCAAGAATGATCTGGCCTTAGGTTAACTGAGAAAAAACAAGAACTCCAATGGAGACAGCTTTCAGAGGCGGTGTGTGTGTATATATGTGTATGCCAAAGCGCATGAGAGCTGGCACTGGAATTCCAGACAGGATGGTGGTGCTTGCTGCTGCAGCTGCAGGAATGACATTTTGGCCTCTGCTGCCCTCTAATTTCCAAACGTGCTGTTCGTATTCAGTTGCTTTTTCTATTCATTTGCTTTCCTCCCTCCGCCTCCCCGCTCTCCTTCCCTCCCTTGTTCCTGAGTGCTGAGCAGCCTAGAGTCATTTGAGGGGGGGGGGACTGTGTGAAAACTGCTTGAGGCAGTGCATTTTTCAAAATTTCAAATGCAGGAATGTTTGCTAGTACTTGGGCCTCTTCCCCTCCCACCTCATTTGGTGTAACACTGCATGATCCATGTTGTATTACTCAAGCCATGGTATGTTGGAGTAGGACTGAGTTGTTCTATTTTTACCATTGTGCTTTTTTAAAAAAAAAAATCTTCCTTGGCAAATTCAGGGCAAAGAATGAAAGGTGCATACAGTAAAGATGGTATGGACTGGGTTAGTACTGATAGGAAAAGGCTGTGAGCTATCTGGAAACACATTCATCTTTCATGAGAGGAAGTCAGCTCCAGCCATGAATACTGGAGAGAGAAAGAACACTTGCTTAAAAAAAAATACCCACTCTGAAACCTCCCACTCTGAAACCTTTTCTTGTGTGCCTACTTTCACACAGAATGATAATTCATTGTAAACAAACCTTTGTGTAAACAATGTCTGCCATCTATCCTCCCTCACTTTGCTCCTCCTCACTAGCATGGCTGTTAAACAAACTAAGAATTGTTTAAAAATTACCTGAACCAGCTTTTCGTGATTCTTAACAAGCCAGGATCACAAACCAGGATCTAAATGTATCTGTTGTGCTTGTTTTGGAGGACAAGCCTGGAACTCCAGTTATAAGCTGAACAAACAATTCCTGAGTTTGTTCAGTAGCTACACTGGTTAGTAGAAGGAATGTTTATGAAAAGCAGAGTCTTCTCTGGGGCTCCTTTCACATTATACAATTATATCATTATGATTCCACTTTAACTTGCACAACCCTAGGATTTTCAGCGTAAGGAGTGGTATTTAGAATTCACCGCCAGAGAACTCTCATGCCTCCCCAAATCACAAATTCCAGGGTTCCACAGGATGCAGCAATGGCAAGTAAAGTGAAATAATAGTGCTATAATTGTGTTACTGAAAAGGCCCCAGAAGCATGGCTTGTTGCTCTAGGCAAACAAGGCCAGTGTTTATGGAAGAAACCAATTACAATGCAACAAAAAGTGTATAGCATATACTTAGCTTGGGAATGGGGATGTTAAGGGAGGAAAAGATAAGATTGTGGACTAGAGTGACAGTCATTGGAGAAAATCCCTGGTGTGTCTGCACTGGAGGATAGGATAAAGCAGTGCTTGGTAGGGAATGCAAATCTTGAGTGCCTTAGCAGTTTGTTATCTTTCTTGCCCAGCTGTATAGTTATGAATTGGATACTTCCTTTATTCTTGTTTGCAGTCCTCGGCAGAGGAGAATGGGCCCCCACTGTGAAACCACTCTGGGAATCCTTTCTTCACACAGAGTCTTTCTGGGTGACTCCTGATGAGCTCATGTGGCTTCTGCAACCAGCTGCCTCACAAAAATACCAGCTGTGCCATTAAAAGAGCCTAGTAGACAAGCCTCATAGAATCAACAGTCACACCCAGTGCATTAGGAGTCTGCATCTGCAAGTGTGAGCATGCTTCCATTATTCAACGGAGCTGCTTTGCACAGAAACGTCCATGAACCTCATACATCTCATTGCTTAGTCCATCTAATATGGTGGAGACCTGACAACTGTAGGGCTTGTTCCCCCCCCCCCAAATAGTTATTCCTGCAAAATGTGAGAATGAAGTCTGCTCTTAATTAGGGAGGCATAGTGCATACATAGTAATTTAAAAGCCACATCATTTAGTTACAAAATGGATGACCTTGATTGTGAGACACAGTTTAAATTTCCCCCTGGCAGGTATACTATGGTGCTGTGTTAAACTGAATAACAACTAGATCATAAACTGGTTAAGCTGGTGGACTTGGATTCAACCTCACTTAGTCTTAATAAAGCTATGAATCTGGAGGCCAGGCTTCAAATCCCTGCTTGGCCATGGAAACCCGCACCCCCACTGGCTGACCTTGGGTGAGTCACACTCTCAGCCTCAAAAGATGGCAGTAGCAAAAGCACAACAGCACAACAACAATAACAACAACAAAAGTCCTAATACTATACAGTATGTTTTTAGATAGGATCTCTTAGGGGCACTCAGAGGTACTCAAAAACTCAGATAGGCTCCTTGAATGAAAACTCAGATAGGCTCCTTTATAACTATTTCCAAAGACAAAGATGTTCAGGCATATGTTGGACATGAATTGTTAGAAAATGGTGGCACTGGACAATAATACAGCTAGCTTGGATCACTTTAAAAAATCTAGATGACGTTTCATAAAGCTGTAAAGTTGAAGGCTTTCATTGCCAGCATCTATTGTTTTTTGTGGGTTTTTCGGGCTATGTAGCCATGTTCCAGAAAAGCTTTTTCCTGGTGCTTCACCAGCATCTGTGGCTGGCATCTTCAGAGAATGCTTTGCCTGGAAAAAGTTGGGTGTATATATACTGTGTGAGCCTGGGAATGCAGAAGTGATTTGCATGTGTATTGTTCTGTGTTGATGGCCTCAGGCTGGGAGGCTAATGCAAAAGAGGATTAATGTCTGGTAATATTATGGATGTTGTTCAGATGGTTCAGGAATACAGTGGTCCCTATGGAACACTTTGAAAAGCAAGCCCTGGAAACAGCACCAAAAAAGCCCACAACTTAGTTCCGATACATGGATGACACTTTCACCATTTGGAGCCATGGAGAAGAACTGACTGGCAACATCCACCCCAACGTCCAATTCACTATGGAAAAAGAAAAGGAAGGAACACTGCCATTCCTGGATGTCCTAGTCATCCACAAACCGAACCTACATTTGGGTCACACAGTATACCAAAAACCCACACGTACAGACCGATACCTGCACAAGAACTCCAACCATCACCCAAGACAAAACAGAAGCACAATCAAAACACTGGTAGACCGAGCAAAATGCATCTGCGAACCCCACTTCTTGGAAGATGAATTGATGCACTTGGACCAGGCTCTACAGGCCAATGGTTATTCCAGCTCAGACATCAGAAGGGCTGCCAGGCCCAGGAAAACCCAGAGGAATGAAGACAAGAAGACAAAGGGAAGGTATTTTTACCATACATCAAAGGAGTCACAGACAGAATAGGCAAAGTGGTGAGGAAGCACAACCTTCAAATGGCTTACAAATTGACGAAGAAAATCGAGCAAATGCTTCACTCAGCCAAGGACCAGAGAGAACCTCTCACAGCCGCAGGAGTCTACCGCATACCATGTAGCTGCGGAAAAGTCTACATAGGGACCACCAAATGCAGTGTGCAAACAAGAATCAAGGAACACGAGAGACACTGCAGACTGGGCTAGCCAGAAAAATCAGCAGTAGCAGAACATGCCACAAACCATCCTGGGCATAAAATACTGTTTGAAAACACTGAAGTTCTGGACCATGCCAACCACTACCATGTCAGGATGCACAGGGAAGCCATTGAAATCCACCAACATCTGGATAATTTCAACCGGAAAGAAGAAATCCTTAAAGTGAACAAAATTTGGCTACCAGTCCTGAGGAATAGCAAGATAAGGACTCAGCAAATGCAAATGGGAAACCACTCAGAGTCAGGGGCTTTCCCAGCAGATAATGATCACCAATTAGCAGACATTAATCCTCGTTTGCATTAGCCTCTCAGCCTGAGGCCTGCCATCAACATAGAACAATAGATGTGCAAATCACTCCTGCATTCCCAGGCTCACACAGTATGTATGTATGTATGTGTGTGTATACACACACACACACACACATATATATATACATTGGTGGGGTACAGACCGCCGCTTTGCGGTGGTCTGCCGCCGCCGCCAGTAGGTCCGCGGGGGAGCCAGAGCCTTCACATGGCCCGACTCCCGCGCGGACCGAAAAAGAAGCTCCAAAATTGAGCTTCTTTTTCCGTCGCGTTTGCAACGTAGCGAGGCGCCAGGGGCGCGCTCGCTACGTCACAAGCGGCGCGACGCGTACGGACGCTCAGCGTCCGATACGCAAAGATGGCGCCCGCCATGTAGAAGGGCCGGCGCCATCTTGTACGGACGGAGTCCGTACTAGGCCCAGGGGCGTCTATAAGAGACGCCCCTTTTTTAAAATGGGACGTCCGGAGGACGTCCCAAATGGAGGTGCAGAAAGCACCTTACTCACTTTTTCCAGGCAAGCATTCTCTGAAGATGCCAGCCACAGATGCTGGCGAAATGTCAGGAAGAAACTTTTCTGGAACATGGCCACATAGCCAAAAAAACCCACAAAAACTATTTCATAAAGCTCCTTGAATGTTCATTAAAAAAACACTTGTTAGAATTGGCCAAATTCTGTTGCACTTTTTCACTGAGACCTACTTTAAAATTTTTATTTAGGGACACCACCATTGCAAGTTTATTATTACATAACAGAACTGATAGATTGGAAGTTGTGCACAAACAATGCCTGCCATATTTCTGTACCTATGTCCCATGTAGAAGCTTTCATAATAATTTGCTTCTGATAATCTGTGAGTCCTGGTAGAATTAGAGAGCACACAACAACAAAAAGTATATTTTGAAAGCAGGGCTGCTGGGCAAAGTGTGTGTGTGTCTAAGTTCAAGTAACCTGTTGACTTATGGCACCCCTCATGATTTTCATAGAGTTCTAGTCTGGATGAAGGAAAGTCCAGTTGCAAAGGTCATACGGCATTCAGTTCAGCTTTCAGCCTCATTGGGCTGATGTTTGTACACTAGTCTTGCAGATGCAACTGTTTAAGATATATACATCTGTTTGGTCTCTGGGGAAGTGGTACTTGGTATCATTTATATTCTGATATGATCTTGTGGCTAGATACTGCCAGAATATCTTGCAGTTAACTTTCCTTCCTTAAAACATGAATCCTCCTATTTCCATCCCTCACGGAGTAATGCACACAGGTCTTATCTAAATGTTTTGCAATGCAACTATGCAAATATTCTAATCCAGTGTGCTACAGGTTTAGGGCAAAAATGAAAAGAAGTGCCTATAGAATTTAAAAAATAACAGTAACTCAAATGTGTCAATTATGTAGAGAGATCTTGTAGCACCTTTGAGAGCACCTTTGAGACTAACTGAAATGGAAAACCTGTTGAAACACTAAGTACAATGTTATCATTTAGAATGAATTTTAACCTCATATTTAGTATCAGGCATTCTAACACTAACTTGACACATTTCAATTAGTCTCAAAGGTGCTACACAGTCTCTCTATATACAGTACTGATTCCACAGACTAACACGGCTATGTCTTTGAATTCAAATGTGTCAAGTTAGTGTTATAATGTCCGATACTAAGTATGATGCAAAATTTCATTCTAAAGGATAACATTGCATTTAGTGTTTCAACAGGTTTTCCATTGCTGTCATTCCTCCTGGTTTTCTGTTGCACAAAAATAAAATCCATAGTTTCTGCTTATGTCCGCGAGAGGTGTATCAAAAAGTTTGCATCAGATATGTAAATCCTTCCCCATTCTCCAGTGTAGCTTCATTTTTCAAGAACAAGCACTGCCCCCCCCCCCCGTTTTAATTAAATGTAATGCTGTATGCCATACAAAGAGAAAAGCCCATTTATATAATTTTATAATTTGAATTAATGTTCAATGGGCTTGCGAGATGTGTGGTGGGTTGCAGAAAGATAGGAGAATAGAGAACCAGTGTGATATAGTATGGTTAAAATGTTACGCTGTGATTTGGGAAATCCAAATTTAGGCCATGAAACCCATTAGATAACCAGGCATTTAGATCCTGGGGTTCTCAGAGGAGGGTCAGCTAAGGCACAGAATAGCAAAACCTGGCAAAATTAGCCTCATCTCTGAATTAATTTTAACTTTCTTGCTGTCTCATGTACTTTTGGGATTGCTATGAGGGTGGGGTGGATTGGGAATACAGAAATTGTAAACAGTATTAGAAATAGCAGCCTATCTGGTTGAAAATTATTTTAAAGAGGTGATGTTGTTTGGATTGCTAGAGCTCTTTGTTCTGGAGACAGTTTTTCTAGATGACTCTTGCAATTTTCTTGTGATACACAATACTCTGAGTTTTACAGGCTGATGTGATTGTGGTTGGACATGTATTTTAGTCTAGGACTAAGTACATTTTGTAGCTTCTTTTAATTTTGCTTCATTAATATTCCAAGGAGTATATTTTCTTCATTTGATGAAGAGGCATCTTCTATGTGTTATGCAACAACCTGTTCAATAAAATTATTGCTACACACACACAAGCACACACGTATATACATATACATCTATCTGTCTATCCAGATTATAGGTGCTTATTAGTGGTGCACACCAAGTACTACATCAAGTGAGGTTCCCGCTAAATATTTATCATATATAACTGCCTGATTACAAAGGAATCTTGTAGCATTTATGAGACTAACTGTGCAAAAGACGTTGCAGCATAAGCTTACATAGAATTGCCTATTTCTCCAGATGCATCTGACTCACTTCTTTTGCAGAGTTAATCTCAGGTGCTGCAAGATCCCTTTGCATACTGATATTTTAGACTTAACACAGCTACATCTCTGAACTATTTAGTCTACATAGGGGCTTTTCAGACTAGCCATTAAGGCCAGCCTGGGGGTGGAGTCGGGGCATCTCATCCACATGATGCATTTTGCATCTCCTTTCTGCACCCTGGCCGGATTGGGGCCATGCCCTGATCTGCCTGAAGAAAAGGCGGCTGGAGCCCGTCCCTTTGGGGCTGTTTGTACAGCCCTATAGTGTACTGTGAAAAGCTTCCTCTTATACATTACATGTACATTAGAATTATTGATAAAAATAACATAGAGAAATGAGACAGTTATGACAGGGAGATTATACAGAACTGTTGTGATGGAAGTTAACAACTGAATTACTGAAAACGTTTCAGAGAAAGTGGGTTGAAGACTGTTGACTTTTATTTGTTTTAAAGTGGATGTTGTAAAATTCAGTAAATAATTTTTTTTAAAAGAAAGGCTTCTTCCTGAATGTTGTTTCTACAGAGAAGAGGGGAATTGTACAGTAATTCCAAAAGTTGAGGTCCTGACATCTCCCAGATATGTAGAGTGTAGGATTTAAATCAGGATACACTGGCCCTTTCACTAATTCAGTTTTTGGATTAGAGGCTGACTAAAGATAAAGGAAGGGAGAAATGCAGTTTTAATGAAAATGGTCCAGGAAAGAAAAATCTTGCCATGAAACCACTAGGAGGCAAAACACACAACACCAGATATAATGTGTTTATATGTGTGTGTTGATTCAGAAATTTACAGGAACATTAATTGTAATTTCTGCCCAATGATCTTTTCAGTATCAGTGAGGTATATGGGGGGGGGGGGAGATCTGGATTTTCATTGTGCTGTTCATTTAAATTGGTATACTCTAGTGAAGGAGAACAGTGACATGTCTGCCATCTCTGAGGTGGGGATAGAAATCTATTTTTTATTCCATGCCAATATCTGTTTTCAAGCTGGCTGTGTCCTGGAAAGGTTACATGCCACTCTCAGGGTAAAGTTAGATCTAATCTTGCTGGCTGCTTACAAAGTAGTATAGATAGATTGAAATCTGCAAATTTTGACTTCCTGATGGAAATAGGATCTATGAAGAGTAAGAAGTCGGAGGTATCCTCTGTTGTGAGGGATTTAGAAGTAAGACACCAGGGCTAACCAAAAGGAAGGAATGTGTGCACTCAGTTGCATATACCAGATGGGTAAACTGAACTGGTATGCTGAGTAACTTTCCGGCAATCAAGTAATCTCTGCGGGGCGTAATCCTGGGTGGGTTGCTAATCTGCTCAGTGAATCTCAGCAGGTCAGGAAGAGCTCAGGGGATGTGGTGTTATGGATGATGCTTAAAGGTGACATGAAAAGGATTCTAAAAATTCCACAAGCAACATTTGGTCCTTGTAGCACAGCAGTGCTTTAGAGACTTAAGGTAATCAGAGTTGAAACTCCATTGTACTGAACAGCCTGGTGATAAAAGTGTCTGTTTCCAAAAGCTTGTAACCACAAGAGGTATTTTCTCAATCCCCGCCCCCATGAGAATAACTAAGCCTAAATCTGTGACCAATGTATCTAGTCCTCCCCCAGGGCCCCAGCTCCTCTGAATGATCAGTAGAAATATTTGGTTTGAATTCCAGTTCAAATATTTGTTTGGAACTCTAAATAATCCTTGGAGAAATCTGCCTGTTGCTGCTGCTACTACTGTGTGAACATGGAAAAGTAAAACTGTCTGAAATCATCAAAGAACTAGGAGTTTTTTAAATACTTAAGGAGCACCTGGAAGAAGCCTAAAGAAATATTTGATTCGTTTTCTTTAAAGTTTTTGTATGGAAGGATTTGTCATTGATGGTTTCAGTGTAACAGAACAATCCTATGTATGTTTACTTTGAAGTAAGTCACTGCATTTTATTCCCTTGTGTGTTTACAAGTACACCTAAAATAATTTGAAGTTCATTATAATACCTTTGGTATTACCTTTGGGAGCATTCAATGTTCAAGGTGACTTTAATAGGTGAAGCAGAGAACCTTGTCTGCATCTATGATTGTGAGTACAGAGGCAGAGTATGGGAATTATTCTGAAATAAATTAATACAAAGTAAAAAAACAAACCCAAAACATTATACATTATATTGATTTTCCCCCATGTGCTAAACCTGTAAATCAGACCACCTTGTTTCATAAGTCCAGGCCAATGCACCCAATGATTGGGGTTCATGGGAGTAAAGTCCCAAACCTCTGGAGAATGTTTTGGATTCCATGTTATTCATGGTGCTCACCAGGGGGCCTTTAATACATCATCATCCTCTATCAGCCCAACCTACCATACAAGGTTGTTGTGCAGAACAGATGCCTTGAAATAAATTCACATGTATGCTGTCCTGAAAGGAATCAGAATAATAGCAAGATATAAATATGCTGATTAGATAAAATAAATTTTTGAATCCCTGGAAATAAAATATATTTCCTAAACCCTATTACTATCAAGACAATAGCACAACCCTGCTAAGAACTTGGATTGCATTACAACTCTCACCATCTCCCAGCCAGCATGGCTAGTAGCTTTTCTGGCTGAGGGTTTCTGGGAACTGTGGTTCCCCCCAAAAGTAATACTCCCCTGCTCTGATCCTACCTTACAAGGTTTCTGTAACAATTAGATTGAATAATACTCTCTCTCTCTATGTATTCAAGTCACATGCTGACTTGTGATGAGCCTTTGAATTTCATAGGTTTGTTGAAGGCAAAAATACACGAGTTTTGCCAGTTCATTCTGCTGTCCTGAAATTAATTGGATGTGGCAGGATATCAGTATGACAAGTACATACGTACAATACATTTCCTGAGATCTGGAGAAGAATCAGTCTGTTCTCCTAACAAGACAATAGGTAAATACAGTATAGGTAACCACTTACAAAGCAGAAAGGTACCAAGGTGTGCATGTACCTATCTGGGGAATTAGCCAGCTGTAGCATCCTACCAAATGGTGGGAAGAATGATATTGTATGTCCTCCTCCCTCTTTCCAAGATCTAGTGAAGTGAGGGAGTGGTGTAATTATCCTTGTCATAGGGTGGACACATGCAAAAGAGGACATGATGCCTGTATCTTTAATAGTTAGGTAGAAGAGGGAATTTCAGCAGGTGTAATTTGTCATGCAAACTATGCCAGCTGAAGCTCCCTCTTCCACATAACTATGAAAGATGCAAGAGCCCCATCTTTTACTGCATCTGGCTACCTGACCTTAGCAGGATATTATACAAATATCTTATTTTCTGTTTGTGTCTGTACATGCATGGATGTGGATACACACAAACACAGTTTCATCAAAAGGTTTCATCAAGAGGTAATTTACAGTCTTAGGTAAATTATCTCTTGTAACTCGGCTGTATTCATCCTCAGCTTGTACATTCAGAGCCTTTTTAAGTGGGGTCCAACCACAATAATCCAGAGATCATCCAGAGAGCAGGATCATCTTAAGGTCTTGACCCATGTCTTTTAAAGGACAGTGTCACTAAAAGGTGTGTATTGGCTCCCCCCCCTCCCCAGTGTTACAAACATATCTTCAGAACTATTGGGAAGCTTTTCTCGCTCCCAGAACTAAGCTTGCAGAATGGCAGGCAGACAGCAACTAGAAGGCGGTGGGGGGGGGGGAGATAAGAGAAAAATTGGTTAGGGAGTTTTTCTTTTGTTTTCTGGAGAGTCCTGTAGTGACTGGCTAAAAGCTCTTTGTTTTACAAAATACCAAATAGATGTGAGAGCCCTACTCTGTGGATCAACACCAGAGGCCAAACCAAAGGTCTACCAAAAACGCTTGCTTCATATGCATTTCTTCTGTGGAGTTGGTTCCATCCAGTTCTGGCAGGGATTTAGTAAACATTAGCTTGATGTTTATAGTGAATGTCTGAATGGGCAAAAGCTGCTGGATTGGATATAGATGCCAAGGTTCTTTAAATGCATGTGCACACACAGGCAGGCAATCAGACACACATGCACATAAAGCAGATAGAATACCAGGTGGCTTTCCCTTTTGTCTGCTTCACTGCAATAAAAGACAACCTGAAATTCATTCCCTGTATTTTGAAAGAGGCTATGGAAAGAAACCAGGCTGGAAAAGCAAACATGTATTTTATCTTTGACCTCTTCTCTGATAACCTCTAAAGGTTTAGGTAAGGTCTGAGGGCAAAAGAGAGAAATTATCCCTGTAGATGCTATTATGTACAGTTGTGAAACTGCACTTGCAGAGGAAGATATTAAGAATGTTTAATTGTGGAGGTCAACAAATTAACTCCTTCAAACCATGTTAGTCATAATTGGTAGATTCAGAGAACCAGTTGCAGAGTGGTTTAAACTGGGGTAGATTGACATGGGAAATTAATGTAGTTTCCAGGCTTGCAGGGGAGACAAGTGTCAGAGTCTTATAACTGAACAGAAATTTGGAGCTCTGGTGATACAGTCATCCTTTCCTCATTCAACTGGGAGGATTTTATGAATTCATCTGATGGCAGTGGTTTGTAAAGGTGAAACATAACTTGTATGTTATAGTGTAGTAGGCATGGGCAACCTTTGGGTCCTCCAGATGTTTTGGACTAACACTCCTATAATCTTTTGCCATTGACCATGCTGACTGAGGTAGATAAGAGTTGCATGCCAAAATATCTCTATAACCAGAGGTTGCTCAAAAAGCAAGGTATTGAGGTGCAAAGAAGGATTTCAGCTGGGGAACAGCATGGAGAAGGGTTTTAAATCACCCTAAAGGCGATAATCTAATATTTCCTGGCTCCCTCCGTCAACTTTATACTTTATAAAAATGTGGCTGATCTTACCAGATGATTTTTTTCATCCTGTTGAAAATTGCAACATGTGAGTGTGACATACATATTTTATACAGAGAGGGATGATCAGCTGTGTCTACCTCTTCAGTATTTGATTTTCTTGCTTTATAATACATGCAACTGTCCTCAGTATTTATATTTATATAAACATATTTATAATGCATGCAGCAATCATCAGATGAACAGTGGGCAATGATGGAGTACTGTACTTCTAGTCTACTTTCTGGATGGGTCTTGAGCAAATGAGCATTCTGACATTTCTTTGTTGGAAATCTTTGCCCCAGCACTTTGCTTTGGGTATCAGTGTGGTTGTTTTCCTATCTCGGTGGAGATGGTGGAAGCAAAGGACTCTAGTTTCCATCATAAGACATAGCCCACTGAAGCACATAGTTTCCTAAGTGACCTAGAAATCCTCTGGCTGTCTTACAAATCTTGCTCTTTGATCCTGATTCCATCAAGAATCTTCTTAATGCTAGAGACAAGAAATGCAGAGAATCTGACATGCTGGCAGAACCGGTTTCTGAAGTCTCTGATGAAACACCCCACCTCCAGGTCTGCTGCCCTTTATACTTTCCCTATCTGTGGTCAGTTGTATGTTAACGGCAGTCATGGCTTCATTGGTGGCTGGAAGACAAATTCCAAGACTATATGTAATATAAGGTGTGGCAGGTGCCATTCTTGGAAAAGAGGCGTCCAGGTACATTCCATGTTGTTTCACTCACAGTTGCCCATTCTTCCTGTGAGTCAGTAGTGAACCCTGGACATCAGAGCTCTGTACACATTTTTACAAATTGATCTTTTGAGTAGTTCCTTTCTTTAATATTGTTTGTTTGCCTAGAGCTTACCCTCCCATTTCCTGCTTAAACTAAGGATTAACAAACATTGCAAAGCTCCATATAGGCTAAGACTAGGACATCTGTATTCCTCTAGACATTGTTGGATGGCACCTCCCATCATCATTCAACCATGATTGTGAGCATTGCTGAACGAGAATGGAAATTGCAGTCCAGTAGTTTCTTGGAGGGCTCTACATTCTTCACTCTTGGATAGCAACTTGATATTTTCTGAGTTTTGTATTAATGTTATCCTTGCTATATAAACTGGGTGATTATGAAGACTGTGATGCTGTAAAAACTGGGGGATTACATTTGACAACCTATTGGAAATCTCTGGATACAAAACTTCCTGCCTTAATGTACAAGATGAGTGTAGATTATATATATATATATATTTATACAGTAGCTTGATAATTCTGATTTCTGCCTGATTGACAATAATAACATAGAAGATATATGTGTGTATGTGTGTGCCTTTAAGTCACCTATTGAGTTGTGGTAACCATGTGAATTTTATAGGGTTTTTAAAGGCAAGGATTACTCAAGAGGTGGCCTCTGAAATACAGCCTATGGGGTCTGGTAATTGTTGTCAGTCTCCCATCTAAATGCTAACCAGAACTGATTCTGGTTAGCTTCCAAGATTAGATGGGATCCGGTGTCATTAGAGTATTTAGGCCTAGAAGATGTATAAGATCTCCTAAATCAATTGAGATGTGAGTTGCCTTTTTTATTTAATGTTTAATAAACAGAACTAAAATTGTTACATTCTCCTCAGTATCTAAAAAGTTTTTTTTTTCTGACAGCCAAAAATATTTGAACTACAGCATTACATTTGATTAGGGAAAAGTTAATAAATGGAAGCACACTTAACCATGCAATGCTCTCTATGTTTGTTCAAAAATAAGTTCTGGGGTATTCAGGGGGTGTATTCCCTGGTGAGAATGCATAGGGTTGCTGATTCAATGTGATTTAATTATTGTACAAAACAGATTGCAAAGATTTATTTGGAAATTGTTTGTATTAGAATACTTACACGTATTTTAAAATACGACAGTTCAGTAGCATATATGTATTTGTATTTATTGTGCATGGATTCTTCTGAGGCTTTTCACCTGGTGAAAAAAGTTAACTACACTTTCTGAAACTTTCCAGTTTAATATTCTTTAGTTATTGTATTGGTTAATCTAATGAAACAAAATGTGCTTAGAAAAGAGCATTTTCCATGGAGAAACCTAGTAACAGAAACTTTTCTGTTATATGTCTTGTAATCATAATGAATATGTGCACATTTGTGTAAAGTATGAGCTCAAACCTGAAGCTCTCCATTCCTATATGTGACATCAGTAGCAGAGAGACCAGAAGGCACAGTTTTACAACCCAGTAAAACTTCTGTGAAACTTTCTAGGTAGTATTTTCATACTGAAGGAAAATACTTGCTCTTAAATGCTCTTGGAAATACACCTCACTTCCCTGAACTGTGCATCACAAAGATGGTTGAAGCATGTGAAAGGGGATTTTGAATCTCATTTCTCTGTTTGAGGCATGATGACTTGGCTTCCATACTCTCTCCTGGATAATTGGCTGATTTATGGGGCAGACTTCGTGTGTTTTTGCACTGCAACTGAGAGGTATGTTTAAAAAGTCCCTCTATTCGACTTCTCTAGGGTACTTAGATTTTTATATCATCCAGGTTATGTAAGAATATATGAGGAGCCCTGATAGATGGCAAGAAGTGCTCATCTGAGCAGGCATTCTTTTCATGTACTGGTAAATCTGATGTTTAAAGAAAGCCCATAAGCAGGCTATTTGGGCACTAGCACCCTTCCACTCATGTTCCCCAACAACAAAATCCCATAAATAAATCCCATAGACAGAGGGACAGACAGACAGACATTAGCCAGTGTTAACCTTATCCATAAAAATGAATGAGTGAAATGGTGCTTTAGGGCATGATAATGCATTATTTTTTGTGGCTGTACTAATAGGGAATGTGCTGTACTATCCCTGTTTCTGCTGCCACTATAGAGCGTTTGAATAGCAGAAATAATCCAGTTTGATACCACTTTTACTGCCAGGGCTCAATGCTGTAGAATTCGTGAATTGTAGTTTTGTGAGACATTTAGTATTCTCAATCCTGAGGGCTCTGGTGCCACAATAAGTTACAATTCCCAGATTTCACGGCATTGAGCTATGGCCGTTGGGTCCCTATTTCTGCCGTGTAGATGCAGCCTATGTTATCACTTCAGAACGGTGCTTCTAGCAGCCTTAATAGTGTCTGGATGCCTTCCTGATTCTTGAGCTCAGTGAGATAGTTGGATCTGGTGCCTTTTTAGGCCAATCTACAGTAGGTAAAGAATTCATTGGACTGGTGCTTTGACTATAAGCCTAAAAAGAATGTGTCAGATCGAGCACATCCTATTTGTATGGTGGAAAACTATTGCCTGGAGATTGCCCAGGCCAGTGGTTCCCAACCTTCCTAAAGTCGTGACCCTTTAATACAGTTCCTCATGTTGTGGTGACCCAAACCCATGAAATTATTTTTATTGCACTTCATAACTGTAATTAAAATAGGTGTTTCCAATGGTCTTAGGCGACCCCCATGAAGGGTCATTCGACCCAAAGGGGTCCCGACCCACAAGGTTGGGAACCAATGGCCCAGGCAGACCATGAAAACAATAGCACTCTTCTGTCCAAGTTTCCCAGCAACTGCACAAGCAGAATCGTTTTTAAACCCATATATAAATTGTTAAGTATATATTTCAAATATTATAAATATGTATAGGCGCGTGGTTAAATGCCTGTACTGCAGCCATTCACTCAACCACAAGGTTTCGAGTTCAAGACCAGCAAAAGGGCCCAGCTGCGACTCAGGCTTGCTCCTTCCGAGGGAGCTAAAATGAGTACCCAGACTGTTGGGGCAAATTAGCTTACTTGCTAATTAGCTTACTGGCTGTTCACCGCTATGATCTTGGATGCGGGTTATAAATAAAACTATTATTATATTATTTTATTATTATTATTAGGCTGATAACATTTTTCAAAATATACTAAATGCAAAGCTGTTTATAAATAAATAAATAATGTTTATTTCCTGTCTCCCCTCAGGCAGAGGTGGCGTACAACATATTAAATACACAACACAATTAAACACACATAATGCCTTACTAGTAACATAAAACCATAAGGTAACTGAAGCAAAACTGGTGGTGGTTCTGTCAGTTGAAATGGGTATAGGTCAAATGCCAGGTGTCTCATATTGAGAAACCAAAATCAGTAGAAGCCTGAGAAGGTAAGCATTTATAGGGAGGTTCCCTCAGTGACCCCCCCCCCTCAAATGCTGAAGATCTTAGTCATTGATGCTTCTATTAATGAGGGTTAAAAAAACCCAAGGTCTTTCAGGCTGCAAAATAAGTAGCTGCAGAAACCAGACCATGGAAAGCAGATCTGTAAGGACAATCTATCTGACATGACACCATAGTCAGGGCAGGTCAGTAACTAACAGACTATACGAAGGAGCCAAAAGAGTTGTACTTGGGCAATATACAGATGAAAACATAATTCTGAACTGGGACAGAACACCAGTTCCATTAGAGCAATCTCTTAGCTCTTTAAAAAAGGGACTGTGTGTCTCTAACTTTTAAATTGAAGTTAATATTTTCATGTTTTTTTAAAATTTTTACAAGATTTGTTCAAGGGATTTGCCTTTGCCTTCCTCTGAGGCGAGAGAATGTGGTTTGCCAGTGTTGCTTAGGCTGCATCCCACTGCAGAAAATCCCGTTGACCACCACTTCAACTGGCATGGCTCAATGCTATGGAATTCTGGGAATTGTAGTTTTGTGAGATACTTAGCATTCTCTGTCACGAGAGCTTTGATGCCACACCAAACTACAGTTCTCAGAATTCTATGCATTGAACCATGGCAGTTAAGTGGTGTCAAACTGGCTTATTTCTGAAGTGTAGATGCATCCCTTGGGTCCCAGATAAAACTGCTATACCCCGTGGCTCCCTCTACCCCATTCCAGTCCATACAGTAGTGTTGGGGCTACCTTAGTTTCATCTCAGTTATTTTGAGAAATAGATGTTATGACATGATGGTCTTCTAGACCAGAGTAGGGAAAATGTGGGCCTCCTTTAAGCTTACGTCCAGTATAGCTAATTTTAAAGAATGATGGGAATTGTAGCCTGACAACATCTGGGGGCTACACGTTGCTTTATACCGGTTCTGTGAGATGTCAAGATAACTTTGTTAAAGGTTTTATCCGTGACAGACTGATTGTTTCTATTTATCCATAGTTTTTCTCTCGGAACTGAAATACTGGCATGGTTAACAAATACATGGAGAGAGACTTTTTAATTCTACATTCATATGCTGACCTTTCCTACTGCCCACCCCATTTCATTCTGTTCTGTTGTGTTGTTGCTTTTTTTGTTCCACATATTTTAAATTACTCTATGAAATTTGTTGTGTGTTTATACTAGTCCCTCCTTCTAATATGAATTATGTAACTTTCCTATAGGCCCTCCTCTCTTTCCTTTCATTTGTCTCTTTGGACAATTGTCCATTTCTGCATTTGGGAAATCCATATATTCCTGTGTGTTGGAACCTGATATGTGTGTGCCTGAAACTTGGTTACATAAAAAGATCTATAGATATCAGTGCTCTGAAACAGAGAGGTGATTGTTGAAATTTGTTGTTGTTGTGTGCCTTCAAGTCATTTCTGACTGGAGCCCCTATCATAGGTTTTCTGGGGCTGACAGTGTGTGACTCACCCAGTGGGTTTCTATGGCCGAGTGGGAATCAACCGACTCCAAGTGTAGTCCAATTCAAGCCCATCCAGTGCTTCTCATATTTTCTCATCCCCCCTGAAGAAGAACATCGCCCCCCGCACACTGTATGTCATTTGTCAAATTATACACTGCATACGAGCCTCCCCCCCCTTACACCTCCCCCCCCCCTCCGCCCCACTACCTGCCACCATACTGGCTCTCGATCTAACTGAAATAAGTCTGTTTCCAATAACTGGAAGACGGTCCTCCACCCCCCTTTCAGTTTCACATCACTCAGGTCAAAACTATCCCCAGTTGCCAAACACAGGCTTACAGACAGCCAAAATAAAGCTGCTTCGAGTCACCGTGGAGGTATGGTATTTCAATGATGCATGCGTCCTAGAGTCCAGAAGTCACACACAGCCATGCTCCAGCCCTAGGACGGAGTGTGGTTGGTCGACTTCTGGACTCTTAGGACGCACGCATCATTGAAACACCAACCTCCACTGTGACTCGAAGCAGCTTTATTTTGGCTGTCTGTAACAGGCCACAGTTTCCTCTCATTTTGCATTTGGTGCTAATGCAGATACAGCTGGCCATGGCAGCTGTGTTGTAGTTTGCCAGGATACTGTATTTAAGTGTGTTTGGTTACTTGCTGTGAATGCTGAGTTTTTGTTTCTTGAGGGGTTAAATATTCCAGCAACCCTTTTTTTTGTCACAAACATGTATTGATATTTTCAGTCTTCTCAAAATCAAGAATATGTTGTCCGGACTTCCTCATGTGCAGGGCTGCAATCCTGTGGACACTTGTTGTCGTGGTTGTGTGTCTTCAAGTCTTCCGACTGATGGTGACTCTGGCAAACCCATCACAGGGTTTTTCTGGCAAGATTTGTTCAGTTATAATAATGAAATAGATTCCACTGAACACAGTTGGTAACTTCCAAATAAATATGCTGGGATTGTATTACACGTAAGAAGACAGAGAAGGTTTTTTAAAAAATATTATTTTGCTTCTCAGCATTGGATTTAAACTGAAGAGAATGATCACATGAGCTCCTGACATGTTTAGGCAATGGGGCACGTGAAAGCAGAAAACCAAGTAGAAATAGGGCTCAGTACAAAGGCTGGCCACATGGTGTCCTGGGGATGTTGGGGTGGATTTGTTTTTTGTCTTACGCCATATAGTAAACGGATATTTGGAAAGCAAGATGAGCTTGTGTTTCCCACTGCCACTTTCAATTCCTTTATAGATATGAACGTTGAGTAACACTGTTCTTGCTGTTCCCGAGTCATACATTTGTATTCTACTGACATGCTTTAAGCAGTGTAGCCTTTGGCAACATCTAAAAATTAAATGGAACAAAAATGAATGAACAACACAAGGAAACAGTTTAAAGTAGTTCTTCTGTGAAATCTGCTTTCTCTTGGCTGCCTGAACTTGAAATGAGTTCCTAAAAAAAAAAACAGTAATTAGTTTAAATGATTCAAATGCTCTGGAGATGCTTGAAACTAGGTGGTGATATCTTAGAGATGAAAATAAAAGAGCATGTTTCTAGGTAAACTGTTGAAGAACAGCAACCAGGAAAAGTAGCAAATTCTAATTGACCTGTCTCTTTCATTTCTTTCTGTCTCTGAAGTATGAACTGCTTTTTTCAGATAAAAGAATTAATCTGACTAAACTGTCTGGAAGTTTAAAATTTCTGAGTTGTATTTGAAATGACAAATGCAATATGATTCACCTTTTCTGCCATCTGTTCATGGGTTGGCCTTGAGCTATTCTGCAGATCACTTAGATTTCAAGAACCAAAAGACACTTGATCAAAGAGAAACCCCCAAACAAATTGGTCCAGTTGACTATCAGTGGCCTTACATCAGCAAAAATGAAATAAAAAATGAATTGCATTTGGCTAGGTAAATCCAAAGTCTGTTAAATTCATGTTTAATTTCATTAAATTTTGGTCCTGGCAACTACCGTATGAGTAATTTGTGGGTGATCCCAACAATCCCACACTCAACTGCTGTACCACACTGACTCTTGTATCCCAGCATGTAGTTCTGAGTGGAGATCTGTTTGACCAATAAGGCAAGCCAGAAATAACAAAGAAACACAAGCACATCTAATGAGAATCTGAGTATAATCAAATGATTTATCAGTAGTATTGGTTATTTTAGTATCAAGACAGTTTTCAATTTAAAAAATAGTACAGATTAAAATCTCTGACAAAAATAATAATTTCATGGTAAATGGCATAATAATATAATATATAGCATCTGTGTATGGTATAAAAAGGTTTTTAATACATAAATGCCACTGTCTGGACTGGCATCCCATGTCAGTAAGCCCAAATAGAGGTCCCAAGAAGGATGTAGAGGCTGTGCACTCCAAATAAATATTTGCTTAGTGATAGAAACTCGATACAGGTTGAAAGAAAGTATCATTCATACTTCCAAAGGCAGAATCTGCTTCAAGGATGGGATGCATTCACTATTTAAAATACCCTGTCACTATCCTCCTCCTTTCGGGGGTCCCCCAGTTCTGAAAGGTATATGATAGCTCTGTTTAATATTTGAAGGGATGTATATTGACGGAGGGGCAAGCTTGTTTTCTGCTGCTCCAGAACTCGGACCTGGAGCCAATGATGCAAGTACAGGAAAAGAGATTCCACCTCAACATAGGACAGAATTCCTGACAGTAAGGCTGTTTGACAGGGGACCAACACTCCCTCAGAGTGTAGTGGAGTCTCCCTCCTTGAGGTCTTCAAAACGGAGCTGGATGGCCATCTGTCGGGGATGCTTTGGTTGTGATTTCCTGCATGGCAGGGGTTGGGACTGGATGGCCCTTGTGGTCTCTTCCAACTCTGTGTTTTATGATTAGAGATACTGGATTGTTTAAATATTGTTTCCTTACTGCACATTTCTGCTTAGTCTGATGAACTGACGCTCTCACCCCCAGTTAGCCATAGTGCTGCCTTCTTCCTCTTGGAAAAATTATTCTTCACATTTAAAAAATAATTTAAAATGTATTTAAATTGAAAACATAATTTTAGCAATTGGATGGTTTAAGCAAGTGTACTTTCTCTTCTTTGCTGCCACCAACTGGCCAGGCTATTTCCTTCCTCCTCTTTCTCTATCTTGTGTGATCAGGGAGTTGCCTGTTGTTTTCTGCCTTGCATCACATCCTGTGGCTTGAGATTATGATCCTGCTCAAATATTTTGTAGGCACTCAGTTTGTGTGCTATCACACCATCCGGTGACAGTTTGAATCTGACAGTGTTGAATGTGTTAATTTTTGTTTCTCGCATGTTTGATTTTTTAAAACCCTAAGCTCTTTCTATTACGAATATGAAGAAATGCATTAAATCAAAAGATGAAAGGAAATTCTCAGCCATCCCTACTCTTCTTACATAGGATCAGATGAGTCCTAGATGTTATGTCACCAAATTTCAGTGTGAGTCAGATCTACAGAAGGCAGCTTGATTCGAAACAAAGGGTGTGCTGCATGTCTAGCTGCCAAGATGGGAAGACAGATTAAGTTGTGAACTGGTGAGCCTGGGAGGTGATGGGTAATATTTTGGGTATGTGTGCAAGCAGTGTCTCTGTAATCATTCTTTGAGGACATGTCCCTGATCGGAGAAGAATGATCCTTTATCAGACAGATGCTGCTGCTCAGATGAAAAGTCAGTGCAGCCAGAATCACGGACCATTTCACACATTACCCCAGGCTTCATTTCAGTTTATTTGTTTCAGCCAGGAGCTACAACATCCCATGTTCCACTCATTTATTTATTTAGGGTATTGCGCTGAAGCAGCTACAAATGCCTAGTGGAGTGTTCTCTCTAGGAATCTCTAGGCTCTTCAGTACAACTTTTGGTTAAAGATGACCATAGAATTGCGCTAGAGGAGTTATCTACAGAGAACATATTAATAAAATTCATGAATAATCAAATCTGCAAAAGTCAAAGCCACAAATGTGGAGGGATGAATGTACAAACAGAGCTTAAACATATATATGTTTTTGGCCTTTCAAATAGCGTAAATGTAATAGGTTATTGTAATCCCCAAAAGTAACTTCTCTAGTTTCTGGCAAGAATTTGGTACAAATTGAGGTTGCAATATAGAGGGCTATATTGCTACAAAATATAGGAAATTAAGAAAGCGTTGAGAATTCAAAGTGCACTCTTTAAAAGAGATTTTTATGAAAACATAATTTGGTGCCTCATAGCATGCTGGACTCCCAGTTCCTCATGTGATTCTTGCAGTGAACACAACTGTTTGCCCCACTCCTCTCAAACACTAGGATGTTTTTTTCAGGACAAAGGGTTTGCCTGCAATTAGACCCCAATGTTTGTTTTTTTTAAGTTAGTTTTTATTATTATTATTTAAATAGTTGTTAAAAGTGTGTGTGTGTGTGTACATGCAACAAAGAGTTTCAAAATTGAAAATTAGGGTTGTAAGATTGTTATATACATTTGATATCTAGTTGCAGAATATCCAACATACCATGAAGTTTCTCTTTCATTGCTTGGTCAATAAACTTGACTAATACTACAGTAGAAAAGTACACAATGAAATTTCAGCGATTTTGTACCCCTCCCAAAAAAAAGTCAATAATAAGTTCCTTATTTTAGAGCCACACAGGGAAACCCCTTCGGATAAATGGGTTTATTTGAACATAAATCTTGGTTCCTCCTGGGCTGTTTGAGAGATGGGGAAATCCAGTTAGAATAGGCTCCATTTTTGTGGCTTGTCAACTCAGTAATGATTTCTAGATGTTCAAAGAGAGAGTGATTGTGCTGCTTCCCTCCCTCTTTTTCCATGAGTGCATGTTGGCTGAAGTCCTTAGTGGGAAATACGAACCAGATTTTTCTGGGTGTGGTGTTTATATGTGTGTGTGGGAGATGACATCAGTGCCCTCCACACCTTCACCAGCTGTTCAAGGTTCATAGGCTGTTCCCAGGCCAGCTTCATCTGGCAGATTTACCCACTGCAGCACTAACTCAGACTGGCGGGTAGACAAAAGAGAGAGATGTTGATCTGGGAGGAGAAGAATACTCTTGAGTGGCTTCCGTCACAAATTGTTAAGCTGCTTGGTAAGGAAAAGTTGAGTTCTCCTTGGTAAAAGCTGGGACGATTTCTTTAATTTAGTTTTGCAAGGGCTTTGCGGTGTGAATTATGGAGCAAGGAAAGTATGCTAATAGCAACCAAAAAGAAATTCAAGATGAATTGCAGAAATGGTGCCTAAAAAGCACAGACCTGTTGCCACTTGCTTGTCTGCTTTGGTGAGCTTTTTGAAGCCAATGGTAAATGGCAGGTAGGGAAGGATATGTGCCTGTATCAGAGTGAGGGTGTGTTTAAGTTGTATGTGTGTGTGTCATGTGAATGCTGGACTCGATGCAAGGTGTAGAGGAAAGAACAAGTGTGCTGGCAGGACATCCAGGCAAAAAGAGAAACTCATAGGAACTTTAAATGTCATAGTGTACATTTGTATTGTATTGTGATGCAACCCTCAATGTCTTCTTGAGGGCTTGAGAAAAACCTCTCACTGTTCTTTGACTTGGTACTTCAGAGGGAGTTTAAAAGATAGGACCTGGCCAGCAGTGCTTGTAACACCAGAAATGCACAGTCTGTATCTCAGAGCATTTGGCCCTTAGCCACTCCCTGAAAAATCCCATCAACATTTTGCCATATCACAATGTGGAAATGGTGTTTTTTGGATGCTGAGATCACTGAGAGATGGGAGTATACTGAGATGTGTTCTGCACTGAGAAGTGTGTCTGTGGTCCTGAGCCAATGTTAGATGTGTCCTTTGAGGCTGAAAATGTTTGCATCTTTGACTTAAGCATTTTCACTGGAAGCGTTTGGGTAATTTATCAGACAACTAATTGATAATTTCTACTTAGACGTTTAGCAGGTAACCCATCATGACTTTGATGATGAAAGTATTTCTGTGTGCAGTTAGAAATTGCTCAGATGGATTTGTGTACAATTCCCCCGCAAGTCACAATTCAAGGTAATGCATAGAAAAGGAATGGATTTGTGTTACTGCCCATAGACTTCCTGGCTGTCATAAGTCACAACTGTGCAATCCCCTCCAAAGTGTCAGCAGCATCTGTTATGTCTCTCATAACAAATCCTTCATCCCACTTAATTGAAAGTGATGGGAAGTTGTGATTTGATGCTTGTGTAGAAAGGAAGCAAAGGAGTTTCCTTCAAAACACAGGTACCCTTTGGGAGGCACTATTGTAATGTTGCTCATACTGCATGATCTGTGTTGATCTGAGTAGTGTTGCCTGTGGCCTAAATAGACAGGCCCTACTCAGCATGAAACCTGGGCAGGGAATGAAGGTGCCCTGAGGAGCCATCTCTCCCTTTACTTTACAGTTATTGTTTGGCTATGTCAGTAGTTAAGTACCGTACTTCATTGGAGCAGCATTATTTGCTTTTGTAGTGTCGCAGATGGATAGTGAAACCCAGAGGCTTTCGGGGTAACAAACATTGTGTTGGTTGCAGATATTTCATCCAACATTTGTCTTCTTGTTGCTAAGCCCTACATTAAAATAGAGAACCTGGTGCTTCCCTGACCATGTCATATATCAGTTCGTGGGCTGGTATCAAAATTTCAGTTTTAGGAAATTGTTAATGTTGACCTGGGTGGGTATGTTTTATTAACTTACCTTCAGATAGTATTTTAAAACCATATTGTTTGAGGGGGACCACTAAATATTACTCACTAGTCTTATTTCAATAAAAATGTTTGCTCTTAATGCTAAAAATCCACAGTCATATTTCCCCCCTTTAAAAAATAATTTCCCCCACTCTGGACTGAGGGGAAAGTCTGTGCTAGGGGCAATATTTAAAATAAAAGTGCTCTTTATGACTATTTAACTTATTGAAGACTTAAGATAGGCTATTCATTTTGAATTATCAGGAAAAACACATTTTAACGTTTGAAACTACTTCACAAATATAAGATACAAAGAAGCACCTTAAAAAACATTGACTTGTGTTATTGCAGGCAATTCTTCTTACTGGTAGTCCTTATTTGCGTAACTCCTTTAGTTTTCAATCCTTATCTTGTTGGTCCTCACAAGTCCCTTTAAATTGCTCCATTAATCCCATTTTACAGGCAAGAAACTTAGACTGTGAGATAGTATCTTTTCACCATGACAGCCAGTGTGGCCATGATTTACCTGGAATCTGAACCCAGTTATTGATTAACAGAATTATTCACTCATATTAAATCTCTGTCTTTTTTCTTGACACTGAATCTGTTTTTGGCATACACTTTGAACAAAGCTCACTGCTCTGTCTGCAGCCATTGGAAACAGGCTGTAGAACTCAGTCACATAGTTCTGCTTCTTTAAGGGAAGATTTGCTGAAAATCTCGCTGACCAAAATGTGATGTTTAACATGAAGACATAATAAGTCGAGTGCTCTGTTTCTGCCCACTAACTATAACCATCCTCCTAAATATCTTAAAGGCACTGGATCATGTCTGATCTGGGAAGCTAAGCAGGGTCAGCTCTTGGATGGGAGACTACCAATGAATACCATGTGCTGTAGGCTGTATTTCTCAGGAAGGAACCTCTGGGTATTAATTGCCTAAGAAAATCCTATGAAATTCGTCTGTTTGCCAGAAATCGACAGGTGACTTGAAGGCAGACACACACACACACACACCCCTCTGTAACTATCAGCCTTGATTCTGGGAAGCTCTGGTCATTTAATCTTCAAGAAATGTTTATTGTTCCTTTGTATGTTTGATTTCAAATCAGTTGTTTTCTTGATGATTTCAAGTTTGATTTAAATCACTTTAATTTAAAACAATGCATAACCTGTCGCTTTCTCTAACTCCTGCCTGTCATAACTTGCACAATTCAGCTTTACATTTTCAGGGCTCCTTAAAAATGTGTTTTCTCTCCCTCTTTTCACAGAGTTCCCCAGATTCCTGGTTGCTCCCTATCCTGGAAGAAATGAAAGGATTCCAGATTCTGCTTCTTCAGACATGAACTCCTCAGGACCCCCTGTGACCCAGCTGCCTGGATCCCTGACCAATGCTAACCACATTATGGAGGATTGGAATGACCTGGCGCCAACACCTGCTGATGCAACCTCCTTGAGGGTTGGACTGCTGCACAATGCCAACAACAATGCTGCCTCAGGACCCTGGCGAACTTTGAAGAGCCCTTCCCTTTCTTCTTCTGCCTCCCACTCCAAACTGAGCTATCTAGAGCGTGTGGTGTTGGAGATTGTGGAATCGGAGCGCATGTATGTCCGGGATTTGCGAAGTATTGTAGAGGTAAGTCTGCGTGTCATGCTTAGCCTGCATGTTGTGACATATTTCTTCAGTTCATTGCTGTGTTACATGTCATACGGGCCTCCCATCATTCTGTTTTGGCATTAAAGGTTTCTTCAGTCTACCATAGGAGACCCAGGTCAAAGCAGGAGGTTTAGAGGATCTGATGGATTTGTCTGGCCAAGAAGGCCTTGCAGTGTTTTGCTGGTCAGAACCTTTGTGCTCTTCTCTCAGTTCCTTTGAATGAGGAATATATATTCATGGCATGTGAATAAAATAATAGTTTGTGTATGCTGCTGTGAATTTCGTCTGTCTCCATGTTATGCTTGAAATTCAGTCAGTGGCCTTGATGGCTAGGGGATTCTGGGAACTAGAGTGCAGCCCCACAAGGTTCCACACTTTACTGAAACTATATGACATGCTTTTGGAGTTGTTGACCACCTTTGGAAATATGTAAAAAGGGGGTCTGGGTTATATATACTCTCCCTTGACTTGGCTACCACCGTTACACATGTAGGTGGAGGAGCAATCTATTGTAATGTTCTAATTTTTTGCTTTCTGTCTGTGTGGCAATGCTCATGGCATACTGTGGCTTGGCAGAATTACTTGGGGAAGATCATAGACATGCAAGAGCTGCTGTTGCGACCGGAACAAGTCAGTGCACTCTTTGGGAATATTGAGGATATCTACGAGTTAAATAGGTGAGTATAGTTTATGTATTAGCAATAGCTATTTTGGCATCCCCACAATTTCTCTCTTAGCACACTTCTACATTATAGAAATAATGCAGTTTGACACCACTTTAAGTGCTGCAACTCCATCCTACAGAATCCTGGGATGTTTAGTTTTACAAGATCTTTAGCCTTCTCTGCTAAAGGGTGTTGGTGCCTCACAAAACTACAAATCTCAGGATTCTGTACAATAGAGTCACTGCAATTAAAGCTGTGTCAAACTGCATTATTTCTACAGTGTAGATGCACCTCTCATTCCTCTTTGAAAAATACAGCAGATGTAGCCTTCCCTAAAGGGTTTGGTCATAGCAGTGGGACAGGTAGAAGGCAAGCATGAGACTCCTACAATCCTATTTTACCCTATCAATGTAGATCTATTAGCAGGTCTTACAAACAGCAAACTAGCCATGCCATGGTTTATCCTGTTCTTGTTCCAGCCCCTGTTTGATGTACTGGTTTTGACTGAAGCCCTGAAATGGGACCAGTTTGCCTGAAAAAAATGTTCTGTCATGCATGTACTTATCTAAACATTAAGATCTTCTTCAAAAGCCCTATTTTGAGTGCCCCTGCTTAATCAAGTGAGGTACATAACTTTTTTGGGGGAGGGGTACTCTTTAATGGTGTTATCCTGGTTCAAGAACACCCTTCCCAAAGAAGATCACATAGTGCCATCTTTATAGTCTCTTTGTTGCCATAAAAAACTTTGTAAAATAATTTACTTCTTAGAATCGTGAATGTTGATTGGATTGTTTTAATAGTTAATAGTTCTTATTGTTTCATATTGTACTTCAGTGCTGAGTTTATTCTGGAACCACTCAACCATCCATTAATGTATGGAATGGTTATATCTGTACACAGAAAATAAATATTTATTCCTTGCTTTGGCTACTTGAGGACAGATGTTTGTTACATACCTGTTATGAACTTGAAATTCCTTTCAACCTACCACTGAAAAGTCTCAGTGGATGATAATAAGGATAGGTTATTGCCCATTTACTATTATCAAGTAAATTCTGGCTGAAAGGATAGATGGTATGATCAATAAGGTTTTGATATGTCCATGTAAAGAAGAGTAGCTTTCCCTTTTCCTCACTCCTGTTATTATTGGAAATTGGAGTCCTAAATACAGTGCACCCTTGATGTCTGCTGGGATTTAGTTCTAGGAACCCACATGGATACCAAAATCTATGGATGCTCAAGTCTCAGTAAATACAAAGGCATAGTAAAATGGTATCCCCTATATAAAATGGCAACATCAAGGTTTGTTTTTGGAATTTATATATTTTTAAAATGTTAGCAAGCCATGGATGGTTGAATCTGTGGATAAAGAATTCATGCATATGGAAGGACAACTGTACTTTCAGATGTAACCAGAAGAGTTTTCTCCATTCCCAAAGACTCCAAAATACTGACATGGCTATTTGACTCTTGGGATTTCCTTCAGTATTGCTGGGCTGTGACTAAGAAAGACATTCAGCTGTAACAGCATCTTCTTGGTACATTTGGCTTGAAAGAGATATTGTTGCCCTAGAACAGAGAAGTCACAACTCTCTCTGTACAAGGAAGTAATTTGGAGAGGAGCAGCCTGAGTTCACATTGCTCCCAGATAAGTGGATGTTTAGTTGCTTGCTTGGCAGTTCTGTGAACCTGTTTCCTCTCTTGTGTTTTACCTTATTAAATTACAAGTTCCTCAGGGCAGAAATTGTTCCACAACATGTCTTTGTGAAACTATGGCAGGTAAATCCTAGCATGTGGAAAAGTGGTTTGGGTTTTGTTTGTTTGTTTGGACTATGGCTCCCAGAATCGTCCCTGCTGACTAGGGGATTCTGAGACATGTAGCTTCAGAAGTCACTTTTCCATGTTCTGGGAAATTCTGCTGGTTTGGGTCAATAAAACCCTAGCACTGGTACTGGAAATAATTTCCTGAATGGAACAGAAGGATAGGTTAGTCATTTTAACCAGAGAGTGCATCTCTTTCTGTGTAACATCTGCTTTGTGTTTTTTGACTCCCCTGGCAGCAGTGGAAGGGCTGCCCCTCTCCAGGTGGGTACTGCACCCAAATACTTTGCATGATTGGCTACCCTGCATTCTGCTTCTAAACTGGGGGAACGGAGGGAGTGAAGAGTTTGTCTTGCAGTTTGCCTGCAGCATGTCCTCACTGATTTATGGGGTGCCTGTGCTGTGCTGCTGTGTCTTCAAATACACTAAACAAGAATACCTTGTATGTGGATGTCTGACTGAGTGATAAATTACTCTTTCTCTTTCAATTTCTGCTCAGTGAGCTCCTGCAAGATTTGGACAGCTGCCATAATGACCCTGTTGCTGTGGCAAGATGTTTTGTGGACAGGGTAAGCAGAAGAGGAGTTATAACATTGTGGTAAATCTCTGACAGATTATGAAGGAGCAACCCAACAGGCAGTGGCACGGTGACATTCCTTTCCCATCCTTATTGGAGTGTTTCCACAAAAGTGATGAGAGATCAGAGGCTAATCCTGGGTCTTCTTGAGAGGGGTTAGCACACCCTATATAGCCAACACTGTATTTTGGGGTCCCCATATTTCATATTTCACATCTGGAGACAGCATGTTCTTGAGAGATCAATTATTTTTCAGGAACACTAGGTCAGTTTCCCAGGAGTGTGTCCTGAGGCATGTGCACATTCAGGTAATAAGACAATCAAATCTGAATATGTGTTCTCAGAGTTCCTTTCTTCCCCCAAGTCATCTGCATTTCCTCTTGCACATTGAGACAAAGGATCTTCTTGCTCCCAAAGCACTAAGTCAACTTCTCTGCCTATCCCCTGTTGTGTTCCCAGGGAAACTTCCCTTCCCATCCATTCTGGGAATATCCTGATCCAGTCACTGTTTTTGTCATACTAAAATTAAAGCTCTCAACCAGTCCAGAATGCCATTGTTGATTTCTGGGAAACCGACATCCAGCTTTTGTTACCTCATCAGATAGCCCATAGCAGGCTGCCCTCTGTGTGTGCAGCCTTGCTGCCCTCAGACCTCCCAGTCTTAGCCACTCCATCCTTCTGTGGTCTACTCTTTGGGCAGCTAATTATCACACACACTCTGCAAAACCCTAAAACTCTGCTATCCCATTTCCATATTTCCATTTCGGTTAGTTCTGAATGCCCTGTTGATATGAATCACTATTGTGTATGTCTGCTATTTTTCCAAATAAAACTTTTAATTCACTCCAGTCCTGGAGTTCTTCTCAGTTATTACTGGTAATAACTGAGAAATTATTACTGGTAATAACAGGTGCAAATGGCCCTAAAAGTCATCCAGCCTCTTACAAATCTGATTCCCCCAACAATTAAAATAATACCGATAGCTGGTGGGTTCTTCCCAGTCCCCTCCCCACCTTTCTCTAGGTAACAAAGGCAAGAGCTGGACAATTGAAATGATCACTACTGGGTGTAAGGTGAATATAAATCCATTGTTCATTTCTCCCTCTCTTTTTCTTTCCCCAACAGAGCCAAGACTTTGATATATATACTCAGTACTGCAATAACTACCCAAAGTGAGTATCTTTTGTGATGCAGAAAGGATGTACAGTTGCCCTTCCATTTTCACGGGGGATCAGTTCCAGACCACCCCCACCCCCAATGGTGAAAACAAAAAATCGCAAATATTCAAGCCCCATTGGTTTGAATGGCCACATGCTCATGTGCATGGCCCTGTGGGTGGCCTGCAGGTGCATGCACCAGTTTGTCCCTCTGTGCTTGCCATTCATGAAAGACCAAGGGACACAAAAAGCAAGACCGCAAATGCCAAGGGACAAGTGTAATAATTTCTATACTCTCTAATAATTTTTTTGGACAGTTCATTCTTTCTTAATGAGTGCTGAAATGTTTTATATATGAAAGGCTTCTGGGCAGCCTCTGTTGAGTGAATAGACTGTATATGTAGGGCTGTGTATTTTGTGGTATTATATCCTGTCCAGCCAGCTTTGACTTATGGTGATCCTATGAATGAGAGACCTCCAAGTACCCCAGTTATTAACAGCCCTGCTTCATGTCTTGCAAACTCAGGTCCATAACCTCTTAGATCAGTGGTTCTTAATCTTCCTAATGCCGTGACCCTTTAATACAGTTCCTCATGTTATGATGACTCCCAACCATAAAATTGCTGTGTCTCGGTTCCTAAACACATATTGGAAATATGTGTTTTCCAATGGTCTTAGGCGATCCCCATGAAAGGGTTATTCGACCCCCAAAGGGATTGTGACCCACAGGTTGAGAAACACTGTCTTAGATTGAGCCAATCCACCTGTTATACGATCTTTTTCTTTTTCTACTTACTTACACTTTACCAAGGATCTTTTCCAGTGAGTGATGTCATTTCACGATGTGTCTTCTATTGCAGGCCCTTGCCTGAGTATTTGAACATACCTGTCTCTCATCCTTGAGGTAATACAGGAGATTGTTTGCTTTGATCTTTGATGTCATTCATTTTCTGCTGGGTTCTCCCACCAGTTCTGTAGCTGCTCTGACTGAATGCATGAGGAACAAACAGCTGGCCAAATTCTTCCGTGAGAGGCAAGAGCAAATCCGTCACTCATTGCCCCTTGGCTCCTACCTTCTCAAGCCTGTTCAGCGCATTCTCAAATATCACTTGCTTCTTCAGGTAATATATATTATCACAACAGGTTTCTTGCATTGTAGCTTTGAGATCCAAAAGTATGACCCTCAAAACAAAACAAAACAAAAAAAAGAAATCTGTGTGGCATAATTAATAATGTAATCTCATAGCTGAATTGGTTCTCTGGATGGTTTCTTATAAAAAAACTATAAAACAAAATTTAGATAGAAAATAGAAAATAAAAAATAACACCAGAAAAATAAAGGCAGCATAAAACAAAAGGGGAAAAAACATTACAGCAATCCCCAAATCAGGTGAAACTCTTTTTTGTGGCCATGCAGATTACCTTTGCCTACATGGGTCACATAGAATCATAGAATCGTAGAGTTGGAAGGGGCTGCAAGGGCCATCCAGTCCAACCCCCTGCCATGCAGGAAATCTCAATCAAAGCATCCCCGACAATGGCCATCCAACCTCTGTTTAGAGACCTCCAAGGAAGGAGACTCCACTACTCTCCAAGGGAGTGTGTTCTGCTGTTGAATAGCCCTTACTGTCAGGAAGTTCCTCCTAATGTTGAGGTGGAATCTCTTTTCCTGTAACTTGCATCCATTGCTCCGGGTCCTAGTATCATGTAGGTAGAAGTATATTGTGGGAATTACTTGAGAGTTTGGCCACCCAGAATCTGTTTACTTTAGAACCATTTTCTAATGTCATGTTTCTAGCAGGGAATCAGATTTGCATTTTAGTTGATATGTTGTGATCATGTAAACAGAAATTAGCCCTTAAATACTGGCCAAAATGATGGATCATCCTTGAGGTGTATCCAGTGGTGTATTTTCATCCAATGGCTTCTATGAATGGAAGAGAATTGGAAGAAAAAGTCTGTTTTCATACATTTTTCTTTTCTTCTGCAGTCCACCATGTTACCTCTCATGCTATTTCAGAGAGTCATCCAGTCTGGAGCAGGTTTGGGGGCACAAGTGAAGGCCTGCAGAAAGAATAGGGAATAAAAAGAAACTAATATCACCTGCCCTCTTCTTTTCAGAGATGACTAGATGAAAGAACTTTCTGTAAACAGCAAGACACCAATATGTCTGCCCTGAGAACATACACCTGAAATATTGGACAGACCATTCACTCAAGCCAATATTGTCTAGATTTTAGCTTACTTTTATTCAGGGATGTACTTGTAGCTACATCTGCAGTACAAGCCTGAACTGGTTTAAATTGGTTTAACTATTATGTTTCCCACAAGAAACTGAGGAAATTGTTTCCTTGTGAAAGTGTTTAGGAGAATCCAATTTTTGCAAAACACTTTTAGAATTACAGTTCTTTCTGTGGGTGGTTAAAGGTAAAACAGCTCAGCTTGATGTGTAGCTGCAGCACATGATTCCTAAATCTGAAATATTCTTTCCAGTAGTGGTCATTAGTGTGTTTTTGTAGAACAAGATAATTCTTCCTGATAAAATGTAAGAAGGTCCACAGACTGAGGGTGGAAATTTACTAACCCTTAAGCTGCAACAAAGTCCATGCTCTTTTCTTTGTCTTTCCCTATACTACTTTTGTCCATTCCAAATTGAACTTCATGGTTTGTTAAAATGTTCCCCATTTGTATCTTAACAAACAAACTTGAGGGTGAGCCCCACCAGCAGTGTTATCAAATAAACTAACATACAAGCAACCATAGATAACCCAAGACTGTGCTAACATAGAACCAGTGTGATTCTACAACTTTATAAGCTGATGGCTAGATACAAATAGAGCACAAACACTGTGGTACAACAGCCTAACATTTATTTTCAAATTTAGACAAGTTCCAAAACTGTATGAGATTATTTGGTCATTGCGTTTTCTGCTGGTCTCCTAGCGTTACAGCTTTTGTCTTATTTTTCTTTGTGTGGTTTTTCTCCAGGAGATAGCAAAGCACTTTGACATAGAAGAGGATGGCTATGAAGTGGTGGAAGAAGCAATTGACACCATGACCTGTGTGGCTTGGTACATCAATGACATGAAAAGGAAGCATGAACATGCTGTGCGACTACAGGTGATTGAAAAAGGGAAAGTTGTTCTGGGTGTGGTCTGTGAAGCCAGCTTGAATGATGGGTAGCTCTAGTGAAGCATAGCTGAGTGTGGTATATTCATAGCTTTCTGATGTGTCAGGTGATGCCACGTGTTCATGACTCCAAAAGGAAATTCAGATTATCTTAATGGTATAGGCAGAATAAAACTGACTTGGAAAACAGAAGGAGAATGAAATGCCATCACTGTCTTTGTAATTTCTTCCCTTTCTGCTATCCTGCTTTTTCCCCCACCCCAAAAGGGTTGATGGCTAAAGTGAAGAATATTTTGGTGTTATGTTGTAGGGTTTTGTTTTGTTTTTAAACAGAGAAAACAGCTAGCTTTGTTCTTCCTATTTGGTATGGTGCTCCATTTTCCCCATTCTAGTTTGTAATATTTAACTTGCTGTTTCAGACTTCTGTGCGTGCATGCTCTGTGTCTTGTTGTATGTCTTGTTTCACTCTCCTGTTATTAGTTCAGTCACTTCACAACAACACACCTTTCAATTCTTGCTCCAGGCATTTAACCTATGTGTTCTTTTTACAAAACACATTTATTCCACTGCATTTCCCTACACACCCTTCGCAATCCCTGGAGTAAAGGATCAAGCTTGTCTACATAGAAGCCTCACCCTCTGACCTGGATACTCTTCTCTGCTCCTAATTACATGTAATATAAAACAGTAGTCTTCACTCTTTTTTAAACCAGGCCCTTTTTTAAGATACAGCCTTTCACATAGGTCTTACTTTTAAATTTTGTTTGCATGCATCTCCATCTTTCTGCTTTTCCTATGAAGATGTAAAGGAGGACAAGGCTCCAGTACCTTTTAGAAGCTCCATAGCAGATGGCATATTGGTAGAATTTTGCATCACATTGTACAGAGCTGGGAGTTACATCTGTTGATTTTTTTCTTTTTTATTCAATAAGCAGGGTTGCTGGAGGATTGTCTTTCACTGCCTCTCATCACCTGGTTAACTTGCCCTTTCTTCTGAAAACAAACAGCTTTCACTTTAAATAAAGAAAATAAGAGGGTACTGATGATATCAGTGTAAACCATCTTAGATGGGGTTGTGACCCACTTAGGGTTCACCAACTTACTAGTTGAAGGCCACTTAAGTGGGCAAGCCTCAGGGATCTGGGGCTATTTTTCCATCCCCTGAACCTTTTGGAGGCCACACCATCCCTTCTATATAAAACTAGTCAGTTTTGAGGTTTTGGGAAACCAGATCTCTTTTTCTAAAACAAAACATAGCAGGTACAGAAGTAATTAAAAAAATAAATCTGGAAAGGTGGTGGAGGTTTTGGCACTGCAAAATGACCTTGGAGAAACCACATGATTCCCAGCAATAGATAGTTGCATGGAAGTGAGAGAAAAGTTCTAGGCATAATCTCAGCTGCATTCTTTGATTGATATTTAACATCACCTATTCTTAGGTTTATGCTGCTGTTGAAAATGCCCCACCAAGGTTGGAGCCCTTTTTTAAAAAATGGTATTTATTAATTTAATTAATTAAATATTAATGTTTATTACAATGGCTGGAACCCTCACAGAATTTAAGCTTTGTAGATACTCTCAGAATAGCACCCTGGCAGATTTAAGTTTGATGCCTGTTTCTTTAGATTTCCCTATTCTTTTGTTTTTCATGCATCCTTATTTCTCCCTCTCATTATTCCAAGTCCCAAGTTTAGGCTATACCTCCATGAAAACACCCTTGTGAGGATCCACTTTGGTCAGCATTAATGCCAAAGAATAATTTTCTTTGAAATTACTGACAAACTTCTTAACTGTTAATTTTTACATTTTACTGTACTATTATCAAGGTTCTGGACATGCACAAGGGGGTTGGGGTTGGATGTTAATTTGATATTCATCTGTGCATTTAGCTAATTAAGTTAGTACTGTAGGGCGTTGGAGCAAGGAGTGATCACTAAGATGATGACGCTCTGCAGAAACAATGGGTAGGGTTTTGAGTAACTAGGTAAGTAATTTAGTCTGAGGCAATCAGTTCTTTAGTCATCCAGAAGATAACAACAGGATTATATTCATGGGAATACAAAGTAAATATGGATGAGAAAGAAAAAAAGCAGGTTGCTAAAGACGAAAGACTGATATTTGTAGTAGTCTGTCAAAATTTAAAGAAGGTGGTGAGAGCAAATCTATTTCTAAAAACAATTTGTGTGTGGATGAGAGCTTTTTTAAAAAAAACGTAGAGCACATTCTGGTCTGGGAGCTGTATAGTTGTATCACTCATTCACCTTTACTAGCTTTCTAATAGGAATGGACACAGAAGTTATCAGAGGAATTTCTTCTAATGACACAGGAACTCAGATTGAATTATTATTATAATGCCCATTCTGGCTTTAACCTGTGAAACTGAAATCCTCTGAATGCAGAAGGAATGTTGAAATACAGAGGGGAGATACTAGAGCCAGCTTGAATAGTTTATTAAATGTCTGGACTATAAATGCACAAAAAAGAAAAAAAATTGGAACCTAGATTCACTGTCCTCTTTAGAATCTATTCTCAGACCATCCTGTGAGGCTAAACCAATCTACTTTCCCATTTTCTGGTATTGAAAGAGCTTAGGAAATTTCAAATGGGGTAGAAGAAAGGACAGATACCCAGTACTCCTCTCTTTACAAAAAATAAAGCGATCCTCTAGATATGAAAAGAAAAGCTTCAGTTGAATTTTTGTTAACTGTCAGCATTTAAGTCTGCTGACAGATTTGGAAAACATTATTTGAAAGGGAAAATTATACATGCACTCTGGGAGAGATACCAGCTAAGTACTGAGAAAATTAATTTATTCTGTGACATAGTTCCTTGAGTGCTTTCTAAAATCTCAAATTGCTGCACAACTTAGGTGACTTGTTGAAGGGGTCACTGGAACTGTGGGCAGAGCAAGGTGTTTAACTTCATACTGTTTCTAGGCTACTCTGAAGTTGTTGTTTTTTGTTGTTGTCATATGCCTTCAAGTCATTTCTGACTTATGGCAACCCTAAGGAAAATGTATCACAGGGCTGTGTTGCTGTTGTTTTCTGGTGGTTTTTGTTGTTGTTGTTTTTGGCAAGGTTTGTTCAGAGTGGGTTTGCCTTTGCCTTCCTCCAAGACTTAGGGAGTGTGACTTGCCCCAAGTTCACCCAGTGCGTTTCCATGGTAAAATGGATATACAACTTTTCTTTGCAAATTTAGGGAATTTCCATCTCTTCTCTGAGCTCTTTATTTTGCCAATTACAGGAGATCCAGTCATTGCTTATTAACTGGAAAGGCCCAGACTTGACAACTTATGGGGAATTAGTTCTGGAGGGCACCTTTCGTGTTCATCGGGTCAAAAATGAGAGAACTTTCTTCTTGTTTGACAAGATTTTGCTGATAACAAAGAAGCGGAGTGATCACTACATATACAAAAGCCACATTCCAGTAAGTAGGTGTAGGGAAATAGCTGCTTCTGTGTCATCTGCCTCCTGTCTTTGTTTTTTTTGTGGGAACAGAGTTTGTATCTCAAGTATCAGTCTAAGCCAGAAGAGATGAAAAGAAAGTTTATCCTTCGTTGAGTAGGATTTCATAACTGACAGCTGAAATGTATGTGAATTGATGACCCAGTTCAGAGGGTCTCAAGGCAAATACGACAGTACGACACACACCCCTGTGGCACCACAGGAGGATTCTGTAAATAGCCTCATAGGGGAGAAGAATTGAAAGGAACCATTTTCAAAGGGACACATATGATTGAAAGTAATCTAATGTGGATTTGGGGCCCTTCAAATAGGATATGTACCTAACTGCATGATAAGAGGAAGATTCTCCCCCTCATCCCTAGCAGTTTAATTTGCATTAATGATTGTGACTGCAAAACCATAGTGGTGGTAGCATTTCTAGATATGAAGGCTTTCATGGCCGGCATCCATAGTTTTTTGTGGTTTTTTGGGGGGGGCTATGTGACCATGTTCTAGAAGATTTTCTTCCTGACGTTTTGCCAGCATCTGTGGCTGGCATCTTCAGAGAATGCCCCTTCCCAGCAGATAATGATCACCAATTAGCAGACACTAATCCTCTTTTGCATTAGCCTCCCAGCCTGAGGCCTGCCATCAGCACAGAACAATACACATGCAAATCACTCCTGCATTCCCAGGCTCACATAGTATATATACACCCACATTTCCAGGCAAACATTCTCTGAAGATGCTAGCCACAGATGCTGGCGAAACATCAGGAAGAAACTCTTCTAGAACATGGCCACATAGCCCAAAAAACCCACAAAAAACATTTCTAGATAGATTTTCATTAAGAGTAAAAATGATGTGAGTCAGTGTGGTATTATTATTATTTGCCCATGGTCAGAGGCACCTCTCCGCAGTCCTTTGGGTGCTACTGGCTTATGTATCAATTGCAGTGATATTTTCTAAGTCTCTGGTCCAAACACATTGCAGAAATAATCCAGTTTGAGACTGATTTAACTGCTTTACCTCAGTGCTAGGGAATCCTGGGAATTATAGTTTGTTGTGGCACCAGAACATTCTGACAGAGAAGGCTAAAGGTCTCACAAAACTACAGTTCCCTGCATTCCCTAGCATTGAGCCAGGGCAGTTAAAAGTGGCCTCAAACTGGATTATTTCTGCAGTGTGTTTTGGACTTAGAATTTGAGACAGTACAGAATCTGTCAGGCTCCACTCAGTTGTGCCCCATCCAGCTTTCCTTTTGCTCTCACCAAGCCCCCTGTTCCCCCTTTCTTTTTGGGTGCCATCAAAATTTTATATATTTCTCTACTTCTGACACTTTCATATATCATAACCCATTCCACTCAAAGACCACAACATACTTTTTTGAAAAAAAACATCATTGCAAACCTAGGAACTCAGTCCCTCACCACACATTATTTCCAGCCACCAAAAGTCAACCACCATGAAAAAAAATCTTAGCACCACTTCAGAATGTTGTCCAGGAAAAGGGGGCAGTATCTCGCAGTCCTTCATGGTGGCGATAAAGAATAGTTGCTGCCGCCATTGAAATTGTAAAGGTTATGTTGAACTCATGTCTCCTGCTTCTGGCCCTGCAGTGCTCTTCCCTGATGCTGATTGAGAGCACCCGAGACTCGTTGTGCTTCACTGTTACCCACTACAAGCACAACAAGCAGCAGTACAATATCCAGGTGAGGAGATGAACCATTGCTACTCTTAAGTGGGCAGTGTTGGCAGGGAAGGGGCAAAGTTGCAGACATCATCAGGCAGACGGAAAGGAGCAAGGTAATGCTCCTATTGCTAGTGCTGATGCTGGAGGAAGGCAGGTCTGAGTGAGAATGACAAGCCTTGAGGAAGGAAGTGAGTTTTAAGGTGGCAAAAGCAAGGTCCAGGGTATTTGTGATGGGACAAGGAATTAAGGTCTATCTGGTGGTGTATTGTAGGACCAAGTGTTATTTGTGTATGGAAGATGTCTGGTGGTAAGAATGCTATGTAGGGATCATAGAGTGCAAAGTTATTCTGTGCTGGAGAAGCTGAGAACTATAGTGTGTATATTTCAGATGGGACTCAGAAGGCTGAGTTATGTCATGGTCAGAAGAGTCCCAGTCTTTCATGTTTAAGGAATGTATGTTTTGTTACCAGGCCAAATCAGGGGAAGAGAAGAGGGTTTGGACTCACCATATCAAGCGTTTGATCCTGGAAAATCACCATGCCATCATCCCTCAGAAAGTAAGTGGAAGGTCTTCTTTCTTCCCTGTGTCTGCTGAATGGAACTCAGAAACTTCATAGGGTGTTTTGCTGTTATTTACAGCAGGGGTATCAGATGTTGTTGGACATCAGCTTTTACTGCCTGTGCTGATTAGGGGCTTGGGTGCTATAGACCAATCTCTGGTTCACCCTTGGTCTAAAGCTTCATTATATCCATCTTCTAGGTATTTTACCATGCTTTAGTCTGTTTCTAGGACTTGCCTCTCTCTATGCACACATTTGTAGCCCTATTTGGTCCTGTTTGTTGAATCTCTCAAAGACTAGTTGTATTGTGCTAGGCCTAAAAGTTTCCATAATAATTCGTATAATAGTTTTTGGTATTTGGCTTTTTGCCTAATTCTTTTATCCAACAGAAAAAATGAGGAATATTTAGAACAGTTGCAGAGGAAGATGAGGCTGAGGGAAGCATCTTTACCTTTTCTCTTCTCTATTTCTTATTTAGAGAGAGAAGAGCCGTAGGAATGTCCATGTTTCTTTAGCTTGTTAGGTCAAGGCTGTCCTTTTTAACTCCTGAATGCTAAAATATTTTATTATTGTTATTCAGGCCAAACAAGCCATCTTGGAAATGGACTCATACTGTAAGTTTCCACTCTTCTTGTCTCAAAGGCTGTTTCCTGAATCCTTTTTCCTGCCTGCTCTGTCATTGACAGATTCCACCAGTAGATATGTTGAAATGTTCCCACTTGAGGCTAAGAATTTACCCTGCCTTGTAGGTCCTGTCATCTGATTTGAGGAATTTATGCAGTAACAGAAGCAACAATAAGCAAAATAAAATGTGTCATCCCTTCATGAAGGGCTGCGTCTTGTACAGCCAACCCTACTGTTAGACAGAGTTTAACAAATTTCAGGCAGCAAATTTGAAGAGTTGTAAAAGGGCAGCAAATATTTATGTTGAGGCTTTTCCTATCAAGAATAGGGAAGAGATGCTTATGAGACTTTCTCCTTGGATGACAAAATAACTTAGCTGGCCAAGGTTACCATGTGTCTTGACTTTGGGCAGGGGGTCAAGGGTGGGTGCCATTGACAGATTTGCCTTGGGTAGCAAAATGTCTTGAGCCAGTTTTGTTCTTTGTCTCCTTTAATTTAACATAATTAACACATTCCTGGTAAGAAATGAACCTGACTTCCCTTGCTGCTACATGTAGTAAAAGTCAGAGGATAGCAATGAGGTTAGCTTGATTCACACATGCCTGTGGCCTAGTTGTATCAGAAAGGCAGTTGATAGATTCTCCCACCTCCTCCTTTCAGATCCTGCTCGATACAAATATAGTCCTGAGCGGATGAAGAAATCCTGGTCATGTCAACCTACAGAAGACATTCCACAACATGCCCGGCAAGGGCGTCGCCAGTCAGGTAAAGGGGAAGTGGGCTAGAAAGGTAAAGGGGAAGTGGGCTAGAAAGTGGGCTAGAAAACCATTCCCTTCTCCTTTTGTGTCGTGTCTTCTTAGATTGTAAGCATGAAGGCAGGGAACCGTCTAATTAAATGATTTTATGTACAGTGCTGTGTAAATTTACAGCGCTATATAAATAAAGTTTAATAATAATAATAATAATAATAATAATAATAATAATAATGTACGTATCCTAGCAGTGATAAAAGTAGTGAAGCTGCTCATAATCATATCGTGGTGGAATATTTCAAGTCAATTGTTGCTGATGTCTATATGTTGAGCAGCACTTGTATAAAGGATAATGGTGCCCAAATGTCTCATTAAAGGTTTCAAGCTAGAACCATAGTATTTTCACTCATGTGTCATCTTATCAGTCGGTCTTATTTATTGACACATTTGTTGTTTTCATGCATTTGTATTTTACCCTACAGTATAGTACAGTGCAGAACCAACATGGTGAATAGTTTGAGCAACTGACTAAGGCTCTGTAGACCAGGGTTTGAATCCACACTCAGCCATAGAAACACACTGGGTGACACTCTCTCAGCTTCAGAAGAAGGCAAAGGCAAACCCCATCTGAACCAATCTTACCAAGAAAACCCAGTAATAGGTTCACCTGAGGGTCACCATAAGTCAGAAATGACTTAAAGGCACACAACAGCAACAATTGTACAGCTGACAGGTGTTCACAGTTACTCTGCCAAGAGGCCTAATGACCTCTGGCACACCAGAGAATAGCCAAGCGAGCACAGAGCTAAGAGGACATGCTTGTTTATTCTGGATAGTTCTGTGGGAATTTTCCTCTTAGTGTCGCTGTGAACTTCAGCTTCAGAGGCAAATAATTCAGCAAGAGAGATAACAATAGAAATAAAATTATTAGACCAGATTGAACTAAGAAAAGGAAGAGACCACCAGGGGGGAAAGGCCTGGAACCTGTAGATGTATGGCTGTGATAACAGAAAAGAGATGTAGCATGACCTGGAAAGCCTTTAGGGCTGACAGTTCTGCAACTTGACCTGGACAGCATGTCATTGCGTGAGGTCTGAAAGATAGCTCCATAGTGGAGATGAAAATGGAGGAAGGCCCTCATTGCTCACAGGTTATGGAGTTGGTGTCATCTACATATTTATTATCAGAATTTTGAAGTAAATGTATGTAAATAAAGCTGGTTAATATCTAATAATTACATCATCATCACAAGGTTGCAAGTTCAAGACCAGCAAAAGGGCCCAAGCTCGACTCAGGCTTGCATCCTTCTGA
>NC_056522.1:252829684-252855189 GCF_019175285.1 Sceloporus undulatus
GGTCGCTAAAATGAGTACCCAGACTGTTGGGGGCAAATTAGCTTACTTGCTAATTAGCTTACTTGCTGTTCACCGCTATGATCTTTGGAATAGCGGGATATAAATAAAACAAATTATTATTATCATCATCATCATCATCATCATCATCATCATCATCATCATCATCTCATTTCCCTCCAGCCTGGGACTGAAGATAGTTTACAAAATTTAAAACAGCTAAAAAAATTTACGTAATAGAAAAGTTAGCAATATAATTAAATTAGCAATAAAATTAAAGCAAGTTAAAAAATCTATTTAAAAGAATAACAAATACAATCAGAATAGCACTGAAGAAATCCTTTCCTCCCAAGCAGTCAGCCCTCAAAGGCCTACTGAAACAGTGTAACCTCCCTGCGAAGGGGGTTCCAAGGCCTGGGAGCAGTCGCTGAGAGGATCCTCTCTTGTTTTACCACCAGACATACCTGTGTGGGTGGTAGGACAGAGAGAAGGGGCTCCCTAGAAGTATCTTGTCAACAAAATAATATAAAGAGAACAAAGGAAGCTATAGCAGGCATAGTAGCTCTCTTCTGATGGCTCCAGGCAGCCACCACTATATTTTCTTCCAATGCCCTGGAGCAACAAAGCATCACTCCAGTTAGAATGGCTGCCACTGGTTGCTCACCAAATCGTCAGAAAAAAAGGGGACTTCAAATAATAGTGCCAGTCATTTGCATTACGAGAGTTAGCATCACCTGGTGCTGTAACTCATGGGGACCTCCCATATTGACCTTATCCTATACCACGCCATACATATTGTAGTCCTTAATAATGTTTTTTGTGCTAATGTTTTTGATAAATTGTAATTCCCTTATATCACTGACAGTAACGGTAATAGTTGTGACATAAACAACTAGCAAAATTATACCCTTAAATTACAGTATCATATACACAGCCTAAATGTATGTACATACACATAGTTTCACACGAGTAAGTAAAAATTTGATAAGATGTTTTAAAGGAAAATTTAAAGAGATTTTTTTAAAAAAAAGCCTGGGGCTTCTCCTTTCTTCTCCCACTGAGCCTCACCCCATTCACACCATCTCTTCAATGTTTTAAAGGGACATAGGCAAACACTACAGCCTATTTCTGCCAAAAGGCAGATGTTTGGGGAGCAGTAGTGTCACCCCCCTTATGGTGTCACCTGGTGTGATCTGCACTCCTTGCACCCTCCCCCCTTGTGACACCCTGGTGTCAGTAACATGACACTGATGCTGACACCAGCCTGCTCCACTTTTTGTCTGAGAGATGCTCGACTGTGGTGAAGGCTTCAGGAAAGCTGACCTACATTGATGTGGATGGGAGAATGGCTTTGAGTCTAATGGGTATTATCTTATGTCCTATCCCTAGAACCTTTCCATGGCAAAAGCAGTTCCCAGAAGTTCCTAGAAGGATTCCACAGCTCTGCCATGGCAGGGCTGAATGGCCGCAGAAGATCGGGTGCGAGAGCTGTGGTGGATTAACATGGGGCTCTCTGCATTTTGCTGTGGTGGGGCTGAGATCAAGTGATCAGAGGGCTTTTGAGGGGTAGTCACTGGGCGAAAGCTATTTCAGGAATGGATTAGGAGGCAGATGCTTGGTTGAACATGCCTCTCAGTCCCTAGCAAAACTCAGCAGCAGGATCCTGGCTGTGAAAGTCTTTTGTACCAGGCTTTCTCTATCCTACATGCCCTCAAATTGGGAATCGGGCACAGAAGCTGGCATTGTGCAAAACCTAACTTTGGATTTTTTTTTTTTAAAAAATGAATTTCTTTATTATTGTGGCTTTTGAGAAAATGTGTCCCAAAGTTTTAGAAGTCCAGAAGGGACCAGATACATGTTGTAGCCAGAAAGTAAAATGTTGTTTCCCTGCCCAAGTTCTTGGCTGCACATTTAGCTGTTTGCTGAACTGTGGAGCATGACCACACTTGGTCTTTCCTTGACCACTACCTTTTCACCTTTAAGAAATGTAGATATTCAAAGCAGAATAAGCTACTTTCTAATTGTATGATGTTGGTCTTGGGAGCAGAAGTAGAAATTTTAATTTCAATGTTTTGTCTATTTTTACCAGCATTGTTGTTGTTTTCATTTTATTCTATTCCCTTTATATTCTAACTTTTTCCTAATACTGGGACTCAAGGCACCTTACAGTAATTACAACCAGTACAGATTTTAAAACAACTAAACAATCTGTAGTTAAACTAGTTAAAATTTAGTTGAAAGACAGAATATAAAACAGAACAGCATACATAGCTTTTCTCAGGCAGTTTGTAAAGGCTTGATGGGACCAGAAAGTTTTCGCTTGCTGGTGGAAGGAAAGGAAGGATGGAGCTGTTGTAATCTCCCTAGGGAGGGAGTTCCTAAGTCTGGGGGCAACCAGCAAGAAGGCCCTTCCCCTTCTACCTTTGTCCCAGTTGAGAGAAGAGTAAGAAGTAGTAACAGGACTGTGAGGGTTCTTTAGTTTTTGTTTCTTAAAAAAAGTTAAGATAATGTTTTTGGCCTCTTTGTTCAGAGGTTTGCAAACAGAATTGATGTTTTTCTCTGAGAGGCATGTTCTCCACAGCCCAGTGCAGTTTTGTTCTCCACTTGGGTGCTTCAAGCTGTTGCTTATAGAAGGGGAAAAGGCTGTGGGCTAACGTCGGTGCTGGTTTCCCCCTTCCCCGCCAAGGTAAACAACTTGGGTGTTTCTGGGCTCTGAACTAGCAGTTGCATTTCAGAGACTGATCTTGCAAATTCTACTTTCATCACAGAGCCAACAAAACAGATCCTCAAGCAACTGAACAACAAAGGTGAATGAATTTGTCCTTTCACTCCCTCTCCTCCAGCATAGGAGGAACAAACTCCATGCTGGTCATGTTGGCTTGGGGATTCTGGGACTTGCACTCTAAAATTGTAATTTTCCCAAGTTTTGGAGCACCTCTGAGATTATGACACATTTTGTATACTAAGCAAGGCAGTTGAAGAATAAGTTAGGAGATTTCACTAAGGCCTTGTATGAGAAGGGGAGTACCCCCTACTTTGAATTTTGGGCCCACTTACTTGTGACATGGTCGCCTCAATAGGTTTCTGGAGTGCCAATGTAGCCCTCAATGCAAAAAACTCCTCACTTCTCTTTTGCACAATCACTCCTTTATCAGTGGCCTTCCATTGACATAAAGCTGACCCACAATCTTCTCAAAAGGGAACCAGAGCCATTGGAAATAACTAGCATGGCATCAGTGATTTTTTTTTCCAGGATTGCTTGGGGTAAATAGGGCATAACTTAAAGGGAGCCTGGGAACAGAGACCACCCCGTAGCACACATGGAGGAATAATAATAATAATAATAAATAAAAATTTTATTTATATCCCGCCCTTCCCAAGATCAGGGCGGCTTACAACAAGGTTAAAAACAATGGTGCCATAACAATATACAAATACAACTACAGGCAACCATACAAACAATACAAAAAACAAAACAAAAAACTATCAATAAAAACCAACAGGATTAAAACCCCTTAGCCCAACCTCTTGGCCACGGAAGAGGAGGGAGGCCCACAGGATTTTTTAGTCGGGGAATGCCTGTTGGAACAGGAAGGTTTTTAAGTCCTTCCTGAATTGGGCCAGGGTAGTAGTCGAGCGGAGCTCAGTGGGCAGCGTATTCCAAAGGGCTGGGGCAACCGTGGAGAATGTCCTCCGCGTAGTGGAGGCTAACCTAGCCCCAGGCACCTTCAGTAATTGCTGCCCAGACGTTCTGAGGGTGCGAGGCGGTATGTACGGGGAGAGGCGGTCCTTTAGGTATCCTGGGCCCAAGCAAGGAACTGCAATCTAACATTTTACTTAATTGATCCCTTCATTGTTTTTCTTTTCTTCTTTTTCATGTGCAGCAAATCTGGCAATAGGACTAAAGGTAAGATCCAGAAATTTTGGAAAGAAAAGTCATGGAGGGAAACAAATAGCCTTCCATGTAAGAAGGGAAAAAGTGATGGGTAACTTGCAGTGAGTCCTTTATAAAATGCCTTCTTCCACATCCCCAATCCTTCCCTACCTGGACAATTGTAGCTCCCAAAATAGTGCGAAGGAAGTTCCCCACAGCTCTAAGGTATGTGCTGCTTTTGCTTTTGAGCTGATAGCAAAGATAGGTGAGCCAGTGAGGGGTGAGGGGGAAAGTCTCTCTGTCCCTTCCCCATATTCCAGGGCCTTTCTAAAGGGAGCCCTTCCTTGCCCCCACTTCAAATAGCATGCAGATAGCGATGGAGCCCTTTTGGAGTTTGGGGAACCCACACAGCCCCTTGACAACCAGGAAGAGGAGGATCTGCAGACCCTTCCCCAGGAATTTGCAGAAGAATTGGCAGAAAGTGATGGCAGTGAGAAGGAGATGGGGCCAGAGGAAGAAGAAGAGGAGGAAGAGGAAGAAGAGGATGAGAGGCTGGTAGGAACGGAGCAAGTGGCAGACTTTGCAAGCTCCTTGATGGCAGTCCTCCACTGCTGGCACTATCGGGCCAACGCTTTGCTTTTCTCCTGGGGCAGCACGGTGAGGTGCCTGTTCAGTCTCCCTGCCACATCTCCTTTCTGCATGGCTTGGTGCATGGCTCCTGGCTTCCTTCTGTTCCTTTTCAGCTGTTTTCTCTCCATTCTTCCTCTTCGTTGGACATGGACCAGGCCCTGCAGCTGGGCCCTGGCATGTGTATGTCTAAAAGGAAACATTCATGCACACCCCTGCTGTTTAACCTCTTAAGTGGTTCTACTGATTGACTTGGTGCTTTATGCATTCCCACATGGGCTAACAACATTTGTAGCTTGATAACCAAGGACACTCACTGGATTGTAACCATCTCTGTCTCCATAAGAAGTGACTGTTTTCATCAAATCCTTTGCCTTTTGTCAGGAAAATTCTCCACATTAGTAGTTCGGCAATGAGATAAAGCTAATATGAAGCAGTATCTTTGGGTTTTCTGGGCTATGTGGCTGCATTCTGGAAGAATTTATTTCTGATGTTTCACCTGCATCTGTGGCTGGAAGATGTCAGCCACAGATGCAGGCGAAACATCAGGAATAAATTCTTCCAGAACATGGCCCCATAGCCCAGAAAACCCAAGAAAACTATGGACACCATCCATGAAAGCCTTTGACCTCATAGAGAAGCAGTATACTTGGCAAGTTGTGTTGCTTCTGCTGTGGGACCCTCCCTAGATTTAGCACTACATTGCATGCCTTCCGGATGCAAGAAGTTTTTAACTAGGCTATTTAGCTGTCTGGACCACAGTATTGTAGCATATCTAGAGAATTAGATGAGTAAAGCCTCTTTTTTCACAAGAACTGAAACTTGTCTTAAATGAGGAGCCTATTGGAAGGCCATTCTGTACCAGGGAGCTCTTGAAACAAAGCCACCAATACTTGGGTTTGCTTAGTATTTATGTGGGAAAAGGTGATTTAAGTTGCTGTATCAAGTAGCTAGAATATTGGGCCTGTGCAAAATCCTTTGATATACATGAATGCATGCAAGTGGCTGGAAGCAACATGCAATCTTTCTGCCTTGTATCTATAAAATTGGCACATTAATGGTTATAAGCTAAATTGACTTTAGAATGTTAAATGACAACAATGAAGTATGTTTGGCTGTTCTTCTCTTGTCAGGTTGGGCAAATAAATGTTTTCTTCACAAAAATGTAATTGATCTAACAAGATTGTCTCTGTTTGATTTAGAGCAAAAACCACAAGGCACAGGAAGGGTCCAAGCAATGCCAATCTCCAGCCAGAGGTGAGAAAAACAGAGTCATGGAGACTGTCTCATCTGTACCAAAGGTGAGTGTGTGGTTGGCTGCCAGGTAAATTGTTTCCTGTGCTAATAAGGAAAATTATGTTCTTGCATGTGCCTTTTAAAACAGGGAGCTTTGTTGTCCCTTTTGCGCTTTAAAAGCCCAGAGTTATTTCATGTTTTAAAAGCCCATGGCTGGGCCATTTCTATTACCTAGTTCAAAAGTTCTCATACTGGATACAAGATTGAACCAAGATATTGTGTTGCCTGACGCAAAGAACAAATTGGCTCCAATATTATTCCATGTACAGAAACGACTTGGACTAGTAAATGCATTTTGCTTTGCAGCTGGGGATCAAATTCCCCCCAGTTCAGGTTTGGGCAATCAGGACAGGTTGTGTGGCACACAGAGCTCTGGAACAGCCAGGAGATGATTCACTGCTGCATCCTAGGATCTGCCATCTGAGGGGTGATTCACACATTTTGTCTCATGGTTGGGCTGGCCCTGACTGTATATTTACAGAAGGCTAGGGGTGGAAATTGGCTTGCCCTTTAAACATTATTGGGCTGCAAGTCCCAGCAGCACTAGCAGCATGGTCTGTTGGGAAGAATTCTGGGAACTGCAGTTCAGCAGCATCTGAAGTATTGCAGGATTCCCACCCCTACAATCACCAAACCACATCAGCCCCAAAGGATACCAGGTGCAAAAAGATTCATGTTTATATCTTTTATTGAACCAACTTAGGGGAAGGTACATTTCCTGGTACAAAAGTCTGAATATAAAAGTAATACTTACATTAACCCCTAGAGCTGGGATGGCTTTAAGTAGTAATAGTTGACTGGGCTTCAATATTCAACTATATCATCTGCAAAATGGCTTGTTTTGGCTTCTGTGATATTAAGATCAGCAAAGGATTCCCTCTCTCCTCACCTGCTCTTCTCTTTTGGTTGGTTCCCCAGGCTCAATCAGCCATGGAGCTCAATAGGATGATGGAGGTTTCTTCCCACAAGGAGCATCCTGAAGAAAGCCATTCAGACCCAGAGCCAGTGGGGACTCTGGAGCCTGTCCTAGAACGTCAGCATGAGAATCAGGGTCAGAGTTTGGATCATCTGGAGCCAACAGGACACATAGAAGAGATGAAGCCACTTAGCAGTGAGGAGGAAGAAGAGGACGAGGAAGAAGAGGAAGAGGATGGCCGTGCTGCCCAGTCCAGGAGCATTCTCCCTTTCTCTGTGCTGGATCAGGCGAGCATAATTGCAGAACGCTTTGCCAGCAGCCTCTCCCGGCGCAGCAGCTTGGCTCTTGAGGAAGGGAAGGGCTACCTGACCCCAAAGCTGACCAGCCGGAGCAACAGTGTCTTGAGCCTGGAAGGTAGTGAAAAGGCCACTTGCCGCAACAATAGCAGCAACTGTGCCGCTGCCACTGATTCTCAGGGCTACCTCCCACTGCAAGAGCCCTCAGTGGAGTTCAGCAATGCCTGCAGTGGGGCAGCCTCACCAGGGCTCATTGAGCCTGACCGGGGCTCCTCATGCAGACGGAAGGAGTTCATGCTGTCCCAGCAAGACCGGCAGCTGCTGGACAAGATCAAGAGCTACTATGATTATGCTGAACATCAGGACGCTGGCTTCAGTGTCAGGCGGAGAGAGAGCCTCTCTTACATTCCCAAAGGGCTGGTGAGGAATTCTGTCTTCCGGATCAACAGCCTCCCGCAGCCGGAGCCTGAACAGGAGGTGCTGAAGAGGAAGCAACCAGGCCCCTTGGGCAGCAGCAGTGGGGCTGGCCGGACAGCAGCCTGGGTGTTGTCGAATAGGCCAGCTGTTGGATCACATGCCCCCCACTCTGAAATGAGACATGATGAAAGGTCTGCACCCATCACAGAAGCAGAGTTCAGGCCGCCTGCTGAGATGATCAAAGTCTGGGAAGCAATGGAGAAGCCAAGGAGAGAGGAGCACTGGACTAGGAGGGGAGAGGATGTCACCAGGCTGGGCAAGGCAAATGGGCAGGTGACTGGCGGCACCTCTGTACGGCACACGGAGCCTTGTTTGCGAGGCAGGCTCAGGAGGCAGGAGAACGGCTTGGACCTTCATGAGCCCCTACTGATCCTGGAGGATGAGGATTTGGGGGCCATAACAGAGGAGTCAGCTGTGCCGTCCCCTGAGAGCAAGTCACCTGTGGAGCAGGCCTTGCCCTCTCGCTTGCCCTGGAAACTTATGCAAGAGCTAGAGGGTTGTGAGCAAGATCGGGGTCTCTCTCGGTTGCATCCCCGTATCATGCAGCTGGCCCATCTGACAGAGGCAGAGCTGGCAGAGAAGGTAAAGAACAAGGTGTACCAGCTTGCCCGCCAGTACAGCCTTCGCATCAAGGGCCACAAGCCCACAGTGCACAGGCGGCTTGCGGAAATGGAGGAGGAGATGAAAAGCAATGCCTTGGCAGATCAGCAGGAGGCAGATAAGAAAGCAAAGGGTATGTATTGCCCAAAGGACAGTGTGCTGTCACAGGCAGTCCAGCATTGTTCCTATTATATATGAGTTATGGCAATACCTAGGACCCAAAATTGATTACAGTACTTGCTATGAGAACAGAGAAAGGAGGGGACCTCTTATTTGTTTATGATTTATATTTTAGATCAGTGACTTGTCCCATTATTATTGTCATTAAAAGCTAACAACCTGTGAGAGAAAGAAAGTGAAAGAAAGATAAAATGTCAAAATATAAACAGTTCTAAAAGATAATATGTAAATGTTTCAAAGAGCCATACTAAAAAAACAATACTGAAAGGTGTTTATACAAATAATGGTAAGTTACTTTTGCTGCAAGGTATTTATAGTCTGAGGCTGAACTCTTGATGGTTACATCCCAGTCTTCCAAAATTAGCTTTTAGAGCTGACCCTGCAATAATCTTATTAGGAGTATTTGTTTATGGACTTCTTTGTATCCCACCTTTTGGCTCTTAAAGGAGCCCCAAGGCAGTTTACAAAATTAAACCCATCCAATACAAAACTTATTTTAAGTAAATATTAACATAATTTAAATTAATTTAAGAGAATATTAAAACAGGATCTTGAACAAACCCAGATAGCAGGCAAGAATTAACAAGCCAAAGAGAATAAGGAAGCTTTAGCAAATCAACTAAATGTGGCATCAGCAGTGAAGGAGTCAGCCAGACCGCTCTCTCTCACTTCCTTGTGTGTATGTGTGAGAGTGTGTGTGAGAGAGATTCTACTATACCTATGCTGGGATGGTCATACAGTGCAAACCTCCTAACAATGAATGCATTGGGAGAGCAGATTCACTGGAAGAAGAGAGTCCTTTAAGTAGCCTGGTCTCAACAATTTAGAACAAGTCTGGCAACTGGTGGAGGGTTGAGGGCTACCTTTCCCTCCTAGATACCTTGGATGATTGCCAATACATTTTTAAAAAATTGCCCCCCAGCTACTCCTCAACACCTCCCATTTTATAATGTTTTTGTCTGTGCCTGGGCTATCTTAAGCCCAGGAAAGGACTTTTTTTCCAACAGGAATGTGACCCAGAAGTTGCCTTCTTGGTCACATTCTGTTTAAAAAAAAATAGCTGGGCAGCCCCAAAACATGACAGTATTGCCACCACACCCTTAGAGGGCATGAGTAAGGATCTCTTTTTTTAATGAAATAATCTGGGTTAGGAAGGTGATTTAGAGTTTTGTAAACTATAACCAGCACCTTGGATTAAGCCTGCCCCTCACAATCTGTTCCTATTGAAGAGAACACTGTCACTTTAATTCAGCCTCTATGCTACCTTTTCTTCATCTGAAGTCTTTTAATTTTGTCACTTACATACAGTGTTTTTCACTTCTTCCTATGCTTCTCACTTTTCTTAATGGCTTCTCTCTGCCTTTCTTCCTGAGTTGATAGCTGAAGAGACGAGGAAAGTAAGTGTTCGTTTCATGCAGAATCTCTACTCAAGACACAGGCTGGAGGCAAGGAGAACTTTCCCCACTTTCAGAGGTGTTGCTCAGAGGCCCCTGCCTTTCTTTCCTTGGAGAAGTGTGGAGGGTGACCTCTACTATCCATGCAGTGTTTGCTTTTAAGGTTTTTCCTTATCTCATTTTGCTGGCCAGGATGGTGAGTGGGTAAAACTCCCCCACTTTCCTCTTCAGGAACCAGCTTTCCTTCCTCAGTGGTGGCCACTTGCCAGTTGAAGATACCTTTTGGTGAGTCTGGTAAGATGGCAGTGGAGAATTCAACAGAGTATGTTCAACAGTTGATCTTGCCAGTGTCTCCCAGCTTTCCTTTGCATATCTGACAGTTGGATAACTCTTTTTCCTCAAAGGCATTTTCCCCCTATCTCCTTCTGGTCAGCTGCCTCTCACCATGTGGTGATCAACAGGTTTTCAGTCTGACCTGTCCTTGATGGCCTTGCAGATCTCCTATGCCCCATCCAGATATTTCTGAGGTAGAATTAGCAGAGATCCCAGAGGTGTGAAGGAGGGATGGGATCTTTCGGTTTGGATATACTTGAATGGTGATGGTTTCCCTGAGGAGAACACTTTCCCTGGGGATAGTTTGATTGACTCCTAACCAAATGTTACCAACACTGCCACTTGGGACTCAGTAGGTTGAGCAGCCTTTGACAGAGGGACTTGTACCTGCAAGGTTTGAGTTAACTGGACAAAACCAAAACAAAACCAAAAGATTTTAGGTGCTGAATTTGACGACTGGGAATGACTCTTCCCTACTGCAAAGTGGTGGCCCAGCAGGTCACCCTCTCTCTTTCCTGCACAGAGCCTGGAAGAGTTACTACTTTGGACCCCAACTCCCAGAACCCTCTTGCTAACATAGCCAGTGGTTATGCTGTTTGAAGTATACAGTCAGCCCTCCCCTTATGCAGGGGATCTGTTCCGGACCACCACCACCACCCCCCGCGTAAGGGAAAAACCGTGTATGCTCATGCCCCATGCTCACGTAGTGGGCCATGTCATGGATGCACACACCATTCATTTAATTATCCTGCAGCTTCAACTTCAGCTGAAAGTTGCGTAAGAGAAGCCCGCGTATGGTGTAGGCCTACTGTACTGGAGATTGCGATGTAGAGAAGCAACTTTCCTGTGCTCTGTTCATGCCCTTGTGCTGCCTCACTCATTCCTTGCTGTTTTTTCTCCTAGGCAAACAGAGGCCAGTCTTGACCCTCAATTATGAACAAGTTTTGCTGCAGGAGGCCAGTCCACTGAGCCTACTCTCTTCCGCTTCACCACATGAGAACAAATCGCCAAAGCGCTTCTCTTACAGCCCCTGCTCCAGCAGCCCCCATCTCACTTCCCCCACCAGCACCCTCTCACGCAGCCCCCTCAGCCCCACTGTGGCTGAGAAGTTCCACTGGCCTGATGTGCGGGAGCTGAGGTCCAAGTATTCCTGTCAGGCTGGGTCAGAGAAGAGTAGGCCCCTGCCTGTCAACAGGAGCCGCTCAGCACCTGAGAAAATGATGGATACTGACAGGGTGCAGGGGAATCACCAGTGCTCAAAGAAGAACATGAAAACAAGTATGAAATCTCAGCAAGGGGTGATACAGAGCAACAGAAGGGAAGCTTCACATCATTCCATCCCCAAGGATCAGGCCCTTGATGCTCAGAAGGAATTTTGTGTCACAGCTGAGGCCTCTCTGGAGAACAGCCAGCGGGTGATTGTCATGGAGAAGTTGCCAGATGTGACTGTTGAACCAGATGAGAGCTATGTGCAGATTCGTTCCCCTACTTCTCGGGAGAAGATCTCACTCAAGGCTGTGGTGGAGCGATGCAAGGCCTACCAGGACTCAGAGGAATACCTCAGGCGGGAGGAGGATGCTCAAGAAGTGGCCCCTAGAAAAGCACTTCAGCAGGTCTGGTGGGACAAAACAGACAACAGCCAGCAAAGCCTGGTAAAGAACCTGAGGGAGAAATTCCAGACCCTTAATTCCAGCAGTTGAGCACCTACATTTCTTGGTTTCACACCTCTAAAGTTCTTCTCCTAACTAGGGAGATTTTGGAATAAGCCCACGAAGAAGACCCTCTCATTTCTCTTCTGCTTCTTGGGAAGGACAAAGATATATCCTTTCTGAAGTTTGCCACTTGGATTCCTGTTCATTCATTGTACTCCATCATATGTGGACAGTTCCCTAGATACTGGGTCCTTTTTAAAAGAGCTCTCTGCTGGTTTTGAATTCTGAGCAGAGCTCTCCTTAAGCATTGCAGTGACCTGGACATAGTCCTTGCCAGACCTTGTTGGGCAGCCTATCTCCTAGAAGCATTGGGAAGCTTCCAATTAAAGCAGACAGGGCATAAATCAACCACTAGTAGGGCCTGCTGTGGAATGATGTATTCTTCTCTTTGGGGTCAGGTGTGTTTAGGAAGTTCTAATTTTGCAAAGCCAGTACAGAAATGAATGAATGAGCCTTCTATTTCTCAGTTGCATAGGAGAATAAGTTATTGCTCCTAGATCCTTCACTTTTTTTTAAGAATGTAATTTTATTCTGGTTGGGAGATTTGGTTGGTTCCACATCTCCCCATTTGAGAACATAGAATCTAATAATACTGGTTGTTTATGCCATTCAGTCTGTATGCACTGTGCAATAACCACTTTTGACCAGAGACTATGGCATTGGCTTCTTCACTTGGGGACTGGGATCACATTGGAAAAGATTGAATTCCTTGGATTTTGCAGTGACTTTCATGGTACAATTTTGCAAGTCTACATGGGTAAGATTGATGAGGATTAGTCACAGGTCTCTCCAAGGTCATGACCACTAGCATGAACAAACACTGTTGTGGAGCGAATCCACTATGGTGCTAGCATTTTCCAAGTCCCATAACATGACACTTGGAGGACTTACACATCCCTAATCCAGCTTCCTAGAATAATAAATACCTTAGGTAGAGCATTTCTATGGGGTAGGAGATGGAGAACACAGAGGAATCATTTTCCTTTTAATTCTTGATGGATTCATGCTAGTAGGGCAAAAAGTAATAGCACTCATTCCCATTTTCTGTTGTGAAATTTTAAAAAATGTTTTCCCTCTCCTGGATATTCAATGGGAGGGGAACATCACCAAATTCTGGTGCTGGCATCCTCCCCACAGGCTGATTGTATGTTGGGTGAACAGGAAGGCTTGGAATCCTGCAATAGCCTCTCCTAGAATGCCTCTCTTTTGCCCCATTTGACCTCACACTGCTGGTGCATTAGTTGCAGACTCTTCCATAGGAAGGACACTTGGGAAACCAGTTTTTGTTCTCCCAGTGCAAACTTTTCTATTTGCTATCTCAGAACATCTCACAAGTCCTACGGTCCCGTAGACGGGGTTCTGGGTATCATAAGACGTCAAGAGTTAAGACCTTTGTAAGATCAACACTTTCAAAAGTGGGACTTTTGGCCAAAGGGAGTATACAGTCCCAGCAACCATTTGGGGAGATGTGACAGCTGGTTAGTCTTCCTATAATACTATGTGTTCATGAAACAGATGGTGCCACCAAAGGTGGGGATGAATTTAAAGTGTAGGTAATCCCCAAAATGGGATGCTGCTGCTGCATCCGTAGTACAATGGTGTCAGGAAGGTGGGTGCCGGGTTGAACATTCTCCCAAGAGCATGGTTTTTGCAAGGTAATTTTTATGTTGCATTGTCCTAATAACAGTACCCTTGTAGTGCTGTTTTCTGTGCACTTAAACCACTCCACATGTGGTCACATAAATCCATGCCACAACTCTAAAAGGTATGTAGTATTGTCTCTATATTTCAGAAGTGGTGGCTTAGGGAAGGGCTTGTGGTAAAATTAAGAGTTGAGCTGAGACTTGAAGCAGGACTTTGCCAATGATAACATAGTTGCAGAAATTACACACACACACACACACACAAATCGAGGAGGCTAGAAAGGTTTATTTCTTCATTTATTTAAAAAATGTAATTAAATTGCTTCTGAAGCACATTCTGAAGCTTTAGCTCTTTTTTTCTGGACAGTGGAAGCACATTGGAGCAGGTGGAACTTGGTGCCTAGCCGTTAAAAAGAGTATTAACCCCAATCCCTTGAACCTATAGAAGAGATCCTGGGCTCCTGCAGCTGTTCTCCTCATCTCCAAGAAACAGCTCTCGCTGTTCTGAAGCAAACATGTTCTGGCCCTAGTTTGATGTGAAACTCCCTTCTAACACACCCTGACCTCTGCATCAGTGGGGCCATCGAAAGCTAAGCCTGATGAGAGAGCAGCTGGACAGAGGTGAAGTCACTTTCCAGATCAAGCCTTCTAAGAAGGAAGAGCTGGGCCAAGCCAGGCATGGTGAGGCTGCAAGTCACCAGAGAGCAAATGGTTCCTATTAAGTTACAGTAATGTTCCTGGTCTGTAATGGGCAGGAGCACAACACAGTGAGACTTAGTGGCACATAGGCAACTGTACTCAAAATCCTGCCAAGCTGAGACCAACTCTCTGATGGGTCTGATGGCAGCAGAGCCTGTGAAGGGTCACTTCCAATTAACACAGAGGCAGTTCAATGTTCACACAGCAGGAATTGTCTTAAAAGAGCGTTTTAGCCTAGCTTTGTGTTTTTAGTTTATGGAAATGAGTGTTTCACTGTACAGTAAACTCAACAGTGACTGGTGAAAGTAACTTCTAAGAAAAGAAGTGATGGCTGAGCTTCTATCCATAACTCCTGTGAAATGAAGTTGTAAATCATTTTGTAGAAGTGCAGCTGGGTAGCCTGTTCAGTCAAGGCTTCTCTTCCTGGTGGCATTTCCAAGAGAATCAACTTAGTCCATCCCAATTTTAATGTGCTTTATTATTTTACATTAAAATAAAATCCTAAAGCTGTATACTTCCTTGTACTCCTTGCCTACTGCCGTTCCTAAACTGTGAGGGTAGTTCAAATTAGTCTTTTTAAAAATATTCACTTAAATCAGAACATCACTTTCTTTGTTTTAATTGGGTTGTACTACCTAATTAGCATTCCCTTCTCTATTAAGTAAATGTTGAAAAAACGGGGAGTTACTACTGATTTTAACAATGACGAGATTACAGGGTTAAAAGTGTCACAAATACATGGGATTTCTAAGTCTATGCAACACCAGTGCTCTGGCAAATTGTCCAGGACTATTCAAATCTATGTTCTGACCACATGCTGTCTCACCTGTCTATTGTTTGACCCGTTGCAGTTACATAAAAAGTATTTTATTTATCTATTTCATTTCTATTTGTGGGTTGACTGAGGACATTTATGACACCCCCTTCTCTTTCCATAGTGTTTTTACATGTGACATTCAAGATATTTATTAAGTGATGCTGAATTCAGTAATGTTCTTTCCTTTCTTACTTTTGATAATTCTTCATTTATTTCCTTTTGTCCAGTTTTGGGAATTGGGGGTTGTGGAGCAGTCTGCTAGACAGAAGTAACAAAAGATAGTTTGATGGATGCCTACATGTGTATCCTGTCCTTGAAAAACAGAAATGAATGAACCGGCTGCAGGGAGGGGATTATTTATGGCAGTGATGGCTTAAGATGGCACTAGAAAGGAGAAGTGCTGGCAGTTAAGCCATTGGAATGCATCACTGTATCAGCACTGTTCAGTGGTGTTAATACTATCCATCACCCCTTCCCAAAAACAGGATTAATTATACTGGCGTTTCCATATACTGGTTATTTTTAAAGGAGGCATTGAAAAAAATCTGTTCTGCCCATCACAGTGGCAAGACAGCCCATGTAGACTACCCATTACAGCCCAGGAGATCTGGAAAAAGTGTAGCCATTTGAGACTTTGTCAAAAGCAACACCTGGAAACCAACTAAGCCTCAGCTCTTGGTACCATGTTCACGTCAATCTGCATTAAGCAAAACAAAAAAAGAACCCTCTTCTTTTCCACAGCTGCTGGTGGGTGTGGGGCAAAGGCCCTCAGAATCAAGAGTGTCTCTTGCAGAAAGAGATGGTTTATAGTTTCCTTTAGAATGAAGAGAGTCCAAACTGTTCTGTGCATGGTGTATGTTGAGCTCACCCATTCTTGAAGTGATTACTATGGGATGCCCCTAGGTTAAGGCACTTTCAGTATGATCTATGGCATCTACAAATAAAACAAGATTGACTGATTCTTAGGAAGAACAATGAACCCTAGGGGCTAGATGCTCAAAAGACCACTGAATGAACAGTGTCTGGTATTCAAAGAACCCTGACAGGTCCCCAGACAGTATTACCATCTCTGCAAAAAGATTGTTGCAGAAAAAGACAGTCTTCAGGCTCCTCCTAATGGCCAAGGCTATTAGCTTCCCAGGAATATGTTCCAAAAAGGTAATTCAGCTGAGCTGCTATTTGCCCTTTGCACACGATTCTAGCCTTGGAAAAATGGCATGTGAACTTCAGAAAGTCAAGGTTGGATGTATAGTACCTGCATATATTTTAAACAGCCATTCACACACACATCACAGGCAGAGGTCTCTGTAAAAGTGAGCTGCTGGGACTAGCACTGTGCATTTGTTGTGACCAAGAAAGCCACTCTGAAGAAGTGTAAAGCAGTGCAGTGAATTACCAAAGGCCATGCTCAGTCACCACACATTCTCAGTGGGAACAATGGAGGAGCCATTTGCTTCTGGCGAGCTGAGCCAACACAGATGTTTTTAAAAGCTTGGTGGAAGGCTTTCCGATTCAGGCTAGTCACAAAGTGTACCCCAGCATACATAAGGGGGATTAATAAAGCTTCATGAAGTAACACGGGGCACGCTCCAGTGTAAATTGAGTACAACCACATCCCATGGACATCGGTAGAGTGGTTTGCAATGTGAGGTGCTAGTAACTTGAACTGGGTTGTGCTCATAATGTTGAAAGTGAGTATGGTTGCTCTTTCTCCCCCCGTGTATGTGTTTCTGACATATTTCCATCCTAACCCTTGAGTGCAAAACTCTGAACGTGGGTGTTTCCTCTGGCTGCAATCCTAATCCAATATAATATAAAATGGATTTTGTCACCATTCTAGTGGATGCTAGGAAACAGAGTTCTGTGCTTTGTGACTTAGTGCTGTGCCTATGTGTATACTACAGCTCCTTAAAGAGAGGAGCTGCTGGCCTCCTGAAAAAAGATTTCCAGCCTTCCACTATGAAAGCTAAAACAAGTCAGAAACTGACTCTGTGTGCTGGCCATATTCTCAGAGGGGGCACCTTTTCATTTATGCCTTGGAGAGAGAGGTGACTGAAGTTACATAGAGTTCTGTTCCAACAAAAGGGGAGGAAAGTCAAAGGGAGCCTTGGCTTTTGGTAAGGCTCTGGAGCCAGAGCATTTTCAAACTCTGTAGAGATGGAAACTGCTCCAAAGCCACACACTGAGCTTTCACAGTTTTCATAAAGTGCCTTTTGGATTACCTAGGTCCCTGTTCTATTCCTTTTCTCCATGCAAAGTTCCTGAAATTCACATAGCATCTTTCCCCTGAAGCAGTCCTTTTCTGGAGAGGTGAATACTTGGGTCTGCAAAGCATCACACACAAGCTCAACCCTTGCTGAGCTCTGTCTTGGCAGGGAGTCACCCAAAGATACACATCTCACAGTTCTGCTTTGGAGAACATTGGTTGTCTTGGAGCAAAGATGTTGCTTTCCTACTTGAAATAATGGCTTGATGCCCTTTTTGGGAAGTTATGGGGGTTGTGTGGGAAGCAAGGCTGTGTTTGGGGAGATGAGTATGATGTTACTGGCACCAGGAGTGCCCAGGGACACTCACACATGCAGTTTTTCATTATGCACATTAGAGCATAGGCATCTGACTGCAGCAATCCACCTGTTTGGCTATTTCTTTTTGGGAAAGAAGCTGAATCTCTTCTCTTTTTCTTTCTTGGTCAGGCTCACATCCATGGTAGTGATGGAAGGCAGAGGCAGGCTTTGAGCCTTGGTTTTAATGCTTTGGGATTCAATTATTGCTGTGCTGAAGCCCTGAAGCCAGGTGTGCATCTCATCCTATTACAACAAGGGACAAAGTAGTAACAGATTTTACATTTCAGTGGTAAAACATTGTCAGAAAATACAAATATCACCCCAAAACATCAAGAATACACTTCAGAGTAAAAAAACCCCTTAAATTTGTACTTGCCATAGTGTTTTAAAAACTATTCTCAACAATATTTTAGTTTCAAAACACTGCCAGATATACTGACCCACAGGGGGCAGGAACAAGTGGAAATATGGAAGATGAAACTTTAAAAGCGAACAATTCAAAACGGATGAAGAAGCCAAGAAATGTAGCTTCCAAAAAGATTATTAACTCTTAAGATTTAAACTGAAATTCTATACACAACTACCTGGGTGTGAGCCCTACTGAACCCTTTCTTCTGAGTAAGCTTTCTTCTCAGAGGATATGTAGAGAATCACACTATTGGTCTATTTATAGATAGCTGCATATTCACCGCACTCATGGACCTTCCATATAGACAGTCTTTGCTGGCCAACCCAACATTTAAAATGGTTCTTTAAAGAGCAAAGATATAGCCGTGTTAGTCTGTATGTGTAGAGATCTTGTAGCACCTTTGAGACCAAGACCCAGTACATACCTTCCATGTTGTCCGGGCTGGTGGTGGCGTTTTTTCCTCCGCAGGGAAGCCGCAGCTGTCAAACCATGTGGCTTACCTGCGGAGGAAAAAGAACCTGCAAAAAGCTGGCACTGGCAATGTGCGGACGCCGCACAGCGCTTACATAACAATGGTTGCACCCGCGTATACAGGGCACCGCCATTGTTATGGAGCTATGCCATACTAGGGTTAGGGAACATGCAGTTGCTACGTGGCCCCTTAACCGTAGTAGGGCATCAACACGTGCATTAGCGCCGTCTGTACCACGCCTAACTGAAAGAAAGACATTGGCAGCATGCGCTTTTGTAGACTTCAGCCTACGAAACGAGGAAGTAGACTGAAGTCTATGAACGCTCATGCTGCCAATGTCTTTCTTTCAGTTAGTCTCAAAGGTGCTACAAGATCTCTCCACATACTCTTTAAAAAGTGTACTTTGTTTTTTTTCCCCTCAGAAAAAGATCTACACATATTTCAGTTTCTTCCTATTCAGACAAGTTGGTGTGACCCTAAGTGGAGCTGATAGCTCATTAGCACAACAGCCTGGCCAGATCAAGTCTAATGGACACTTTGAACAGCAGAATAGCATGGCCTGTAATAGTACTATTTATTTTAATAGCTTTGCAAGTCATCTCATGGCTTCTTCTTTAACAGAAGCAGTTAGCATAGGATTCATGACAATGCTTACCTCATCTTTTCCGTGGAAGAGCCATTCACTCCCATTGCTCAGTCTGCAAAGTCAGAATTTGAAGATATTACATGATATGCCCTTTTTTGTTTGTGAAGTTGAGTTGCATACAGGATTCTGGGTTTCATAATGCCTTTGTAATGACCACACTTGGAATACTTGTCCAATTCTCAGTGTTATGCCCCCACCCCAAGAAATTGTAGAGCCAGGGAAGGTGTGGAAAAGAGCAGAAGGGGCTGGAGCACTCTCCTGATGAGAGAACGTTAGACATCAGTTTTTAGAATAGAAAAAATGCAAGAAAGATGGGACCAATGGGCATAGAATTTCAGGATCAAAAACAAGCCTCTGGACAAACTTATTGGAAGACAACAACGGAAGAGGGCTTTTGCAATCATATCCTGTTTGTGGGCTTTCCATAGGTTTTTGGCTAGTCACTGGTGGAAACAGGTTTCTTGGCTAGACAGGACTGGCCTTTGGTCTTCTCTACAAGAGCTCTTACATTTAAGTAATTGTATGCTTTAAGATAGGACTCTCCACCTCAAAGCTCACAAACATTAAAAGGTATCTCCTCAGACAGCCTCTTTGTTGTTTACAAGATTGTTCATCTATACCCAGAAAGCACCCCTTGTACTAAGAATCTATAGTGACCTTTTGGGGGGACATGCAGAAACAAACCAAAGGTAAGGATGCTCTTAGAGGCAGTTTGCTTGCCTTTACCTCAGCTTGAAAACATGTTTTTTCTTCTTGTAATCAGCAGCTACTTCACAGAAGGCATTCTTCAGCCGAAAAGGCTCCTCTCCATGGTAAGGCACACCCAGGGCCAGGCTCTTGGCATCCTTATAGAATGTCAGCTCACTGTTCCTGAGCACACAGTATAATGTATTCCAGGACCTAACAAGAAGGAAGAAACATGTCTTAATAATGGGGACACAACCAAACTGCCAGGTTCTTTTAATGCACACTTATAAGGAATCCAGCTCCATTACATATGATAGGAATTATGAACATACTGTATATGCCTGGGATTGGACTTGCATGTCTTCCAACTGAATGATACAGCTCAAAAAGAAAATTGCAGAGCATAAAAAGGTAAAAAAAAAAAAAGAGCAGCCAAAAAGATTAAGATGATATACAGATAAATCTATTTTATTTATTTTCAAGCTAACCTTCCTAATATGAAGAAGAATGTCTGATCATGGTATGTAACTAGAAACATGGACAGGAAATTCTTAAAAGGCAATTCTTTTGAAAAAAAACCCTGATCAGACTAATATTTTAGCATTAAGAAAATATAATGCTATTAAATGGTCTTATCTAAAGAGAGAATAAGAACCACAATGGAGAAAATTATAATCACAGGACAGCAACAGCAATGACAGCAATAATAATTAAAAAACAGTTCCCCTATAACAAATATCTCTGAAATTATTTTAATGGATTCTTGGTCCCCAAACAGAATGGGGGAAAATTTTGCAGAAAAAAACCATCAATAATCTAATTTCTTAAAAAGGATTTTTATTCAGGAGAAGTGGATAGGAGAACAAAACAGCATCGCAGGTAAAGAGATCTGCTGAATGCTTCAGCTTGACTATCAGAACTATGTGTATTCTACAGAGCAGCTGATTTTGAGTTGCTTGATCACTATGAATGCGTGATCAAGGACAAATGAACCATTATGGTCCTTATGATGAATGACTGGGTATGCATCTTCTGAAAGCCAGGATACTGCCTTCAGTAGACAACGGTTTTAGAGCTTGGGAAAGGTGACACTCTCCAGCAAAGGATAAGGAGCACATAGTAAACAGGTTGGGGGCAATTTAGTTTTCTGTATGCCAATTGTGGGCTTGCTAGTTGTGGCGATGAAGCTGCAGAACTGGCCATCTGGGAATCTGAGGCAAGGCTGGCAGATTTTTCTGACTGCTGGAGAATTCTCAGTCTCCCTTCAGTGTCTTCTTCTTGTATATTTATAAATAAAAAGGAAAGTACTAAATATTCTGTAAAGCCTCCTGTACTTTCTCATTCAAAGGCAGTGCCCATGTTTTTCACGAGGCCTCGGGAAGTTAAGATTGAGTGCCTAAGGAAAACCACTTTTTTTACTGAGGGCATGCAGAAAAAAAAACATTTACTGAAGGCAGTGGGAGGGCATTTATTTCTATAGAGGAAATAAGGGAACATAAACTAGACCAATAGCTCTATTTTTAACATTCTATAATTGTGGGAATTAAAACACATTTTGATATTCAAAAAGGTGAGCAGAAAATAGACACTGTATCTAACATTAATGAAAAGGATTATTTATCCAAGGTAGAAAAGAAATAATGTCCTTTGTTTTATCTGATAGGGAAAGAATTGCAAAATACTGTAAGTCTGGTCAGAGGAAGGACACAGACAGAGTCAATGATGTCATGAACTGCTCTTGTCTGCCAAACTTGTTTCACAATATGTATGTAAGGTGCTTCTGAATTCAATGTAAAGAGATGATGTACGACAGAGGAGGGAAACCTCTGGTTCAGGCCTAGTCCAGCCCAGAAAAGTTGCTGATCCAGCCAGAGACTCCCAGGAAAACTCCACCCTTGCTGCAAGTCCCATACCCTCCTGCCTAGAGGAGAGAGAATCAGCCCATTGTGATCAAAGTTAAAAATGGAAAGAGAAAGGACTCCCTTTCCTTCTGAAGTTGGCTGCTCTCAGATGGCATTTGCAGGCACCAACGGAACCCCTACCTTAAAACTAGGAGGTGCCAGCCACAACTTAGAGCACTATACTGTTCCTCCTCCTCCTTCATGCAGGGGAGACAAAGTCCTGTGGATCCTGGGCAGAACATGGGTGGACAAAAAAACTCCACCCAGTGTTCTGCACAGATTGCTGATGATATTATCTGGCCTGCAGGCAGGATGGAGAAATTCAGCACACCATGTCTTATATCCAATAATATGTAACTGTTTCCTCTGAAGAAATGTCAATGCTGCAACTATCTGATACAGCAATACAATCTGTCAATCAATTCCCACTGCCATCTGTTTGAATCTAAAGCTCCAGATGCTTTGTAAGTGGTTTATAAACACTGTGGGTCATACTTTGCTCCCTGAACTTAAGGACATGCCCCTAAATCAGGGCTAATCATTTCTTGTCTTTGTGGTAGACAGCCGTGACCTCATTGCTACTAGGCCTTCTGACTAAGACCAAGCGTGCATGACCCCAGGTGCCCCAGTAAGCTTCTTCAGTGTTAACTTGCTGTGATGCCACAATTCACAAGGTCACCGTGAGAAAAATCTCACAAGCATCTTGCTCCTTTTAAAATGTTTCTAATGCAGGCAGACTGCTGATAAAAAGCTCTCATGATTCAGGAAAGGTGACTGCCTATATTCCCATGCAGTGTTTCATCCCCACTTTTGGCAAAGTCAAACATTCAAAAAGTATCTCACTTCTTCAAGGACAATGATGTTGGTACCACCACTCACAGAATCACTATCTGTTTTCATTTATGGTGAACTTGCTGGACCCCAGTGGAAGATACCATTGGTCTGCATCTGACTATAGGCCACAGCTAGATGCTTCTCCAACCCCCCTCCACTTTCCTCTGTCCGGAGAATGGGTGTTCAGGGGGACTATCAGAGCAAAACTGTAAGTCATGACTAAGTGAGTGAGAAGCGTTCCATCTGTAGAACTGTTACATTACTACACTGCACAACATTGGGTCCTTGGAATAGTCTGAGAGGAAGCTGTTGCCCTTTTCACTGTGTTGTTTTCAATGTGTTTTGCTAAAGGACAACTGAGAAGCCACACCAGGAAATAACTGCACCTGTTGGAAGCCCTCTTGTTGGGCGCCTCTAGGTCATGCTTCCGCCCCAGATAACCCTCAAGTTGTACACTGTGCGATCTATCCAGCTGTGCAGGAAGAGTTGCTGTCTCATCTATCTCGCTCACAGGGGTCTGGTCAACTTTGAAGAGGGATTCCTTTGTGGAGATTTCTTCACTGTCCACTTTGATCTCTGTCTCAGGTAGTTTTTCTTCAGGAAGCTCTTCTGGAACCATTTCATGACCCCGCTTCTCATTTTCTTGCACCTGCTGCAAACATTCAAGAGTTTTAATTAAAAGCAGAAGCAATTAGCATGAGATTAGTGGCATCTGTTCCACTCCACTAAAGGGAATGGGACTCCTCATTATGCATAATAGGGGTAGGCAATTGCTCCAGGGCAGTGGCCATTTTTTGTCCACACAACCCCTGGCAGACTGCACTATGCTGTAGAATGAATTTCAGTTACGAAGAGAGAAGCACATTTTTTAATCCCGTGGTCGGCAATATATGAGGTACATAAAGTAGTGAAACACACTTCTGGTTTCTACAGGGTTGTTTATACGAAGAGAAGTAAGCAGTCCAGAATTCTATCAGCTCATGACTGATTCAAATTCAGTTGGCAACATAATGGGAGCCCTGGCATTCATTTGGTATAATTTGGATAACATCAGAAGCAGTGAGATGTGTGTATGTATGGAAGGAAGCAATGCATGCAGCTCCCCACCCCATGGATATTAACTCTCTGAGAAACTGGGCAAGTGCCGATGTGGGGATAAGGTCCAGAAATTGGAAGTGCACTACCTGTGCAGAATGCAGTAGGTAGAACGCTTGAGGGAGCTAAATGTGGAGATCACACAACTCTTCTGTCCCAGTGACACTGCCTCCCATGTTGTAGAGCAATGATTCCCAAACTCTGGTCCTTCAGATGTTTTGGACTTGATCTCCCAGACGCCTCAGCCATCTTAATCAATTGTCTGCAGTTCTGGGAGCTGAAGTCCAAAATAACTGGAAGACCAGAGTCTGGGAATCACTATGTAGTGAATCCATTCCAGGCATTAGCAGGATTTAAATGAGCTATCCACAGGGCTGAATTTTAAAGAGTTCCTCTAAAGCTCACAAGAAAGCCTGGAGTGGATTCACCACCCCAGTGACAGGGGAGCCACCAGCCTCTACTGTTGCCTTTTATATTCTGGGACCAATTTCCCAAATCAGGGCTGAGTACTTTTCTCCCATGAGAGCCCTGTTCCTTTTAAAGGACTCTGTCACAAGCTGCATGTGGGCAATGCCAGGTCACTGCATTCTTTTTTTTTTTCTTCCATTAAAAATTGTCTATTATTTTAAAAGCTTATATCCTGCCCATTTTCCTGAAAGAAAATGCAAAGTACCAATCAAGCTGAATGGACAATATTAAAAACAGTCTTGAGAAACAACAAGTTTTTTAAAAAAAATATCAGTTAAATTATAAAGGCTAAAAGCATGAACAAGTGCCTTCTTTAAAAGCTAAAATTTGAAAATACTATTCTACAATATAAAATGAAATTCTGTTAGCAGAGAACTCCCCAAGGTTCTAGTCCAGGCAACCTCTTTGGTCTGAAAAGGAAAGATCGTGCCTCCCACAACCTTTTGGGGGCTGCTCCCTCCTCTAACTGCCAAGGCTGATGGCTACATTCAGGGTTGGCTCCACAGCCCGGGAGAACATGGGGTTGTACAGGCCTACAGCCCTGGTGGTGCAGTGGTTAAATGCCAGTCCTGCAGCCCCAAGGTTGTGAGTTTGATCTCAGGGCTCCAAGACTGAATCAGCCTTCCATCCTTTTGTAGGGCAGTAAAATGAGTACCCAGCTTTATGGGGGCAATTAGCTTACACGTTGTAAACAGCTTAGAGACTACTTAATTCAGTATGAAGCTGTATAGAAATGTACATGCTGTTGCTATTGCTACAGTTAACAAATCCTCTGACAGTGAAGCTCCTTTTTCAAAGTTATTACACTTGCCTAGTCCCCTTTTTCATCTTCATTATCTTTTTAGCTGTATGTTTTTAACAGCATCAACACTGAGAAGATGGCAAAGGGAGGCTGCAGAAGCCCAGATTTTTCATGTCAGCTTGCAGCAGTATGTCTGCGATAAATCACGTAATAAAAGCTTGATCTGGGAAGGACCTAACGTCTTTGTGCATGCCTGTCTACAGAAGGCAAAGTAAACAGCAGCTGCAGTTTACTTTACCGCTGACTCTTCTACCGCTTCGCTATAGGTTACAGATCTGCAACTCTAGGTTACAGATTCATAAATGCAGTGCAGGATGCAAGCCAGTGATCTGTACGTTTGGCCACCCAAACTGGAATCATAACAAGAATGGAGCTTGATGAAAGTAAAACTCATTCCTCGATGCATTTGGAAGAAGCTTTCAAGTGGTTTCTAGAAGGTTCAAAATGTTTGTTGTTGTTTTTAATTATGTAAGGCTTATCTTACAAAGTTGCTTTATTTGACATATGTATATTGTTAATTTTGAATATGTTGAAACATGTTGAACTGCTACTTTTTTGTGATATAGGAACCTAAATACTGTACTCTGAAGGCACCAAATCTTGTCTGATCTTGGAAGCATAGCAGGATCAGGCCTGGTTAGTGCTTGAACAGAGGACTGCCAAGGGACACCAGGTGCTGTAAACTATATTCAGAGGAAGGCAATGGCAAACTGCTTCTGAATATTCCTTGCTTAAAAAAAAATCCCAATGAAACTAAAGGGGTCGC
>NC_056522.1:252855531-252875590 GCF_019175285.1 Sceloporus undulatus
TTTCCTTTGTTCTTTCTTTTCTTTTAAAGGGAGGCTGCAGAAGCCCAGATTTTTCATGTCAGCTTGCAGCAGTATGTCTGCGTAAATCACGTATAAAAGCTTGATCTGGGAAGGACCTAACGTCTTTGTGCATGCCTGTCTACAGAAGGCAAAGTTAAACAGCAGTGCATCCAGAATCCCTCCTGAGCATGTGTGAACAGCAAAACAGAGAGAAAAGCGAAAGCAATAAGCCTGCCTCACCAGCTATCCCAACGTGTTTTGTTAAAAAGCATAGCCCAAGAACCTACACTGTGTTCATAACAATGTAAGTGTAGTTACAGATGCTCTAAAGAACTGAATCCCGAAACTACTTAAACTAGGAACTATTCTTGTCTGAGGCGCAGACAAGCATTGCTCTTCATAATGATGCAGATGGCCTCCTGCACCCACACAGCTATGGTGGGATGAACCTCACCTGCCCACAAGCTTCTACCCATGACAACACAGCTTGGAGACAGGAGAAGACAGATCTTTCTGAAGCACCCTCCTTGATTGTACAGCAGACCTTGACTCACAGAGCAGCTCTCTCAAGTTTAAGGTGGGTTCTGGGGTTTTTAAAATATGGAATAGTGCTACAATTGTAAATATGTGCCATAGGTGAAAACAATGGGGTTACTAATCCACAACTCAGGTTATGGATCATGAATACAATGCAGGATGCCAGCCAATGATCTCTCTGTTCTACAGTGATCTTTACCGCTGACTCTTACCAGCTTCGCTATAGGTTACAGATCTGCAACTCTAGGTTACAGATTCATAAATGCAGTGCAGGATGCAAGCAAGTGATCTGTACGTTTGGCCACCCAAACTGGAATCATAACAAGAATGGAGCTTTATGAAAGTAAACAATTCTCGATGCATTTGGAAGAAGCTTTCAAGTGGTTTCTAGAAGGTTCAAAATGTTTGTTGTTGTTTTTAATTATGTAGGCTTATCTCAAAGTTGCTTATTTGACATATGTATATTGTTAATTTTGAATATGTTGAAACATGTTGAACTGCTACTTTTTGTGATATAGGAACCTAAATACTCTGAAGGCACCAAATCTTGTCTGATCTTGAGCATAGCAGGATCAGGCCTGGTTAGTGCTTGAACAGAGGACTGCCAAGGGACACCAGGTGCTGTAAACTAATTCAGAGGAAGGCAATGGCAAACTGCTTCTGAATATTCCTTGCTTAAAAAAAATCCCAATGAAACTAGGGTCGCCCCAAATTGACAGGCAACTTAAAGAAACATCAGACAGGAGCCTAACCCTGTTCCCTGTTATTTTCTCTTTGGTAACAAATGTTCTGTTCAAGAGGCAATGTCCAGGAACACATAATTTTATTAACTGAAGTATACAGTCAGTCCTCCATATCCACAATTTTTTTTTATCCATGGATTCAGCATCCACAGTTTGAAAATGTTTTAAAATATAAATTCCCAAAAGCAAACCTTGTTTTTGAAATTCTATATACAAAACACCATCTTGCTTTATGTTTGACTACAGTAATGGGACGTGAGCACCCATGGTTTTGGTATCCATGGAGTTTCCGGAAGCAAACCCAGCAGTTACCAAAGTCCCACTGTATTTGGAAAATAGGGTGGGGGGGGGGGGAGGAGGACTCTAACCTTTTAGCCACACACTCAGCTTCATGAAGCAGAGCATGTAAAGTGTCTGACCCGGGATAACAAACTAAGATGTAAGAATGAACATTAACAAACAAGGGGAATCAGACCTTGTTGCTTACTCCCTTTGTGAGGTGATCTGGTCCCATGTCTATCTGTCTGTATCATACTTACACTATTAGAATGGATGAACAGTGCTGCTGCCATGTGTTTCTGAATTGTATTCACATGCATCCCCATCTCTATTCATTCCTGCCTACAGCAAACTCTCTATATTAAATGTAGCATTGCTTATTTAGTTCTCACATGTAAGAATGAAACATTTCAAAAGCTTCTACAATTACTCTTTATTTCTTTCTCTATATTTCAGTGTCCTTAGCCTTTTTGCTTCTTTTAGAATCATAGAGTTGGAAGAGAACACAAGGGCCATCCAGTCCAACCCCTGCCATGCGAAGGAAATCTAAATCAAAGCATCCCCCACAGATGGCCATCCAGCCTCTGCTTAAAGACTCCAAGCGGAGACTCCACCACATTCCGAGGGAGTTTGTTCCATTGTCCATGAAGGTTTAATATGTTTGGAATATTATACTTGGAAAGCACTTGGGTTTCTACCACATTGCAGAATTAATGCAATTTCTCACTTTAACCATCACAGCTCATGCTATGGAATCCTGTTTGTAGTTTGTTTGTGGTTTGTTGTGGCACCACAGCTCTTGATAGAGAAGACTAAATATTTCACAAAACACAAATTCCAGAATTTCATGGCAGTTAAAAGCAGTGTCAAACTGCATTAATTCTGCAGTCAGATGCAGCTAGCAGAAGTGACCTTCTCCCTCGCATGCTTGGGTTTCATGTTCAAGTGTTTTGCTACAAAGCACCACACAATTCTGTGATTCCCTCCACCTGCATTTTTCTGAAGTAATACAGTGCCATTGACACTACTTTTTCTGATATGTACAGTCGGCCCTTTGTACCCATGGATTCTTTTTACACGGATTCAACCATTCACAGCTTGAAAATATTTTTTAAAAAATTCAAAAAGCCAAACCTTAATTTTGCCATTTATTATAGGGGCAATTTTACTATGCCAGTGTATTTAATAGGACTTGAGCAGCCGTGGTTTTGGTATCCATGGTCGTCTTGGAACCAAATCCCAGTGGATAACAAGAGTTCACTGTAGATTGGCCGCAATTGTAATGATCAGAAATACTAATCCTGTTCTTCTGATTCTCACATTCCAAATATGCTCGTGTATGCTCATGCCCCCTTGGAAACAATGGGCTGGGTGCTCTCAGCACCTGTGCCATTTGCACAATTGCCACATGGCTTATTGTACTTGGTCAGTATGTGAGTGCACTGTACTTGGTATTTCTAGGGGAGGGGAATAATTGAATCCTGGAAGTGATCATAAATGCCAGATATGAGAGATGCTAGCTGCTTATCAAGGAGAGGGACAGGAAATGGTATGTATAGGTGGGGCCACAGAAACTTATTTTTCAATCGTAAGCACTTGTAGTTTTTTGTGGGTTTTTCGGGCTATGTGGCCATGTTCTAGAATTTTCTTCCTGGCTTTTCGCCAGCATCTGTGGCTGGCATCTTCAGAGAATGCTTTGCCTGGAAAATTGGGTGTATATATACTGTGTGAGCTCGGGATGCGGAGTGATTTGCATGTGTATTGATTCTGTGCTGATGGCCGGCTTCAGGCTGGGAGGCTAATGTAAAAGAGGATTAATGTCTGCTTATTGGTGATCATTATTTGCTGGGAAGCCCCTGACTCTGAATGGTTCATTTGCATTTGCTGAGTCCTTATTTTGCTATTTCTCAGGACTGGTAGCCAAATTTTGTTCTTTAAGGGTTTCTTCTTTCTGGTTGAAATTGTCCAGATGTTTGTGGATTTCAATGGCTTCCCTGTGCATCCTGACATGGTAGTGGTGGCATGGTCCAGAACTTTCAGTGTTTTCAAACAGTTTTTAGGCAAGGATGGTTTGTGGCATGTTCTGTTACTGCTGATTTTTCTGGCTGGCCAATCTGGTGTCTCTCGTGTTCCTTGATTCTTGTTTTGCACACTGTGAAACGTTTAAAGGTGATGTGCTCTAATTAGATAGATAGATAGGATAGATAGATAGATAGATAGATTATTTCTATAAGTACCCATGTGAGAGCTTGGGTAGTGTAGTGGTTTGATTTTTGGACTAAAACTCTGGTTTGATTTCTCACTCACTCAGCTATGAAAACCATGGGTGACCCTGGGCAACTCCCATGCTTCTCAGCTTCAAAGGAAGCAATGGCAAACGTCCTCTGAACAAATCTGTCAAGAAAACCCCATGATAGGTTCAACTTAGGACCTTATCACACATTTTTCTCTGTTTTACATTCAGTTTATTTTCACATCATTTCACATGGCAGGAATGCCGTGTGTAAACACATTTGGTGGGTTTTAACATTTTAAATCTAGTTAAATCCTGTTTCTGAACGGGATTTCGCTAGTGCGATAAGGTCCTTAGAGTCATCTTCAGTCAGAAACAACCTGAAGGCACACAACCAACCTTTCATGTAAAAATACTGCCCTCTGCTGATAGAAACAAAAGGCAGGCGAATTAAATTGCCCTTATCAAAACTCCCGAATCTGTACTTCCAGTCCAGCTGTAACACCATTCCTAAATCTAGCGAAAAGTTAGATGAGACATGATTTTGAAGAAAGAAACAAGAGAAGTAATTGGATCTCTACAGCATGGAATCTGGGTAGGTTGGTGGGATTCATTCCAGGATTCAGAACTGAATAGGTGCAAGACATCACTCTTTTCCATTTTTTTCAAGTTTTTGGAAACATCACCTCTTTATTGACAGAACATAGTTGGGGGAGAGGTTTTGAACTCTGACTTCATTGGAGAGTTCCTTCATGGCACACATTGATTCAAGAATGTGATCTTCACAGAAGACAGCAGAATATGCAGTCTTGTGGCACTCTGAAGTAAATTTTATGATGAAGTGGACTGTGGTCCACAATGTCATAATAAAATGTGTTTATTTTTAAACTGTCACAAGGCACTTGATTGATTTAGCAGTAACAGGATTGCACAGGCTGTCTTCATAGACTTCCCAATAAACCTTTCACAGCCACAATAAGGAAAAAGCCCATATTCCAATTAACCATACTCTGTTTTTAGAACTATTATTATTATTATTAACCTTTATTTATGAAGCGCTGTAAATTTACACAGCGCTGTACATACAATCTTTTTAATTAGATATGAACATGAACCTTTTAGCAGACTACTGCTGGCTCCTGCTGTTATTCACTTACCACCATGGTAGAGGTAAAAGAGTAACAAAATATATTCAGGCATCATTGTCGAACAGAATGTGTGTTTTGTTAGTTCCTTGCTCTGTACTATAAAGCAAGGGTAGATGAAGTGCAACCCTACACATGATGGACTATACCTCCCAGTCCAACAACACTTGGAGCGCCATGTTTTGGCTAACCATTGTTGTTGTGTACCTTCACATCATTTCCTACTTACAGTGACTTTAAGGCAACACTATCATGGGGTTTTCTTGGCAAAATTTGTTCAGAAGGGTTTGCCTTTGCCTTTCTCTGAAACAGAGAGTATGGGTTTCCATGGTCAAGCAAGGATTCAAACCTGGTCTCCAGAACTATAGTCCAATGCTCAAACCACTATACAATGCTGGTTCTCACCACCCATCCTTAAGATATGCCCACCATAAAGGTATTTCCTACCAAATTGTTACACCAAACTCTTTCACCTACATTTTCACTTCTCTGGAGTCTAATTTCTTATCTTTTTGTGATATTATCTGCAGACTGCCTAGTGCAATATTTTTCAATGCACTGACAGAAACAATAAAAAAACAACAACACCTAATGTAGGATTATATAAACTACAGCTGTGTTTTCTCTTTCCTCTGACCACCTTATTTAGGCCCCAATTCACACTACTTTTTAAACTGGTCTCCAAACTGTTTTAAATTGGGGTTGTTCACACTTGTGTCGGTTTTCCTGAGCCGAATTAGGGGGTTGTTCACACTTGCACTGGTTTTTTTTTTACCTGCAAATCCCCCTTAACCTGGGTTTTTTTGAAACAGGGATTTCTGTGGTTCTTTTCAAGAGAACTGTTTTGTTTGTTTTTTGCGGCAGCTGCCAATGGGAACTCAAAGGTTGATCACAGTTGGAGCATCCTGCCACTTCTGCACTTCCTCCTCTTCATCTCCCCCTTGTCACCTCCGTTTCTTCCTCCTCCTCTCCCGCTCGCTGCTTCCGCTCTTACCCTTCCTCTTACCTCCTCCTCTCACCCCCTCCTGCCAGGATGGAATCTGTCCATGGCATTTTATCCCATTGCCAACATGAACAGGAATCAGGATAAAATGCCACTGAGAGATTCGTTTGTGGCAAATCATGGAAATAAGCCAGTTCCCACACTGAGTGTGGAATGGGCCCCTAATTGGGACAGGCTTTCATAGATCATGGCAGAAAACAAAGTAAAACACATCCCAATGGCTGCTAGTATTCATAGAAATCCAACTTTGTGAACAGCTCCACCAGAACTTGTTTCCTCAGAAGCTGTTGCAAGGCATCTTTTTCATACACAGGATCCTTCTAACTGTAACATGAGTCAGCTTTTCCACAGAGAAGAGTCAGCAAGCTGTCAAGATCTTAAATACCTGCAGTGTGAAGGTCCCAGGAGAAAACGAAACTAATGTGACAGAACAAGCATCCCTCAGGGGGCTTAACAGAAATGACTTGTGAATTGCCTATGGAACAAGAATGCTTAGAGATGAGGGGAGTATGTCCTGAGAAAAGACAGGGTGTTTTTAGTCGCTGCCTTCTTTCATGATTTATTATAAACCAAACATGCTTTGCAATGTGTAGCATACAAATCCAATTGTCACACATATCATCAAGGCTGGCAGTAGTCAGTTAACCAAAAAGGCAGGCAAAAAGCAGATAAGAGAAAGAAGCAGGAGCAGAAACAGCATGTGTAGGTGTATCTGAGTGCAAAGCCCTATTCTTGCCCTCATGCTTAACAGGGAAGGTATGAGTGATCGTCCCAAGTCCTGTTCTGCAATCAGGCTTGATGAAATGAGCAATGCAGCTAGCATACAACAAATAGGTTAAATTACCACCAGTGGACAAGGCAGAATTATAACAGTAAAGATGGCATTCCTGCATCAATCAGTTGGCATGAAGGCTCAGAGGAGAGGTTAATGCTAGGCTTTCTTGTAGCAGGCCAAAACCACAAGTATGACCAACCCTATGAGGCAGGACTGAAAGGAGTCTCTGAAGCTCAGGCACACTCAGAAGAAAGGGACAAGAATGCATGAGAAGAACCATAAGAGAATGACAGAAACAGACTGAGGAAGTGTTCTGGATAGCAAGTCCATTGACAACACTCAAGTTGACAAGGTGAAAAAGAAAGATAGCCACTATGTGAGCTTATCACTGCTTTAAATGCTTGAACAAGCTGTTTTATCCTGAGATATTAAAGCTGGAGACATGAAAACATAAAGGAAGTTTCAAGTATGTCATAAGCAAGTTGTCTACGATATGAGAAAGATTTAGGAGGAGGAATGAAAGAAAAACGATGGCTGAGGATGAAACACAAAGAAGCTCAAAAACGTACAGGAAGCAGCAGATGCTTTGTCAGAGTCTATACAAATTTTGCTTGATACTGCATGGATGGTCAGATAAAAACAAATTGGCAGCAAAAATGCTCATCTATAGATCAGCCAATGAGATCCATGTTGTGTAATAGTCATGAAGGAAAACATGATACCAGCCATTGTACTGCTGTGGGAACAAAAGCCTCATTATTGTATACAGTGAAGAATGACTCCCATGCAATAACGTCCGCTTTTCTATGGAAATGTTTAGACAGTTGAAGAGTATTTTTAAATGCTCTGATACACCTTTCCTTAAAATAAATATAGAGTGTATATGGATAGATATGTACCGTGACTGAGTGTGCAAGATGAAGATTACTGTGCCTAAATAATACAACCTGGAACTCCAACAGAGAGCCTTTTGATAACAAAAATGTAATTTTATTGCATATATTTTACTCAAGGAAGCTGCACTTTCATGTTTAAGGCATCCTTTTTGTAGCCAAGGCACTCCTCCATCAAGCCAAGGGAGGCATATGGATAGGAGGATGATCACATATATTTGAAATATTATGTCTCAGTTTATAGCACCTGTAAAAAAATAAATCATGAAGCTTTCTTTTGCTGATGATATCTCTTATTACCAGCTGTTGTTGGCTTTTTTGCACACTGAATCATGAAGTATGCCCAAAGCACATGTGCAGAGCATCTCACAATCCTTTTAAAAATATTAATTCAAGAGTTTACAAGGACATGAACTGTCTCTTGTACAAATGGAATTACTGCAACAGTTCATTCCTTTTGATGTGTGAAGAAGCAGGTCTGTAAGATAAATAGCATTAAACACTACATAGAAAGAAAACTTAGTCCAATTCAGGTGTTCAGGATTGGATTAACCTGATTGCAGGCTAGTTCATCCTTCCAAAATTGTTTTTTTCATGCTGAGAACAGTAGTCTCAAAAAAAGAGACTCTGCTATAGCTGGAGGCCCCTACTAGATTCAGAACCTGAAAAATAACATGTAGCTTTCTGAATGCCTGGACTGGGCTCTTCTTTGTCTCTAATCTTAAATCTCTAGTTATTTTCCAGAATTGTTATGGTCACAGCACCTTTCTTCCTAATGATCTTTCTCTTCCTATTTACAAGTACAAAAATCAATTTTCCCTATAGGAAAGCAGGCAATACAGTCAAGCCACAGTGGGAAAGCTTGCAAGGTAACCAGGAATTCCATAGTCTTGTTTTTTCTCTCTCTCTAACATACAATTCATTCCATTTGTTTCTATAGGTATGATCTCCTTTTTCTTCCTGCCAGTCCATTCTGTTGTACTTAGTAATGGCCATGCTAGGTATCTTAAAATCTGGAGACGGGGTTTCAAACTGCATAAATTTTATATTGGCTAATTTATATGTATTGTTGCAAATTTAGAAATAATTATTGGATTATAATTAAATGTCACAGAAGGAAATCCAAGGCAATTAATTTTATATCCAAATCACCAAAAATAAAATACATAATTTAGTTAATTTGCTCACCAATCCCAGCTGACCCCAAATAAGTTAGTTGAGTTCTTCTTTGCTCAATTTGTCCTGAGTTAATTTCCCAAATAATAGATCTGGTTCAAAATCCACGTTTTCTCTTCAAATAATAACCATTCATGAATTTGTATTAATTAATTATCATTGTTACACCTACTGTAAATTCTATTCAAAATAAATATAATGCACATTTAGGGTGGATGGGGATTCTAACTACAAAATGTGGAGGGAGGCCAATGGAAAGTGACATTTCTTAAATTTACTTCTTTTTATCAAAATAAACCAGGAAGCAGAAAGCTTGTACTGCCCCAGTCTACAAATCAAAAGCTAAAATCCGTCAGCAAGAGGGGAAACAACAAAACATGCTGGCGTTCCATCCTGTAGGGGAAGCCATTTCTTTTTTCTATGCTACACTGTTCCTGGAAACAAATGCCGGAATATCACCAAAGTCCACTGTTTCTTTTCTAAGTGGCAGATTACAGCCTTTAGGTTATGCAAAAAATGATTCACCTTTCACCTCTGTCACAATAACGTAGCCAGTGGTACAGGTATAGTGACTCAGACTCCACAAACCACTTGCTGGATTGAGTATGAACCATCATAAAAGATCCAGGACAAAGCCAACTCTGTTTCCTGGTTTGCCCCTAACAATGCCCCTCATCCATTAGCAGGGATATTCATTATAATTTATATGCTTTGTAGAAGGATGCAAATTGGACTTTAAGATACTAGGGCAATCTGAATAATGGCCTAAGATGTTTTGGAAATATGCCCATGCAAAGCTTCCTGAATTTTTCATTGATGCTTTTCACAGTAAGTGCACTCAAGGCCTTACTCGATTCCTTAAGAAGGTACAGTAGAATGGGAGGAAAAGAATGTGGAATTTGTTGTTGAGATGCCGTTTGATACAAAATCCCTACATAGATGATCTTTCCAAATAATTTTCTGAATGTATGGAACATAACACCCCTCTTCTGGATGAAGATGACCTTCCAATAAACATTTACGTTCTTGATCCTCAAAACAATCAGAGTTGTAGATGGTGAACAGAAAATAATCCACAGGAACAGCAGGAAGATCAGTTGCCGAATATCTCTGCGTTATTCATTCATCTGATGCAGCTTGACTAAGTAAAATCACTGGGAAGCCAGAGTTTCTTTGATTGTAAACAGAGTTCAGAATCAGGCCTGCAAAGAGGAAAGTGCCTCAGGAATTAATCCAGAGAAAATGATTAGTGATTCAGCTAAAAAGGTGAGTGTTCTTCTCTTCATCTGGCCTCACTTTCTTGAGTGCTACCATAACCTTGTTCTACAAGAACTATTGGATTCTGTCCCTCCCTCTAAAGATGTAAACCCACTAGATACCCTTTTCAACAGGATCCTGCTATTAACAGTTGAGAATGAGCAGGTTCCCCTTCCCCAAAAACAGCTTTCAAATCAAACAGATGCTGTAAGTGAGCCTGAAGGATCTGTCACACTGAAAATGTCCCAGTTCTACAAATGCCTTAAGGGAGAGCTCTTGTTTTAACATACATCTTAAATGTTTTGATTTGCACAGTGAAAAACAAGCAAAACACAACCTTTTCCCACCTCTTTTTCAAAATAATACAGGTGGAATCTTGTTGCACCCTTTACAGTGTGGAAGGTGGAATGGAGGGATGGAGTAGGAACTGGAAAAAATGTTATCTCTTTATTTTCCATCAGCAGAGCCCATTAGCAGAGCCCTCCACTGAGTCCAAGATTCTTCTGTGAATGAAAGGACTATTTCATGAAAGTAAATAAACTGATATTATTATATACAGTAAAACTTATTTTAGCCAACTGACCTGAGACCATACAATTTGTATAAATTGCTAAAATAAAAGGAATGTAGTATTTACATAAAGGTCAATTGAGGCAGAGTCTTAAAGGAGTGATGACACTGGATTCAGAGACTGAAGAATGAGGTTCAGGCTATGTGGTTCAGTCAATGGGATTTGTAAACTATATTTTGAATTGGTAATATTAATCTTTATCTAACAAAAGCTGAAGTCTTATGGTACCAGAGAAGGCATTCCAAAGGTTATAGTGATGTAACAATGTCCTTCTCTGCCCATGAGAGGGGAAGGCCCATTGACAGAGAAACAGGCTTGTACTTTGAATCCTCTATACAGCAATAGGAAGGACTTCCAGTGTGGAAAAGGTGAACTGGATGAGTCCTGGAGGCACACTAAGAAAACTGCGAGATCCACTGGACCCCAAGCTTCCTGCTTCTCCTGATATATGGCAAGATCAGCAGGAGGGGCATTAAGCCAAGAGGGCATTTTTAAAACAAGCAAGAGAGGAAAAACACCCACTCTACACATTGTCTGCCTTACCAACACAACCTCAGCTGGGGATAGGAAATGAAAACTCTGCCACTACAGAGTCTCTTCCCTGCCTTCTCTTGCCCTTTCCTTGCACTGACCACATAAATCTTGATAATGTATATACAGTGGGCCCTTAGTATCTGCTGGGGTTTGGTTCTAGGACCCACAATGGCACAGTAAAATGGTGTCCCTTACATAAAATGGTAAAATCAAGGTTTGCTTTATGGAATATATACTTGAATCCATGGATAAAATATCCTTGGATATGGAGGGCTGACTGCATTGGTTCCAATATATTAGTTCCAAATATTCTGACATTTACTTTGCTGATATGGGAAGAAGACTGCAAAGAAGACTACAAGGTAGTGTTCTAAAGCCAAGGAGAGGGCGAGCAATCTGTCTGACCTGCCACAAGGGCCAGTGCTGGAAGCAGCACTCACCCAATTCCCAACACAAGGGATGAAGGATGACAGTTCATATTGCCCTCTTCCCTGCCACTAATAGAGTCTCAATCAATCTATCTGGTATGCTGCCTGAGGGCAAGAGCCCAGTGATTCTAATGAAGAGGTCAGTGGGAAGAGTAATCCCCCTTGTGTGAGTGGGCTCGCAACAACCCACTTATCAGCTGCAAGAAATCTGTTGCAGTGGAAATAGGATACATGGGGATAAGCCTTTTCCCATACCTTGCCTCCCAGCACAATCAAGCTTCCAGTATCACCGCAGTCCAACTATGATAGGTAGAAGAATTTGTGACAAGAATCATTCCCATACTCCTTTTTATCTGGAAGTCATTGGTTCCTGACAGCACAGGTATTGGGAGGTTGGTGACGTTAAGCCTCCCCCTTTACCCAAAAATTGGATCCAGATCATTGCAATGTGGGAAGGCTTTTATTTTGCACCTATCCCAGAGATCCTGCTCAAGATCAATGGGCGGAAGGAGACATGAAAAGTTCTCCCTTTTCCTAGTGATATGGATCAGAGTTGGGGTTGTGGATGAGGTAAGAGGAGGTCAGAAGAGTGTGCATGTGCACAAGAGAGGACATATGCAGCTTTCAGGTCACTCTCCAGTGCTGGATGTGTCCCTGGGCGAAAAAGCACATACATCCCTGTTCTGAAGCTCTAAATAATTGAATATTAGACTCTCTCTCTGCCTGCTTGCCTGCCTGTACAGAGACCCTCTGTCACTTTGCTTGGATACTACTGGGTAACAAATTTAGAAAACTGTGCCAAGTTTCTGAGGCTTCCTGGAAAACAAAAACAAAAACTAATAACTGACCAGTGAAGAGTCTTCTGTAGCATGAGAAAGGGCATCTTTCAAACTGAGTTCTGTCTTCTTCTCACCCTCTTCTTCAGTCCTGCAGTAAACAGAAAAATATATTTTTTCAGTAAATTTTTAAAAAAGGAAACATGAAGAGCATAAATAATAGTTATAGCACAGTAAAGTAAATAATATGACAATGTTTATATGTGCATGTATAATTTAGAACAATCAGTCTCAAACTACCAAACAACTAAACTGAGTTTTGAACCATATAAAACTTCCCAATGCAGTTTTAAAATTACTGTTCATCAGAAAGCAATTAGCCAGATCACATTTTAACAAGGCACTGGGAATCTAATTGCCTGATATAAAAGCCCCCAGAACTACCTCATCAATTGTTGAGGGAGGAAAGAGTCAGCAAAATTTGATTTCCTCCATTTCTGCTGGCAGAAAACCTGTGCAGAGATACACTCAAGAAATGCTTTCCTCCAGATGAAAAGAGGTGGGATTCAAAGTGACATTTGAACACTCTTGTGGGGAGGAGCACCTCTGAGTGTGTAAATGACAAAGAAAGGATTAAACAGCTCCTTCTCCTCTACCACAAGCCATTGTTGTTTTAAAAAAAAAATCAAGAGAAAAAGCAACAGTACCACATATTTTGAAATACACCCGTGCCTCCCCATTGATGGGCTTGGAGTCTGCTGTTTTGGTTCTTCACAGACAGCAAGTAAGAAGGGACAAAATGGTATACTGCACACCAATGATACCCTGGTCCCCACATTTTTAGAATAACACAACTTTGAATGTTGTTTTTGAAAAAGCACTTAAGATCCCAGTCTAGAACAAGAAAACATGGATGTTACTGAGATGAATGCGCTACATATGGTATGCAGTCCACTCCCAGGCCTAAGTATTTATCCCCAGCTACAACAGATCCACTGAATCAACAGCAAATTGGTTAGTCAATACTTACCTGAATCACACTGACTCAAGATGTCTACTCTATTTGAGACTACAAATTGGATTTAGACATCTGTACTCTCTCTTTTTGTTTATAATTATTTCTGAATTCTGCAGTACTTATACCAACTTGAATTACCGTACATTAAAAACGTATTCCAAAAACATAGAGAAGTAGGGAAATAACTTTAATATTACAAAAACAAACAAACAAAACAATTGTGTACTAAAAAGATGCATGAAGAGGCGAGAGACTGCAATCACTGGGTCTGAGGCAAAAACAGCAAGCAACAAAATGTCTTGCTCCTCTTGACTCTACTGTTTGTCACTCATCCAAGTTTGTGCTTGAATAAGGCAACACACTTTGCATCTTATGGAGCAGGTTGCAGTCCATGAAAGATTATCTCAAATAAAATGTGTTAGTCTTTAGGTTATTACAAGGTTTTCTGTTGCAATAACTTTTACCTGTACTTAAAAACAACAACAACAACAACAACAACAAACAAAAAACAAAAACTTCAAGCCTCATATCATTTTCCTGGAACAGGAAAACAAAGATATACTGAAATATTATCACCTCTTTTTGATTAAAGTTAAATTCTCATCATGACTTTTTTTTTGGGGGGGGGGTACTTAAAACCATCAGTGCCCTGGGATTCCCTTTTGGTCAATCCTTAAATTAGAGGTAGGAGGAATCAATGAAGGGACAGGTTTAAAACATGACAAAGCAAGTGATACCAAACAAGGAGTGGATAAATTGTGCTAGCATTTTCAATTCATTCCCACAATGACTCCTTTCCCTTTTCTCCTAATCTGAAAGTTTCATTTTTGAGAATACAAGGACTATCATGTGGTACTGTACATATTTGTATTTCTTTAAAGTATGTACAGTGGGTCCTTGTTATCTGCTGGGGTTTGGTTCCAGGACCTCCTGTGGATAACAAAATCTGTGGATGCTCAAGTCCCATTAAATACAATAGCATAGGAAAATGATATCCCTTATATAAAATGGCAAAATCAAGCTTTGCTATTTGGAATTTACACTTTTTAAAATATATATTTTCAAGCTGTGGATGCTTGAATCTGTGGATAAAAAAATCAGTGGGTAAGGGGGGCCAACGATAATGATCCCAAATATACACAATGGTTAGGTATATTGTAATCATTTCTACTTATTGGTTGATTTGTAAGAAGCCTCATATATTAGAATTTAAAACATCTAAAAATATTGCTGTTAGTCCTGGCTACAGCCATGGAAAGAGAATATGATCAGAGTTCAGCTTACATACATGCGACCTACCCCGCCTCATGCTCTGGCTCTTCAAAGTCAAATTCCAGGTCAGTGGTCCTAGGTACTTTGTGCTGTGATGACTCTTCTGGGATCTTTCTCTTGCCTAGTAATTCAAGCTATAGAGAAAAAATGATTATGTTCTCTTTTGGACATTAGGAGCACCTATTGGCCCCATACAGACAGACCAAAATAAAGCTGCTTCGGGTCACTTTGGAGGTATGTTGTTTAAACATGCATGCCTCCCAAGAGTCCGGAAGCCATGCCAAAGCCACGCTCCAGTCCTAAGGACTGGAGCATGGCTTTGGTGCGGCGTCCGGACACTTTGGACACTTGCATAATTTAAATAGCATACTTCCCAAGTGACCTGAAGCAGCTTTATTTTGGCCTGTCTGTATGGGCCCATTGTTTGGTAAGTTGTAAAAAAAGAAAGGCAATACTCATTCAGCATATGCAATTTCTGCTTCCTTTTCATCTCCAAAATTCTGTATTCCTTTTCCTCAAGCCTTCATGGACTATTCTGTTTCCCCTATGCAGTTCCTCTTAATTCTGCTCTAATTGTCTCATCTGCCTTTTACACTGATATATTATTTGGCTGGTGTCTGCTACTGTTGTTATTAAGAAAGGCACTCACAGGTTTAGTATGCTGCAATAACACTGAACTATACACGTTTCCTGGCATATATCAAAATGAAGAAGAAAAATCAGGACAAACTGCAGAAAAGTTTAGGAACGATTTTATGAAAAACGTAAGAAATAAAATGGTTAAGCATTAAAACAATCATTGCTGCCCCTATTCCCAATAGCTCTACCAACAATTTCCAAATCTACAGCGCTATATAAATAAATAAATAAATAATAATAATGATAAAATTTATCATATGATTTATGATAGAAATGATGCCTATAAAGTGCTGCTATGTTGTTCAGTCCATGGATTCCTTACTGTGGTCAGACGCTCCAGTGCAGCAAAACGTTCCTCCCATGTAGCTGTAGATTTCTCAAAAGCTTCATGTCTTTTCAGCAGTTTCTCCACACCATCCACAGTTTGACCATAATCACCACTGGATAGATAGGGCTCTTGGGCAATGAGCCAGGACTCAGCCACTGAAGCATCCCTGGAAAACTGACATACTTCTAGCACTATGTAAAGGAAACATAAAAACAAAACAGAGATCCTACATTACATACACTTAGCACTTGTAGTTGAAGCACCAGACAATGCAGTAGCCACCTAAGATTCCAGTGCTGAGTTATCTGATCCAAGAAGTGGTCATAGATAACATTTCAAGAGAGAAGACAACCAGATGTAAATAAATATGAGATCCTAGCAGTCCATACTGTTAAAGCTTTATCAAAATATGATCATATGAACAGGTTGCATACCTGTAACTGTGGTTCTTCAAGTGGTCATCTGTGAATTCATGCAACTATAGTATTCCTGCACCTCTGCAGAGCATATTGAGAATATTCTAAAATAGCTAAGAATATTTTTGGCAGTAGCTCCACCCACCCTTGGCTATACCTTTGCCTCAGGTGTTCAAAGAGCCAATTCAAATCTGAGGCAGTGACACAATACAAATTGTCTATATTCCTTGAGGTCGATGGAATGGTTGAGGGAGCAGTCCACTAATGTTGTGAGATCTTCAGAAGTGAGAGCAAGGGAATAGATGCAGGAGTTGGAACTTCTGACTGGATACACCGATAAATTGGATCCAGAGGTTTTGCCAAATGGTGCTTCATTTGAATATCAAATGTGTTCGCCATCTATATTATGATTATGATTATTATATTTATATCCCAGTCTTTTCCCAGAACTGGGACCCAGAACAGCTCAAACATTAAAAGAACAATACAATTAAAAACAGAAAAGTGATACATTAAAACAGAATTAAATTGTTACAATATTAAAATAAATAGCTTATTAAAAGAATAAAAATACAATTATAAAGTTAAAATTGTTTAAAACACTGTTGCTTTAAAAACTGTTTTAAAAGCCTGCCTGCCTGCATAAGAAAGTTATAACCTGCTGGCAGAAGGACAACAAGGAAGGGGCTATTCTGATCTCCCTAGCAATGGAGTTCCACAGTCCAGGGCCAGCCACCGAGAAAGCCCTCTCTTGTGTCCACACCAACCATGCTTGCAATGGTGGTGGGACTGAGAGAAGGGCCTCTCCAGAGGATCTCAGAATGCCTAACAGTGCTATATAAATAAAGCATAATAACAACAACATCATCATCATCAGTTGATGGGGATGATTCATGTTCCATCAGTCTATGGCATGCAGATCCATCTGCTAGTTCCCCTAACAAAGTTGTTGCAGTTCCAACTGAACCTGCTTGCATGGTGAAGAATGACGAGGGGGTTTAGGTAACATTTTCTCTTGCAGAGACTGCTGGCAAGGTGAAACCAATGGCAATTGTTCCTGAGGAGCATTCGTACACTGCACCTCAGGGACTTGAGTGACTCACAATATGGATGGCAGTTAAGTTTGTGAAATAAGTGCGGACCACAACGGATCTTGCTAGTGATAAAGCCAATTGCCGAGTCATGTAATACACATAGTGATGGTAAGGAATTTTATAATTATGAGTTCCTGGTATGATATAGTGATGACTGTCCCTGCCGTAAAGTAGTTCCACAGGTTCCTGATGATAACATGCAGAGTACTCAGGGAGGTGCCTCATGCAAGAATCATGATGACATCAGTCATAAGAATAATCCCTGAACCTCCTATCAGACCTCAAACCATGTCTCGAATGAGATCTACCACAGTACCATGGGGAGGGAGACCTGAATGAAGATGTAGCAGATAAACCGTTTAGCACACAGCATGGAGGAGGGGGTCCTCAGAAGTGTGCCTGACGACAAAACTACAGTAGCTCAAGTGGGGGCCAAGGGCAGGAAATGACCAGCATGGTATTCCCATGTGCCTCTGTGGTGAATCGATGCCCTCTGGAGCAGAACATGAACCTCAATAACCTGCAGCAATCCAGGGGGAAGATGACCACAGGATGGTAGGTTCAAGCTCAGTCAGACCTGATGTCGGTTGATGCACTTTGGGGCAAGTGTTTCTCTCAGGCAAATACCTTAAGTGCTTTGATTCAGTAGGAGCTTCTTCTTTTTCCTCTTTTCAGCTAGGTGACTAGAGGAAGAGGATTTCAGAGGCACGGAATGCCCAGGAGTCAGCAGGATATCACCCCAAGGTAAAGAAGGACAAGTTACTTTCTTCTGAACAGCCTTCTTGGTACCAATGCTCAAAACTGATCCTTTGTGTTTAGGTGGTTTTGAGGGACCCTCACATTCAGAGTGACATTTCGAGGAACCACTGGGTTTGAGGTGGCGCTTCACTCATTGGCAAGCTGGTGTAGTATCCAAAGTGGACCTGGGTGGCACTGAACCAGTTGTCATAGGTGATTTTGGAAGTATTAAAGCCTGTTTATAGAGCAAAGCCTTGAGACAAGACTCCCGATTCTTATGTGCTGGAGCATAAAGACTTTATAGTGGACACTTGTACTAACACTGTGTCCCTACCCAGGCAAAGAAGACAGTGGGAGTGACTGTTGCAACAAGGGAGCTTCGATCCACAACCATCACTCCACTTAAAAGAGGACAAAGAAGCCATTATTGGGAAAGTTGCAACCAAAACAGTCCAAGGTCAAAACAAAACTGAATATTTACCAAACCAGAGAAATGCACAAAAAAGGAAGCCTTAGCAATCCGAGTTGTAGCGGTGATGAGAACAAACAGACCGAGTGGAGTGTTTTGAAGAGAAAAGCCAATAACCAAAACCAGTGAAATGGAAAAGACTGAACAGAAATACACAGCCAAGGTTCTTTGATGGTGCTCTTTGATGAAATAAATGTGGGAACGTTGAGGGTACAGTTGAGGGTGGGTGGAACTACTGCCAAAAATTTGCCTGGCTATTTTAGGAGGTTTCGAATATGCTCTGCACAGGTTGTGTAAATCACAGAGACCATAATCTCTTTTACCATTCAAATTTTAAAATCCATGTGATCTTGAATCATTTATGTCTTTAGATCTATGTTCTACACAGCCTTCATAGTACAATGAATGATCAATAGCCAAATCCCAGCAAAGTTTATGCTTCCCAGCAAAAACTAATTCTTGTTTCCCTGTCAGTGGTGACTTTCAGAACACCTTGCCTGTGAAGCACTGTATAGTTTAGCTCATATTTTCATGTTAAGAAATGTGATGTGGTGGACAAAGTGTAGGATTAGCATCAGGGAGATGCAAATTTAAATTACTGATCAACTATCAAACTCAATGGGCCTGTTTTCATGGAATCACAGAGTTAGAAGTGACATTAAATGTCTCCCAGTCAATTCTTAAGGTTCTTACTCCATTGAGTTCTGTGGACAAGATGTGAGGTACCAAGGGTATTATCCTGAGCTCCTTGCAGTATAAAATTATGTAATTAAGAAAGAAATAACATCGATGGTAATCAACAATTTCAGCCCTCCCCTGCCACAGTTAACAGCAAACATGGGGGTAATTTTCAGCAGGACTGTGATGCAAGAGAACTGGCCAACATTCTCTCCCTGTTTCAGTCCGCACATACCCACTCCAAATATTCTATTAGTCCTATTATAGATGTTTCCATTGACTCACTAGGAGCTTCTCCAGGGCTAAGAGCAGTTTGGGTGGATGAATTTTTGATAGAGCAATTCCAGTATAAGAAAAGATTAACCCTCCCCTACTGTATTTGCCACAGAATCAATGAACACCCCCCCCCCATAATTTTGTTTTAAGTCCCAAATGCTCCAGATTACTTATTTTAAGTGTCATGTTTTAGGTTTGTCCATTTACAACTGCCTGGATGCAACCAGCATTAATCTTATGGTAAATCCCACAAGAGTGATTTCAAACATCCAAGAGAACTCTATACAAACAGTAAAAAAGGTAAAGGTAAAGATTTTCCCTTTGACATGATTGTCAAGTCATGTACAACTGTAGGGGGCAGTGCTCATCTCCGTTACTAATCCGAAGAACCAGCATTGTCAAAGACAACTCTGTGATCATGCAGCCAGCATGACCGCACAGAACACTGTTACCTTCCCATCAAAATAGTACCTATTTATCTACTTGCACTTTTCCATGCTTTTGAACTGCTAGGTTGGCAGAAACTGGGACTAGTGATTGGAGTTCACTCCGTCATACAGCACCTGGGTCTCAACCTCCTGATTTTGTAATTGTTACAGTCAGTATCTTAACTGCTAAACTACCACATCACCACACACACAGTACCAATCTGGAAAAATTCACTGCCAAAATTAATCCAGAAGGAAACCACTACTGTTTCAAACTGAGGGTAGATACACAATCTAAACATCATGAAGGCTCAGGATGGCCATTCCTAGATAGTCCACTCTGCCTAGAATTG
>NC_056522.1:252875600-252901662 GCF_019175285.1 Sceloporus undulatus
CTAATATCCTGGATCTCCAGCACCCACACAAAGAAAACTTCCAAGCAAATTAGCCTTACACTTTGTGTAATACTCACACAAGCGAAGCCAGTCCCAACGCCTGTCCCATTTCTCCAACATCTCTCTCCTTTTCTCCGTCAGTTGTAGCAGTTTCTCTTTTATCTAAAAGGAGAGCAGAGGACAAGGATTTCTTTTCTTTTTTGCCACCAGTTTTATAGCTGTTTGATTAACATACTGATCTTCAAACAGTATGTTATTTATAATACATACATGGAATTCCACTTTCACTATAGAAAAGGAAGATCTAAAGCAACTAAAATATTACGATGGCCATAAGCCAACACATTTAGGCTTACTGGATTTTATTCTGCATTGAAATGTGACTAATAAGCATGAAATATCATAAAATACATACAGGTATTACATCCTCATAGAAAAGAGATGCAATGTGAGATTCTTCTTCTGTTATTCCCTGAACAATTAGAATTAGCAAGTACAAGCAAAAGCCCAGCCAAAAACATAGTAAGCAGCATCTCTTTCTTAAAAGATGAGTTTGCTCCCCTAATGTGTAAGGTGATGAATGCAATTTAAAGGGCCAAAGAGGCAAAAAAAATGGGAGCAATGAACTCTCCTACCTGCCGACAGTTTCCCTCCTTCTAGCAGCCCCTCTTCCCAAGCACTTTTCCTAGCCACATTCATTCCCAGTCTAGAAGGAAGACAGTTGGAGGGCCAGATTGCGGGGCCAAGTAACAGCTAGGGAGAAGATTCAGCATTCTGACCTGTGTGCGCTTTCATAAGTCCTTTAAATCCATTTTAGCACTTCGCAAGAATGGGAAAGACCTGCATTTAAAGAATCTGTTCTTGTGAATGCTGCTCGTCCACAGTAGCACAGACATCAGTTTTCATCATCTGATATATCTGCACTACCATGGATAGGCAGCAATGGTGGTAGCCAACAATGGAGAAACATTGCCAACTGCACTACTCTGGACTCTCTGGCCCATCATTGCTACATTAGGGTCACTGGTGGAACTGATACACTAGCACCAAGGCTCCTTCAAACATATTTGAAATATAATGATATGGTGGTGGTAATAATGAAGATGAGGCTGGCTTGTTGTATGCCGCTTTGATTGCCTGGCAAAAAACGGGTTAGAAATAACATTTTTATTTTATTTTATTTATTTGGTGGCTCTATGTAAGGTCCTGGCATTTACTCAGGAGTTTATCAGACAAGGGAAATTGGAAGTATAATCCAATGGCAATCTGAACACAATCATGGGGTTTAACGTTATTGCGTGATAGACCACCACACGCAATTTTGGGAGAAATTCCGTGTGATAAACTCCTTGGTTATAAAAAGCAAAGAGGACTGTTTGATCAACAGAATTGTAAACTGAATGAGATGCTCAGTCACCACTGTGAGGGAAGAGCTGTACAGGCACGAAATTCCAACCAGGCTCAGGGAAGAAGCATCTCAGCAACAGCCAGTCATGTCTACTGCCTGCATTTCTGGGAACCTTCACTTGTGTTCTTTCAAGTTATTTCCAATTTATGGTGACCCTAAGGTGAATCTATCACGGGGTTTTCTTGGACAGATTTGTTCAGAGGAGGTTCACTCTTGCCTTCCTCTGAGCCTGAGAGAGTGTGACTTGCCTAAGATTATCCAGTGAGTTTCCATGGCCAAGCAGGGATTTGAAGCCTGTCCTTCAGGCTCCAGGTCTACCTCTCAAACTACTGCACCAGCTGTCTCTCAACCTTGACTAGAGACTGCATATTAGCATGCATAGTAGAGTTTTGCCTATGTATTATTCAATTGCAATCATTGCATGGTCAAATCCTCACCTCAGCTGCAGCATGGTGTTTGCGCTGTAGCAGTGCTTTGCCAAGATCAATGCAGATGGTGAAGCTTTTATCCCTGGTGTCTATCTCAGACTTTATACTCTGGTGGTATTTCATCAATAGCTCTACAGATGAAACATCCCTTCAATGGAAACATAATTGGATAATAAGCAGAATAATATTTCTAACAAAAAGCAATTCTCAGGGAAGCAGAATTCAGTACTGTAAAATACAGAATTAGTTCTCATGTTATATTTTATGTAAAACAAAAGTCTTCCCAAAACTACTCTCAAATGCAGGTAAACAGCTTGCCTGACTGAAGCTATGAAAATTGCATGCAATTGACTTCTAGCCAAACTGCTTTATAGGAAGTCACACTTCACAGAGGTCTTGAAAATGTAAGACTGAAATAATTCTTGGAGGTTCTCCTGCTAGGATCTGTAGAGAATTTTTCTGGGTTCTTTGCAGGACAGACAAATAAAATAGCAAAGGCCAGTTCAATTCCACCTTGTTACCTTGGTTTCTCCTGTGTTTCAATCTGTCGGATCACAATTTCCATCCAAGATATCAGGTCCCGAACCATGCTGAAAAAACGGAACATCTCTGCTGTATCAACAAGCTGAGCTCTCCGTCCCTCACATGCATGAAGCAGGGCCTTCCATGCCTTTACCACCTCCTGCTCTTGCTTCTGGATAGTGACAGCCTGCTCCCCTGCATAGGCTGCCTGCAGGCGTGCTGCCACCTCCTGGAAATGCTGGACCTGCCAGAACAATTCAAAGAGAGAATTTTATATGAAGACCCAGGAAACCTGGGCCTCATGAAAACTTTATACTGAGGTATCTGAAACCTGCATCTGGATATGCTGGCAGTTTCCTGATTTTAAAATGGGAGCTTCAGTATCCAATCTCATTCGGTAAAGAAATGGAGATTTTGGCTTGGGTTCTGTACCACAATAATCAGGCATACATATCAAGGATAAAAGCCTTGATCCTAAAAATATTTGGAAAAAACTCTCCACATATTCAAAAATTTTGCAAGGAAAACTCTGCAAAGCACCACCCAGACTGTCCCTTTGCTCAATTTGCTTTTACCTGAAAACACACATAATGATAATGTAAACCAACCAACCCCTCCCAAAAAAGTGAAAGATGCCTCTAATGCACTCACACACATTTCTTATTGCCTATGCAAGCCACATGTCAGAACTTTCTTTTGCCATTTGTCTCCCCATTCCTATAATCAGAAAGTAGTACCTGCACTCCCAACAAGTGGATATGTCGCTCAAAAGCTGTGTGCATCCTGTGGAAAGACTCAGCTGTGCTGACATCTCGGCCTAACTCCTCAGGCAACTCCTTGTGCTTCTCCTCAATAAGAACCAGGATTTCACCACCATCATAGAAGAACTTGTGCAGGTCATAGGACGCAGCAAGCAACTGCATCCTGGTGTCAATCAACTCTAACAGGTCAGCCCAGCTCTCATTTAGACTGTCTTTCCACTCTGCAATCGTGGCAGCCTCCGGGTGGCCAACATCAATTAGCTGCTCAATTATGAGGTTGACACTGTCCACCCGCTCCTGTCCAATGCTTCCTGTTTCCCGAGCAAAGTCACGGAACTTCTCCCGCAGCAGCTTGCCAAGAAATAAACAAAAGCAAATATGAGCATCTCAAGAATTGTCATTCTACTCAACAACAGATGCATAATTTGTAACAGGTATTATGTCAAAAACTATATTCACAACAGACAACAGTTTTCAACTGTACCTTATCCAGGAACCACTCACAATCCCAGACTGCATAAGATCCACTTTTTAAAAAAATTGCATATATCTACCATCCCTCTCTCTTTTGAATGAGAAGATGTAAAGGAGGCAGGGCTCCTATGATTTTTAACTGTACAGAAGATAACATTTTTGTAGATATAGTGTGCCAAGCAGGAGTGAAAAATCCAGGCCTATCAACAGAGTGCCTCAAAGGGGTGGGCTGGAGGCGCCCAGTTACCCTCCGGAGGGATGTCGCAGCACTCAAACCTTCTTGGTGCACGGGGATGCTGTCATCAGTGCTCCATCCCCACTGTGATGCGTCCATGGCACAAGCGAGATGCCCGGAGGTGCAGACGTGGTGCCGCACTTATGTCATGCACGAGCACCCTATATGGATGGCAGCGCATAAAGATAGCGCCGTTCATATGTTCTAGGGTTCCAAAGCGTGCAGATGCTGAACACTCCAGAACCCTAGAATTGGCCCCAGGCCGCCGCAAACCGGCGGTCTGTACCAGATCAATGTTTCTTCTACATAGGTAAAGGTTTCCTCTTTGACAAGGTTGTCAAGTCATGTCTGACTGTAGGCTCAGTGCTCTCCATTACTAAGCCAAAGCGCCAACACTGTCAAAGATGACTCTGTCATCATGTGATCAGTATGATGCATAGAACGCTGTTACTTTCCCACCGAAGTGGTACTTATTTATCTACTTGCACTTTTACATGCTTTTGAACTGCTAGGTTGGCAGAAACTGGGACTAGTGACAGGAGCCTTCTATATAACTATTTATGATAATGGAACTCTGTACTCCTTAAATCATGTTTGCTTGCTTGCTTGCTCTAATTTATTCTCTTTAAAAAGAAAGGCACACAAATAGTGGTGCACACCAGCTGAAGACCAGCGCTATTGTAATGCATATTACATACCAGTTTGTGCTCTCAACATTTACAGTTGGAGCTTCTAACAGAAATTACAGTCTTAGGACAACTTAAGGACTAAAGTTGTATTTTAATACATCCTGTCACCTTAGAAATATTTCATCCCAAGTCACTATCCAAGTAATACAGCTTAACTCATCTCAGGTCTTCATACACATTGTACTATATTCCCCCTAAACTGAAATCACATCTAAAAATTAGACGGAAGCTAAGAAGCATAGCCTTGATAGGCTGACACACTCATTCCCACAGTGCTTGCTCACAGTGACATGGTCGAGATCTTGCCCCATCTCTGGGGATGATGCCACTACATCTCTCTCTGCAATCCACTGCTCCAGATCATCAACTTCTCGTTTCAGTTTGAACAGATGGCACATGTGCTCCAGTTTACGTCTGCGGTCCTCAGCAAGGTCCTTCAAGCCTGCATACTGTTTGTCTACTTGCCCCTGCAACCGGATGATCTCCTCCCTGAAAAAAAATAAGAGAAATTTTCTGAGACATCACCTACCAAGGAATGTGGTACACAATCCAGTAGATACAGAAGGAACTGGGATTCTAGTGAGTTTAGCTTGGCCTGAAGCCCTTTTGCACTTCACAGCTATAGCACCATGATTCCACTTTAACTGTCATAACAACATTCAGTAGCATCTTGGAATTTGCAGTTTAGGGAGGGACAATAAGAATAACCAGAGAGCACCAATGCCTCCCCATACAATAAACTCCATGATTTCACAGGATGCAGCCATGACAGTTATAATGGGATCCCAGTGATATAACTGTGTGATATGCAAGGGCCCTCTGGGCAAATGGCCTACAATGTGACCATAGGTCAGTCAACACTTTCAAAATCTCCTGACTATTATCTTACACACTGTTTACAGATTGAGGTATTACGATGAAACCTACCCTTCTGGGTGGCCAGCAGACAACAGTTTCTGAGCCCTGCCAGCCAGCTGCTTGATGCTTTTCCCATAATCTTCTATGGAGCGTTGCTGGCGAAGATGTCGCTTCAGCATCACAATACCACTTTCTTCATCCTGGGACAACAAAACCCCTTTAATCGTTGATGAGATACTTCAGAGTGGAGCCAACACCAGAGGTCAAAGAAGATTGAAGATGAAACCCTTGGCACATCTACCCTTGGAGAAAGTGCTTTTTAATTCAGTAAACTTGTTTAAGAAAAGGGGGGTTTAATTGTATTCATATTCTAAATTCTGCATTGATAAATTCAATTCTTTCTCCCCAGTTGAGGGTGTATTGGAATGGATCTACTCAGGTTGGTCTGCTTAATAGACCAGAAAGTAAAGGGAGCCTCAGGCCAAAAGTGAAAGTCCAGTCACTTTCACTTTACTGTGCTTTATCCTTCTCTTTGCTACCTTTTAATGGACAATGACAATATTTTTGTATGCTTTAGCTGAAATAGTTTTAAGAAGAACTATTTTCAATTTATGGGGAAATATTATTGGCAAATATCACATACAACTATGCGTTATAATTTGTCCCAGAACTGACTAATATCTATGTGGACTAGTTTGAACAAACATAAGTAAGTCATGAAAATAATCCTTATAAGGACTATATCATGATGTACAAGAGTTATTTAGATGACGTTTTTCTAATATGGAAAGGTAATGAGGAGACCTAATTACAGTCTGGGATATACCTTAATTCTATTCCTGCCAGCATCAGGTTTAAAAGATATCTGACTCCAGGAGCATTCAGTTTTTGGAAATGGAAATCAGGAACAAAGATGTCAGTTTACTTACTGATACTTATAGGAAATCTACAGATGCCAATTCTTTTCTAAGATATGATAGTTATCACCCTTCACACCTCGAAAGGAATCTTCCATATTCAACAACAGAATTAGATTTTTTTTTTTTGCATCAGCTAACATTTTAAAGCAAGGTCTTCTAGACAGAGGATATCCCCTTAGAATTTTGAAGCAAGCTATGTATAAGGAACAAACAGAAGTGATCTTTTAAGAAATAAAACATCGGACACCAAGTAGAAAGAATGATTATATCATTGGCTTATAATACACATACCACTCAAGTTAGAGAAATAGACAAATACTGGTTTTTGCCACAAGATATTCCCAGTGGTAAACAAATCCTTCTGATAATTTTTAAATGTGGACAGAATCTGAGGGACACACCAGTGCACAGAAACCTAAGACATCCCATAAAACCAATGAATACTGCTATAGATGGGAGCAGATGTGTTGAACAATTTCCACGTGGAAATTGTAGCATGTGCTCTCAATACTGTGAGTTGTAAGTATTCAGTAACCTGTTGGTGAACAAACAATGTTATCTTAACCAGCTGAACCCAAATGTACTCATAATCCTTTAAATGTTGTTAAACTATTACTTTTATCTTTTTTGCTCTAATTAGATACTTCTATCTGGTTTCTTTAAGCTTTACCACCTGTCACCTCCGTTTTTAAATCACCTCTATTTTTCTACTATTTTGTCCTGCCACCACCTCTTGCTGTCATTCAGTGAAATAAAAATATTTTAAAATATTAACTCAAACCTTGATCAGAGACTTGCTGGGCAATGGTCAACTGATCTGTTAAGTTTTTCTCTTTTTCTCCCTCTTAAACTTGATGTGATACAGTCAACAGAGCAGTGTTAGAGGCTGACTCCTTGCTTGTTTGCCTCCTCTTAGTTTAGAGATCAAATGAGCATCTGTCCTTTCTCCATTTCTAAATCAAGAGCTTTCCTTTTCTTTAAGGAATCCCCTGTTAGTGATGCCAAAAACACTGACTAGCTGAGAAGGCAGGAAATTTAAAAATTAATGTGAGGAAGACTAGTGTTAATGTTTTCAACTGAATTACAACTTTGGGCTCCTGTCTTGAGATGCAGGCTGAGAGAATAAACTCATTATTGTGGATTGCTCAGGTAGATATCCAGATATTAACCCAAGGCCTATTGATGTTAGCTGTTCTGAACACAAACAGGGTCTGCTTCTTAGCACTGTTTGACACCCATTTCCCCCTTGAGGCAAGTTTCCTTTGAGAATAGCCCTTCTGCTCTGTCAAATGTGTTACATGCTGCTTTATTAATAAGCCATGTGCTCTTACCTTTGGCTTTTCATCTGTCACCATATATAGCTCCTGCTCACTTATCCAGGCTTCTGCTTCCCCAGCATCCAAATAATACCGCTGAGCCTCACTTGCTTCTTCCAGGCGGCGCAACCTCTGCAAAGTCTCCTCTTGTAAAGTGCTCCAGGAATCCCTCAGTTGCTTGAAGCGCTCTTCAGTGTTCCTGAAGTCCCCATCCCCATCTCCTCCAGCCAGCACGCCTTCCCCTCTGAGAAGGACTTCCTCAATGCGTGGTGCATGACCAGCAATTTCTTTCTGTAATGTCTAGCAAGGAACAGAGGAACAGTTTTAAGGGGAATTGGGTAAGATCAAAAACACATCTGATTGGAGCTGTCACTTTTACTGAAATGTATTAAAAGATTTCAAACAACACAGCATGATTCTCTTTCAGGTTGTTCATAGAGCAGCTTTAGCAATCAGCTGTTTTAAAAGTGACCAAATGAGTGCATTAGGCACAAAGCCTTCTTTTAACAGATGGCATGAAGTAGACTTTGATTATAGATATTTGTAATATAGAGAGTGATAGAAACACTCAATCTGGAATAAACCAAATAAACAAAGTAAAGCAGTGTTTTTAGCAAGGCTTGCAGCTGAGAATTCAACATATTCCAGCAGTAGCTACCCTGTTTGTTAACAACCATCCTACAGACCCCGCTAAACTTTTGGATCTCTACAGGCATAACTAAGGTACCTATGAGTCCTTATGAGTTCTGAACTACTACCACAAAAAGAAGGGAGAAGCAGAGTGGGTAAGTGGTGTAAATGGAAAAAAATAATACTGGAATGATGGACAGACTTACCTGGGTTTTCTTTGTGAGCAGCTGCACAGACAGAAGGTTTGTACCATGGTCAGTGGACTGAGCAAGTGGAAGACGTTCTTGCACCCAAAGCTGAAATACAGAAGATTCGCTAATATTTATGTAAGGAAAGACTAAGCAGGCTTTGCATAGATGGTTGAAAGCAAAAGTTCTTAGTTCTGACCAAAATAGTTCATCTGTGAAGTTTAGTTTTGTTGGAAAAGAGCTCCCCCTGCCCTCTAAGTTGGAGTACTAAGACTTCATAATTAGGGAAGATTTCTAATACTTGTTAACAGCACATTCAAATGATTTCATAACTCACCAGTTCATCTGCCAGATCTCGGTCTAATTGGTATCCAGCTTTAGCTGTCTCCAATTCCTTCCTCTTCTTACTCAATGGCTCCAGAAGATCCTGGAACCTCCTCTCAATGATCTCATGCTTGCCATCTACCTCATGTAGGTCTCCTCTGCTGGGAGGTGCCTGACTTAACAAATCTTCCATTTCTTTCTTCCTCACACTTACTTGTTCATCCAGTCGCTAAAATGAGAGAAAAAATTGTAATCTGTCTTGACTTACAGAAAAGAGGTTTGGTCACATATTTATAAGGATGGCAGTCTATTTCTTATTTCCTATTCCCAGGAATCAATATATTGGCCTTTTATTTCATCCCAGGTGGGACTAACACAATTGCTAGGTGAGTGCAAAAGGGTGTCACCTCCCTTTCTCATTCACCCAACAGCTGTGCAAGACCCTGAACATGCTGTCTGGAGGCCTCAGCACTGCCCACCACCAGTAGCTGCTAGTGGCGGATAGTCTCTTCTATTTAGGGTCTGGCATTGCTGTTTGCTGAGCAACCACAACAGATCCTAAATAGAAGGCACAGTCTCCAGTAGCAGTCTGGTCATGTGGCCAGCAGCTGCCCAAGGGACAGGCTACTACTTCTTCCTGCTGACACCTTCCTCCACACCAGGTGACACCAACTATACTGTAGTAATGCCACTGGGATGGAGGAGGATTCTTGGGGTCTGTTAAGTCAAAGTCAAGTCAAATATTTAGGCTCAAGAAGTGGAAGAATTACTGATGGAGCATTTCTATGTGCAAATACACTTTTTCTCCATGCAAAGAACCCACAATTGTTTCATAACAGGATCTCCAATGCTATAAAAATGTGCATTTTTCTTATACCCTTCCTCCCCACCCCAATTTTTCTTATCTTTTCCTGGCCAAATCTACCTTTCAAGGCTCAGAGGCCACATGAATTAGCCATTTCTACCCAACCTGTCATAAAGTGTTCTCTGCCTGCAATAGCAAGTTCTAATCTAGTCCTCTGCTTTCTGCATATGTTGCTACTGCCTGCTGTATTCTTATACTTTCATGTTGCTGTGGGCGATCCTGTCCGTTCTAAGCTTTGTCTCTATCTGCTTCTTCATCTACCCTCTTCATCTACCAGGTCTTTTTCACCTTCTGCAATGAAAGAGATCTCTCATCTTGAGGATCGTTGCTGGTACAATGTCTGGCTCTCATGAGATGCTTTATTAAAAAGTGATCTCTTGAGGGCAATACAGAAAGAAGGATTGTGGAAATTTGATGCCTGTGTATCTACACTTCTACACTGAAGTGGAGGACAGGGATCCATAAAAAGAACCCAACAGAAATCTGTGATTCTGTTCACAGAGGCTGTTTGAGAGCAAGTTATATGGATACCCACCATAATGCTGACACTCTATACTGATTTCAATGATTAAGTGATTAATAGAAAATTTTAGAACAGCAGTTGTGTGACCTTTTAAAATCTTCACTGTTCAGCTCAAGTACTGCAGGGTGGGGTTTCAGTCATTTATTACTATTAATATCACAGGCATTGTCCAACAGATAAATGCAAAGAGGAAAATGCTACATTGAAACAGATATGTGAGCAACTGTATTCCATTAAAAAAATCCATACTGCAATTGATGTACAATTTTATGTGTTTACATTTACATAATACATATATGTAAGTGCTGAAAAAACACACATTAACATAGCAGAAGTATTTGCTTAGAGAAAAGGCATCTGAATCCCATAAAATAAAGGAGCATCATTCAATGTACCGAAAAAGGCAAGGGAGACGGAATCTGGAAACTCCTTAAGAGACCATAGAACTTCATGCAGTTCACCAAAGTAGAGAGATAAGGAGTGCAGGAAGGAATTGGGGAGCACTGTTTTCTCTAATTTTAAGTAGGTTACAGCAAACCTTCAGCACTGATTTCACAGCTTCAGATCAATGTCTTGCAGAGAACAGCAGCCGACAGTATCTTGAGAGTTCCTGTCCATGTGCCATGGACTTGAGATGGGAATGAGAGTTTCAGAACTCTTACTTACTTTCAGGTTCTTCAGCAGGATGTTGACACTGGTGAGATCTTTACCCTGGACATCAGATTTCAGTTGCTGCTCCATCTCACTGATCCATGCACCAAGGTCAGCATAGCTCTGTGCATAAAGATCAGAGCGGTTGGCATCAAACAGGTGCTGGGCCTTCTCCTCTGTGGTTGCCTGCAGCTTATCCCAAAGTTGGTGTAGCTCTGCTAGCCTCCGGCAAACAGTATCTTCATACTGGGGCTTCTGCTCTGCCAGCTGCTGCCCTTCCTGGGAAAAAGGAAGAAAAGAGATTAAAGAGAGACAAATCCATGAACAGCTAAGGAGAGAGCTGTTCCTCTAGAGAAAATACAGGTGACAACAGAGTTCTAGAGAACCAAAGGGCTGAGCTCAAAGGTTAGTTAACAAAACAAAGATTGGTGGATGGCTAAGAATGGAATAAAGCGAATTGAAAAGCGGGATAACACTCGCTGTATTTTGAATCGCTTTAAAATGAACCACTGTATTTAAATTCGTTTTAAATCACAAGTGAGAACACCCCCACTGTTGTTGTTGTTACAAATGATGATGATGATTCATCCTGCCTTTTCTTCTGAGACTTAAGGTGACCTATGAAGGTTAAAAGAAAATCCCTATAGAGTTTAGAGAATATATGAAATTTAAACAATTGACTAGTCAAAAAGACAGTATAGAGGCAAATGAAACTTTGAAATGTGTTACAAGTGAAATATATAAATTATTATTAAAATATAATGAGAAAGAAGAATATCTTAGGACAATATGGGAGGGGGATTTAGCACAAACAATAAATGTTCATGACTGGGGGAAAATTTGGAATCAATGTCATTTAAAAAATTTATTCATACAAATAAAGAAGAATTACTATAAAATAATTTGGAGATGGTATTTAATGCCAGTAAAGTTAAGCCATATAAATAAGAATTATTCAAGGCTATGTTGGAGGGGGTGCCAAGAAATAGGTACTTATATTTATATGTGGTGGGGTTGTAGAATTGTAAAGAAATTTTGGCAAATAATATTTAAAGAAATAAAAGAAATAATAGAAATTGATGTAGAATTTAGTCCAAAGATAGCATTATTATCTATATATGACAAGATTAATTGCACCCAGGCTATAAAGGATTTAATTACAAATTTATTAATAGCGGCGAGATTAATGATAGCAAAAAAGTGGAAAGATCAGGGAGATCTACAAATATAAGATTGGTATAAAGGGATATGGCAAATAGCAATTAATGATCAGTTAACTTGTGGAATTAAGGTAAAAAAGGAATAATGAAGAGAAATGATTTTGAAGTGATATGGAAAATATTTGTACAAAAGGCTTTAGCTAAAGAAGGAGGTGTTTTACCCCCAGAAGAAGAGTTACAAATTTGGAGGGTAGAGTAATACGAAGATACTAGCTCTGGTGATGAGGAGAACTTGGGGGAAGGGGGGGATGAAAAAAGAGAAAAGAATTGAAAAATGAATTAATGGCATTATACCTTTGTGTAATTATGAAAAGTATATGCTGAAAAGAAATATGAATTAGATTTAGATAAAGTACTAGAGAATGGGATATAATGTGATACATCATGTATATGTGGAATATAGTATTATGTAAAAGTTTTCATATATTATTATAAGTGGTTATAATACTAATAAAGATTAATTAATAATAATAAAAAAGAAAATTCCTACTGTACAGAAATTAAAAATATACATTAAAAATGTTTCTTTACACTTATATTTTTATGTGTTAACACTTAGCCCCAGCTATACTTCAAAGCCCACCCTGAAGTCACTAGAACAAATTGAGGAAAACAATCCCCCCCAACTGTTTCAATCCTTCCTGTTCTTGTGTGAATCTGGAGGTTATGTCATGAAAAAAAATCAGTTTCTCTTATATCGCATTACCAACTCTTACATCATTAAATTATTTTATAGGCCTCTAGCAGAATTCCCTTGAGCTCTGGATAAAACATGCATACATCTTTGGGGAGCGCACAAGCAAGAGAAAATTCTATTGTCAGCAACCAAGCTGCTAAATGATAAACTAGATTTTATATGGAAGATGCACATGACAACTTCCCTAGTCCCCTTGTAATTGAAACTTAGCCATGAAAGTCTGCCCTGTGTGAGCTGAGAAAGCCAGAGAGAGCCAAAGGGATAGAAAAACATTGCCTTCTTTCTTTCCCATTTGGCTGTTTTCAATTCAAAATTGCTAGCTCCTTTTCCACTCAAGGGGGAAAATATGTGCTTTGGAAAGAAAATATTTGGGGGGGGGGTGAGGTAATGTTTAAGCAGCTTCTTTGTCTCTCCTGCCACCCTGTTTTTCCAAATTGTAACCTCACATGGCTGCATTTCATACAGAACAGAACAAAACAAAAAACAGGAAGACTGTTATATGCACTGGCAGTATAACATCTAGGGTGCTTCCAGATGGGGGCTTTACCTTGTATTGTGCAATCACTTTGTCTGATTCATGGAATATTGAAAGGGAAGACAGATAACATTGTCTTCTATTTGTAATTCTTCAGCATTTACCTATCCTTTCCTATATGTGTTCTCTTTCAATAAAAATCTATTGAGGGAAAGACAAAACAGCTGCATAATATCTTTTGCCTGGCAGTGCTAGGAACTCTCCAATTGGAAGGATCCTTAAATTTCTCCCAAACCGATAAAGAATCATAGAATCATAGAGTTGGAAGAGACCGCAAGGGCCATCCAGTCCAACCCCCGCCATGCAGGAAAATCCCCAGAGCAAAGCATCGTCGACAGAGGGCCATCCAGCCCTGTTTGAAGACCTCCAAGGAGGAGACTCCACTACACTCCGAGGAAGTGTGTTCCACCTGTCGAACAGCCCTTACTGTCAGGAAATTCCTCCTAATGTTGAGGTGGAATCTCTTTTCCTGTAGCTTGCATCCATTGCTCCGGGTCCTAGTCTCTGGAGCAGCAGAAACAAGTTTGCTCCCCCGCCTCAATATGACATCCCTTCAAGATTTAAATAGGGCTATCATATCACCTCTTAACCTTCTCTTCTCCAGGCTAAACATCCCCATCTCCCGAGTCGTCCTCATAGGGCAAGGTTTTCCAGACCTTTCACCATTTTTAGTCGCCCTCCTTTGGACACGCTCCAGTTTCTCAATGTCCTTTTGTGAATGGTGTCGCCCAGAACGTGGACACAATATCCAGTGGGGGCCTGACCAGAGCAGAATATAGTGGCACTATTACTTCCCTGGATCTAGATACGATACTTCTATTGATGCAGCCTAAAATCACATTGGCCTTGTTAGCTGCCGCATCACACTGTTGACTCATGTTCAACTTGTGTGGTCTACTTGGACTCCCTAGATCCCTTTCACATGTTGTCTCCTTAAGCCAGGTGGTCTCCCATCCTATATCTGGCAGTTCATTTTTCCGCCCTAAGTGCAGTACCTTACCTTTCTCCCTGTTGAAGTTCATTCTGTTAGCTCTGGCCCAGCTTTCTAGTCTATTTCAGGTCCATTTTGAATTTGATCCTGTCCTCTGGAGTATTAGCTATTCCTCCTACTTTGTGTCATCTGCAAATTTGATAAGTATTCCCCCAATTTTTTCCTCCAAGTCACTGATAAAGATGTTGAACAGTACTGGCCCAGGACCAAGCTGTGGACTCCACTGGTACTACTCTCCTCCAGGATGAAAAGGTGCCATTGTTGAGCACCTGGGTTTCGCCGTCAACCAATTACAAATCCACTTAACATTGCCTTGTCCAGCCCACATTTTACAAGCTTGTTTGTGAGAATGTCATGGGGAACCCGGTCAAAGGCCTTACTGAAATCAAGATTACTATAGCCACAGCATGCCCCCTTCACTACCAAGCTGGTAATTTTATCAAAGAAAGAGATTAGATTTGTCTGGCATGACTTGTTTCTCTGAACCCATGTTGACTTTTTGTGATTATGGCATTGGCTTCTAGATGTTCACAGACTCTCTGTTTAATGATCTGCCCAGAATCTTTCCTAGTACTGATTCAGACTAACTGGACGGATATTGTTGGGATCCTCTTTTTCCCCTTTTTGAAGTGGGGACAACGTTTGCCCTCCTCCAGTCTGCTGGGACTTTGCCTGTTCTCCAGGGAGTTTTCAAAGATATGGCCATGGCTCCGAATGTACATTAGCCAGTTCTTTTAATACCCTTGGATGTAGCCTCAGCTGGTCCTGGAGACTAAATCACTTTAGGTTAAACAGGTATTCCTGTACTATCTCTTTACTTATTTTGTGCTGAAATCCCCGATTCTGTCCCTGCTCCCATTCCTCAGGTTGAGCACCCTTTGCCTTTTCTGAGAAGACTGAGGCAAGAAAGTGTTGAGTAATTCTCTGCCTTTTCTCTGTCTTCTTAGCATTTTGCCATCTTCTCCACGACATGGCCCTACCGTTTCCTTCTTCTTCCTTTGTGCTGCAGGACACATCCAAAAAAGCCCTTTTTTGTTGTTCTTAACCTCTCTAGCAAGCCTAGTTCATTCTGTTTTGGCTTTTCGGACTTATCTACACTTGCTAGCTATTTGTTTGAATTCCTCTGGGTGATTTCCCCATTTTTCCATTTTTTATACATGTTCCGTTTAAAATTTAGCTGAGTGAAAGTTCCTTGGTCATCCATCCTGGGTTCTTGCGACACCTCCCATTTTCTTTCTCACTGGAACTGTTTTTAATTTGTGCCTTCAGTATCTCCCTTTTGAGAACCCCATCCATCGTGAACTGTCCTTCCTTTAGTATTCCTGACCATGGGATCGCACCCAGTATTTCTCTAAGTTTGCTGAAATCCGCTCTCCTAAAGTCTAGAATGCGTGTCTGACTATGCCTGGCTTCTGAAGTCCACTTCTCACATTGTATTTTAATGATATTCTCAGAGGCTTTTTAACACATTATGGCCAGGGTGACCATGTGTCATAACCCAAAGGAGGCCAAGGCACTGTGAAATGTAGGACAATGAAGAAAATGTAAGACATTAAAAGCTAAAAACACTAATATAATAAGAATTCATTTAATCTGGTTTATTTACAGCTATATTACATATACTCTACTTTATGATGTACTCAAATGTGTTTTTCTAATGCACTTATCTTTGTTAAAATGCCTTACTGGCTTGCAATATACAGTACTTATAAAACACTGAGCAAGACAAATACTTAAAACTAGTTTACTAGCAAGAAGCCCTTGATTGAAACTACATTTAAATTATTCCTTTCATGTGTCCATTGTGCTGAAATTAAGGGTGGTGGGGGGGAATCTTTCAGCATTTGCATTCTGTCCTCAGTCAGCCCATTGCCTAATATGTTTGCTGCCCTTTTCCTTTCTGAGAAACAAACATGCCCTGAGTTCTGGGGACATGCTTGTCTGCTGCTGCTCACAGGGGGAAAAAAGTTAGAAGGATTCATCCGACTATCTGAAGCAAGGACAGGCTGCCAAGTAGATGAATTTCTCAAAGAGAAACAACAAATGTGGTGTTACTCAATGTGCTTCTTAGCCATGCTTAAAATTGAGGACATTTTGGAATTCCTCCTCAACAGAAGGTTGAGGTGTAGGGCATGTCCTGGAAAAGGAGGATGTGTTGTTACACTAATTATGGCTGCTACCCCATTAGTGACATATACAGGAGTTCAGTTGCACTATGCATGCAGGGATTTTTTTTAACAATGTGCCATAGTCATATTCACCTGACAGTGACACAAAGTGGAATTCCACATTGTGGACTGTTGCACATGCACTAGCATATTAAAGCACGCAGAGCATGTTGACCACTGATCCACATAAGGTGTGCTACATTGGTATTCAATGTAGAGGTTGTGTAACAGAAGTTCACTAGTGGATGTTTACATTGCACTGAAGCATTGTAGGATTTTGGCCTATGTTTGTCATGTAAGTGCAAATTAAAATGCAGCATACAAAATCCATTTGTGAATCTACATATAAAACAGAAATATTTGTTAGGGAGATGGTTTAAGACTGGAAGGTTCCCTAACATTGTGTACACATAGCAAGAAGAATACAAGAAACTGAGTTCATATTATAGGCCTTCTTTTGGAGCAAGTTGTGTGTACTGCGATTCTTATCTTACATTTGCATTATTTCTTCAAAGATAGATTTAATTCCTAAGAGCAGTATGGTGTGAGAAAAGCTTTTTTAAAATAGAAAATTAGAAAAAAAGAAGAGAAAAGGAACTACAAAACATGTATTCATTTCAGTGCCTATACAATAACACATGCTCTCAAAAACTTAACAATGATCTTCTTCCTATACCTTCTTGTTGTTCCTCAAAACTAGAAATGCTTTTATTCTTCTCAAAGGTTATTTAAAATAACATCCACTATCTCTTTATAAAGACTCAGCACAGCATAGTGTTTGAGTGTTGGACTATGAATGGAGATCAGGGTTCGAATCCTCACTCAACCATGGAATCTCACTGGGTGACTTTGGGCAAGTCGCACTCTCTCAGCCTCAGAGGAAGACAATGGCAAACCTCCACTGAACAAATAAGTCATAAACAACTTGAAGGCATATAACAACACAACCTTTCTATAATCCTATCAATCAATTAAGTCAATACAACATATTAAGTAATGTTACATTTTTCATCTTTACTAATAAAAGCATCTTACTAACATGATTATATAGTATAATAAACTATGAATCTATTGCCTCCTACGGAGTAAAGTTAATTTTTCCCACCTTACTAACACAGCTACATAGTACTAGATCTTCTATTTAGGATCTATTACCTTTTATACTGCATCATTGTATCCATCTTTAAACTGCTTTATTTCTATAAATTTTCACTTTATAAAGTTCATAGATAGATAGATAGATAGATAGATCATATCAACATTCAGATCTCAATATCATAAATGAAGTGGAGAGGGAAATGGTGAAGTTGATTTGGAAATGATGTTTACGGAAATCATATATATAGAAAGACAAATTCAAGTGGATTAATGGAGGGGTCATCCTTTAAAACTGAGAAGAGGCTTGAGAATTGGGATAAATTTGAGATAAAAATGGAATGTATGTTGTCCCAGGATAGCTATCTTAAAATACACAATGGAAATAAGATGGATATAACAATAAGATGTGAGAGAGGGAATCTGACAACACTGGAAGGGAGAAGGCTATGGTTTGTATGACTGAGGACAAAGGCACGAGTTAAATTTAAAAAGAAATTGAAAGGATAGTGTTTGGTTTAAGCTGGTCTAAGAAATTTGGTTACAGGATAAAGATGGATAGACGGGAAGAAGGAGTTAAAGATATTGAGAAAAGCAGCTCTAACAGCAAACATCTCAGCATACAATTCTGCCTGGCTCTAGAATGAGGTCAGTTCCAACAATCTTTGGTATTTCTAGATGCACCTGTTAAGTTTACATTCCTGCAATGTGGAATTTGACCGAAAGGCAACATTGCTGGATCCTGCATGCTTTTACTGCTGCAAAAAGATTTATATCCAAGACTGGAAAGAGAAAAATTCACCATCCAATGTTCAGTGAACAGATCGTAATCATTTAGCTATGGACAAATGTACATTTTATAAGTGTCAGTTTCAAGAAAATTTGTTTTTGAAAATCTGGTCTGTTTAATGTATATATCTAGTCCTTGTTCATAATATATTTCCCTTCCTTGCTTTCTTTCTTTCTTTCTTATCATACGCCATTATACTTTAAGAATTCAATAATTTTTAATTGATATTTTTCCAAGAATAATTATATTGGTAACTGTTCTTAACTCTTCTGCAAAAATCTATCTTAAAACATCAGGAGAGTATGTGGGAAAAGATGTCAAGTTAATCCAAATCTTGCAAGAAGCCACTTACCTCATCTACTTTATCTAGCCATGCCTGGTTAGAGGCAAGTTCTGCCATGAAAGCCTGGTGCTTCAGCCATTTGCTGTGCAAATTCCGTGCTTCATCATAGGATATGTCTTGAGCAGTTAGCATTTTTTCTTCAATCCAAACAGTAAGCTGAAAAGAAAATTGCAAAATTTTGTGGAATTTGAAACTATCCATAATGGAAAATGAAGGTATTATAATATCATCCTGCCTTTTCTCCAGCCTGGGACTTGAGGCAGCTTACAAAAGTTAAAACAGATAAAGCTAAAATAAGTTCATTGTACAAAAGTTAAAATATAATTAAATTATCAATAAAATTAAAAACAGTGAAAAACAAACCATTATAAAGAAGAACAGCAAATATAACAACACAGTACATGGAAAGCCCCTTTTCCTTGAGCAACCAGACTTGAATGGCTTGCCATAACAGATATGCCTTCACCTGCCTACAAGAGGATAGCAAGGAGAGCTCTGGTCAACTTCTCTAGGAAGGGAGTTCCACAGCCTGGGAAGAGCCACTGAGAATACCTTCTCCTATGTTCCCACCAGTGTCCCTATGAGGGAGGTGGAACAGACAGGACAGACTCCTCAGAAGATCTCAAAACACAGGCAGGCTTATATTAGGGAGATATGGTCCCTCAGATAACCTGAACCTAAGCCATACAGAGCTGCATAGGTCATAACTAGCACTTTGAAGTAGCCTTGGAGAATCTGAGTAAGTCCACCCTGCTTATGGCAAGTTCTGAGCTATTTACTTTAATCCTAAGGCTTTACAGGACATTAAAAAAGCAAAAGAAGACATGAATCATTGTAGGGAATTGGGGGAAAGAAGAAGTGGCAGTTTGGGGCCAGCAATAGTGGGGGACAGTTCAGGCTAAACTGTCAATTAGGAGAATCATTCTGTACAGTGAACCTTTGATATCCACTAGGGTTTGATTCCAGGACACCCCCCCCCCCCCGCCGGTTACCAAAACCCATGGATGCTCAGTGTCTCTTATATAAAATAGCAAAATTACAGTTTGCTTATTGTAATTTATACACACACACACATACAGAGACAGACATTCGTATCCATGGGGGATCTGTTCCGCCCCCTGCTGGCAGATACAAAAAACTCATGGGACCTCAAGTCTCATTGTCCCTAATGGTGGTGTGAGGTGCAAGCAGCAGCAAACCATTTGGGACAAGTTTGCCACCCATGGATGCTCAAATCCACGGATGGCAAGCCCGTGCACGGCGAAGTCTCGCTGTATTTTCAATCCACAGATAGTTGAATCCATGGATAAAGAATCCATGAATATAGAGGGCTAACTGTATAAGGCAACTTACCATGAATGTTTCTTTTTATCTGTACTAATATGAAGAGACTGTCACAGTGGTTGTGCCTGCTGTTTTCTAGAAATGTTCTTAAGAGTGCTTACATATGTGAACTGGTTGCTGCAATGAACATGTGCCCTGACATGGGAGGCTGGATATTTCTAACAATTTTATACATAGGCCATAAAAGAATTAAAATTATATTTTTTCATTTTTTTCTCCTTTCTTTCTGAAACCTAATTTTGAAATTGTGCTAATCCAGTATGTTTAATTAATTAAGTCAGCAAATAAAACAGTAAGTCAGAGGCAAGTGTTATATAGGAACTCTGTGGTGCCATTAGAAAAATTGTCTTTAATATTTATTTTGAATATATACCAAAGTTATAAGCACTTTTGGAAACGAAGATACTCCCTATATTAATAATAGTTATTGGTCCAGAATCCTTACCTCCTGGCAATTCCTCAAGAAATTTCGTAGGCCATGATTGTCCTTCAGCAAAATAAATGCCTCTTGAGATTTTGTGACATTTGCTTTGTATCTAGAAATGACAAGTAATAAAAGGACATGGTTGTTCCAACAGATTAAAAAGTATCTGAACCTATTGTTTCTAACTGCAAATTCATTGTCTTTGTGTGACTCTGTGTGTGTTTGTAGGTACATGCAGTATTGATGTGTATAGTTGTGTGCAGTACAGTCTTTTCCAAACCATGCTATATCCCAAAAACAGAGACATATATAAATCTGGTTCAAAGATTGTAGGTGATCAAAACTGGAAGACTGCCATGTACAAAGAAAACAATACTTGGCAAAAAGGGCACAGTGCTATAATAATACAGAGAGCACCTTGGTTCCTCTATTTCAGTGATGGCGAACCTATGGCACATGTGCCAAAGTGGCACTCAGAGCCATTGCCCCAGCACAGAGTTTGGCAGAGTCTGTTACTAGAAAGCCAGAGGGACATGGCATTTTGCAATAAATAAGTGGGTTTTGGGTTGCAGTTTGGTCACTCGGCTTCTAAAAGGTTCACCATCACTGCTCTATCCCCTTCCAAGCTATAGAAAGTTCAAATCTATGTGACATGTTTTTTCTAGCCTTTTAGCATTGACAGACTGACCATTAAGGCCAGCATTAGGGCGGGGGGGGGGGGGCGTCATCTGCACAACACATGCCCTGACTTTGCCCCCATGCCAGCATGACGCCATGTGCCCCACCACACAGCGGGTGGCATCATGGTGCACCTCTGGTGTTGCATCCAGATGACACAGTGCCAAAGGAATGTTGAAAAGCTGTGGTGCTGACGGCTATGGCACCCTTTCCGCGGCGCAAAAAGGAGCCGCTTTTTGTGGCTCCTTTTTGCACTGCAGAAAGGCCAGATTGTGGCCACAGCATGTAGTTGCCATGGCCCCAATCCAGTGCTAAAAGGGGCGGCCTATTCAGCCCCTATCTCTATGACTCTGAAATAGCATTAAATATTTTTTTAATAGGACATGGGGAGAAAACGGCAGGACAACTATCATTCAGAAAGAAGTCACTTTTTCCTCGTAACAACTTAACAGAGGCAATTACTAGAGCAGAATAAACAGGCAATAGCAGTGTTGACAATCTGTTTGACGATATGCTTACTGGTAACTATTTCACCTCCCCCCACTACACAAACTGTTTCTTCATTTTCTTCTTGACAGCTCAACTGTCCTCATTGGAACTGCTTCACTAAAATTACCTCTCTTGTATCAGATGGACTTTTTCTTTAATTTTATCAGAGTAAATATTTCCTTCAGTTACAAGCTTGTTTCCACTGCTGACAAACCCAGTAATTTTGTCTTCATTTGCTTCCATTGTAGCAAGAAAATCTTCATATTTTCGGATGGCAGCTTCTGATGCTTCCAAGGTATCTGGGGGCTCGATGTGAGCCACAGTATATTCCTAAAGCAGATGTTGGAGAAGAAAACATACAGGTTGCTTGGGAATATAACTTAGCTTTTTGTAAAAAACCCAATGCTTTCACCATAAATACTTCTGCGAGGCCTATTACCAATTCTAGCTCAGGACAGATTGCATGTTAGTTTCATAAGCTACAGTCACCACATAGCATTTACAGGAAAAGCATGTGAAATGCCTACATATGTGTACATCTGCTGCCAGACACACATATTGTAAGCGCACATCTGCTGCCACACACTAAATCTGGCATTAATCTGTGTCAAGAAAAAAGGGAGGGAACATAATGTATTTGGAGTAGCCAATATTGCAAGGATTTGGAATTGTGATACTGGGCTGCTGTCATCACACTTTCTTCTTGACTCCCCGTTAACCCTGCCTCCCTGCCTTATGCTCTACCCAGTATATCTTTCGATTATTTTGTTTTTATTTTAATCATTTTTTCATGCAACTCCTGAGCTCTGCTACTCCAAGTCACTGTGAGTTCAGTTTAAGATACAGTTTTTGAGACACCAATTTAACATACAAGAAAACTACAAGAAAATTCATGCTGCCCCCATACCTGATTGGTAAGGATAATTTCTGCTTGCTTTGCATCTTTAAGAAATTCCTGAAAACCAAGACATTGGTTGAGGAATTTCTCCCTGCTATCCCACATTTTACATAAGGCATTCCATCCTGTATCCATGCCCTGGAGCCGTTGCTCCAGCTGCTGATATTCCACATCTGTTTGACCTTGAGTCACTCTGGCTCCTATCTCTTTGACACTGCGGTAATCATCCCTGTGTTGATCAATCTCTTCCTTAACAGCAGCATGCTGCTGCAGGAGGTGCTCAGCTTCTGCTAAGGAATTGGGCACCTCTTCTGAAGCAACAGCTTTTTGTGCTTTGAACAGCCATGCCTGGAAGTCATCTAAGTCCTGCAAAAACTTGTGCAACTTGCTGGCCTCTCCAAGGGAGGCCTCTTGACTCTGCAATGTGTTCTGCAGGTCCAGCCAGACTCCAGTGACAGCAGTCAATCGATTGTAGACATCATCAGCTAAGTCAGGCTGTTCTTCAGCAAGTCGGTGTGCTTCCTGCTGTAGAGCTGCAAGGCGGGCCTGAATGGCTGCTAGGTCACGTTCAATGCCATACAACTTTCTCTGCATGGCAATCATGCCTGCCAGGTTTTTACCAAGGTCCTGTGTGGATTCAATAACTTTAGTTTTTTCTAGGATCCATTTCCTTGTTTCTTCACAATCCACACAATAATTGTGGAGGCTAAGGGCAAAGTCCACAGCTTTCCGCCTCTGAGCTACCATCTCCTGGAAGATCCTCCACCTAGGGAAGGCAGAGCAAAAGAATAATTGCACTTTAACTTTCTACTCATGCATCTTTTTGGCATTCTCAATATACTGCTTCCATTCATAATATGCTGACAAAACCGCAGGTGAAAGCACAGAACAGACAAAGGTTGTGGCAGTAAGGCAACAATGGAACCAAACACCCTCTTATTGATATTGGTGTCAATGGACTATATTTATTCTGTGTCCAACTTTAACTGGCTCTCCTACTAGTTACCTACAACTACAAGTTGGAATGAATTGATATAAGAGCCACAACTTACAAAAGCTTTTATTGGAGCCAATAAATAGAAAAGATCCTAGCTCAAGAGTTCTGGTTATAAATTCCTTGTTTAATAGGAAAGGAGGCAACTTGACTGTTCACCCTGTTGTCTCTCCCCAATAGATAGTAAGGTATTACTGTTCCAACAGCTGAGCTGAAAAAGAGTAGGGACCTTTAACAGCCCTCTAGATATCACTGTTTACACATAGAGGCAACTCTGGAAGGTATTTTGCCTGTAAATTTTCATCTACATTCAAATGATACACTTTCACTGTATCAGCAAGCACTTACAGAAAATGGCAGGCTATAAGCTGAGGATTCTAATTCACAGTATCAATGAAAATGAAGCCAGAGAACCTAGGAGTCTGGCTGCTAATGAGTTCATTATAAGCAGCAAATATTCAGTTCCTAGTTCTGTTAATTTATATTGATATGGGCTTCAAGCAAGCTTCTCTGTCACAGAATCTGAGTTGAAAGAAATTATTTCACTCAATTACCTGCTGGCAAGACTTCCTAGATCTATATTCAGCATCAGAATTCTTTTTCTCTCCCCCCCCCTTTTTTTTTAGACCTATATATGAGATGGAAACTGGGCTCTCCATGTAGCAGTATATTTTCACAACCCCCAATTTTCAGGAACTTTGTTCATGATTCATGTATTGTTTTCTTTTTCCAAGCCAAAAAGGAATTTTGCCAAGATTTTCTACAGAAAAGTGTTTTGTTTAAAAGGACTGCAACCAATAAACCTACAGCACAGTCAAAGCTAAGTGTATGTCTGCCATTCTAGCAAGGAGTTCATTTATGCCACAATCATAAAACACCTATCCCAATAGATGTGAAGATCATTTTGTGCCTTGATTTTCAACAACAACAACAACAATCCTTTCTTACTAAACAGTTGGACAAAGTATTTAACTCAAAGTGTCATGCCCTCCCAAGGAGCAGCTGGGGAGATGCAGGCTGCACGCTAAATGCTGGAGAGAAACTTTAAAAATCCCCCTACTCGCCCAGGAACAACACGGCCTCCCAAGGAATAGTTGGGGAGGCAAAGGCTGCACGCCGGACGAGACTTTGGGATCTCCCCACATCTACCCAGGAACAACATGTACTGCTAAAACAGAGGTTCCAGCACTGGATGGAGGCTTGGACATCCTTCCTACTTGTCTTCGTAATAACGGTTTATAAAATGTATTTTGTATTTTATAGATTTTGTTGTACTTTGTAAAATTGTTTTAATGATTTGGCTATTTATTGTAATTGAGTGTTATTATTGTGCAATGCTGGGGGTATGTAAGGGGACAGTATTATGTTGTTATTGTTTGTATTATGTATTTTTATTTTGTGTTGTAATCCCACCTCGATCTGTAGGGAGAGGCAGGAAATTTAAATAAATCTTCTTATTATTATTATTATTATTATAGTGTTAAATTCTGAGGCATCCAGATACCTCTGAACTGTGTATGGATGTGAAAGCTGGACAGTGAAGAAAGCCAATATATATTTTAAAAAATCAACTCATTTGAGTTGTGGTGCTGGAGAAGAGTGGGGAGGATACTGTGGACAACCAAGAAGACAAACAAAGGTGTTCTAGAACAGATCAAGCCTGAACTCTCACTGGAAATCAAGGCCTGAAATGCATGGGCCAAATAAGGTGGCTTCTGGCCTCTTTGGGGATGTAACATTCAATGGATTTATCAAATGAGTTGATTTTTTGTTTTTATATTGGCTATCTTCACTGTCCAGCTTTCACATCTGTACATGGTGATGAGGAATAAAATGGCATGGATGATCCTTATTTTAGTGTTCGAAGTTATGTCTTTACATTTTCCAGGCCATCTCTTCCGGATCCAAGATAATTAAATTGAGGCTGTCATACTTTGTCCACATCTTGAGGATAGATGAATAATTAGAAAAGACAATTATGCTAGGAAAGGCAGTAGAAAGAGAGAAAGACCATACCCTAGATGGTTAGACTTAATCAAGGAGCCTGAAGAACCTGAGCAGAAAGGATAGGGAGTCTTGGAGATGTCTCATACATGGCATCGCCATGAGTCAAAGTTGACTCAAAGGCAGCTAACAAGAACAACAACTGCAAATCTAATACACTCATCCTTTCATATTTGCTGTTTTGATAGTTGTGGTTTTGATTATTCACAAATTTGATTAATATGTTCTCTCTAGGAATATCTAGGTCCTCCAGTGAATCTCTATGGCCAACTTTAACTAAAATTTGCCCTGAAAGACCTAGAGATTCCTAGAGAGAATACTCTACTAGGCCTTTGTAGCTCCTCCAGGGCAGTCCTAGGGTCAGTGTCTGTCGGACGTTGGCCACAGAATTGCCCTGGAGGACCCAGAGATTCCTAGAGAGAACACTCCACTAGGCCTTTGTAGCTCCTCCAGGGCAGTCCTAGGGTCAGTGTCTGTCCGACGTTGGCCACAGAGTTGCCCTGGAGGATCCAGAGATTCCTAGAGAGAACACTCTACTAGGCCTTTGTAGTTTCTCCAGGGCAGTCCTAGGGTCAGTGTCTGTCGGACGTTGGCCACAGA
>NC_056522.1:252901672-252967784 GCF_019175285.1 Sceloporus undulatus
GTTGCCCTGGAGGACCCAGAGATTCCTAGAGAGAACACTCCACTAGGCCTTTGTAGCTCCTCCAGGGCAGTCCTAGGGTCAGTGTCTGTCGGACGTTGACCACAGAGTTGCCCTGGAGGAACTAGAGATTCCTAGAGAGGTGTCCTCTCAGGTAAAAACATGGTATTTTTGTTATTTGCAGTTTTTCCTTATTCACGAGGGTTTTGTGAATTTTCCAACCCTAGGAGAGACAAGTGTATAAATACTGAAGTGCATGCATTTGCTATGGATGCATGTACAAGCCACAACAAACCATGCTTAAATGCAGGAGTAGCAAAACAGTGTCCCCACTCCCAGATATTGCTGCACTGCAACACTCACAATCCTTCACTACTGGTTATGCCTGATGGTAGTTGCACTCTAACATCATATGGAGAACCAGAGGTTAACCACTTATCGTTTAGAGTCATAACCATACAGTGATGCAGCTAGGGCTGGACCTTGAGACAAAGTAAAGGCTTTGCAGTCTAGGAACCCACAAATGAAATCTCAAGGGTTGTGACAATAGAGGCATAGGAAAAAACAGACTTACATCAGTATTCAAGCCATCACTGGCATGTTGGAGCTTGCTAGAGTGGTTATGGTTACTGCACCATCCTTTCTTTCAAAAATTTATATTATAGGCAGAAGGAGGCTGGCTAGACATGTATATGGTTACAATGCTTGTAAATATCAACAACTGGCACAAACGTGGAACAAGGAAACCCAGAGAATGGTCTAAAAGCACATGGTAATGCTCCTGTTGCTAAAGCTAAACTGGCCTTAACCTCAGTACTGCCACAAAACCATACAGTACAGGCAGATGTGAGAAATAGAGGAAAATATAAATAACTGGGGAGGGATCTTACCTGGCATTCAGATGTTCCTGGCATTGCCTCACTTTCCCACTGCGAGGATGGCCGCTCTCTATTAAACCAATGGCTGCTCGATTGACCCCTTCAATCTGAGAAGCCAGATTGTTCATTTCCTGCTCCAAAATATCAAACCTGCAATCAAATATTTAATTATTTAATATTTAATCCATTAATTCAATTAAAAGCTCACCAAATCTAAAGGATCCTCAGCTGATAACCTCTAAACTAACAATTAAGAAAACCCAGCTAGTCCTATCTTGTTAGATATCCATTTTCAATCTGGATTTTTAAAAGGCTCATGCCACTTTCAGAGGACAGGTAGATTTGGCTTTGGCACACTTCTGGAGGAAGGGAATTTCAGAGTAAGGAGCAGCCAATATGAAAGGTTCTCACTATGCCCATGTAATCCTGACCTACTGCATACATAGTGAGCTAAGAGAGTATTCTTAGCTGTAGGATACCGAGGCTAATTTGGGCCAGGCCAGTCACTTTGAACCATGAGCTCATCATGTATGTCATTGTTTCGTTTTAGGGGTGATTTCATGGATAACACTCCTACCATTGAAGGTACTTCAGCATAATAACTGGTGAGAAAACCCAGGTATTGTAGATGGCAATCATCACGTATTTTCTGAGTATACACATCAGGTTGGGGACTTGTGGCCAACTACAGTTATACAACAGCAACTTTACATTCACATTCCACTAATACAATGGTCAATATAAGATTTCACACTCATTCAACTCTGTAGAACTTTGGTAACACAGGAAGCCAAGTTTAATATTTGTATCTGGAGTAAATGAAGAATATTTTAAACAAACTATTTTATCATTTCTTTTGGTTACTAACTAAATGCTCTCTTTCCTTCCATCTAGCAGATTGTATTCAGCTACACATGCTGACAGGGGTAAGTTCTCAAAAGTTCACACATAAAATTATTATTATTATTATTATTATTATTATTATTATTATTTTATATCCTGCCTTTCTCTCAATATAGGGACTCAAGGTAGCGAACAAGTATACAACAATATAGAACTGTAAGTCTATTTGTAACAATAAGTTATAGGATTCTGATTTTTTTTATCATCCTGTGGTAACTTGTTATTTTATATCAAGATATGTTATACTGTAAAGAATGGATTTAAGAACCTGGTAAACCAAGATAAATGTCTAGTTGTATCATAAATGGCCTCTATACCATAACAAAAATGATAAGCATTTCAAATAGTACAAGACTTTATCATTCCAGTTATCCATGTCACACTCCCCTGATTTGCTCAGCCTGTTTGATTAGAACTACATTGTCCACATGTCTATCAGCTACTGCCCAGGAAGCAGGTTTACTGTCATTTACCTGTGCTGCACAACATCCAGATCCTCCAGGGTATCAGGAATTTCCATTTGTTCAAGCCACTTCTCTTTCTCATTCATCCAAAGTTCACATGCATCAGTCTCACTGAAAACTGTATAAAGATCCAGGGCATCCTGTAGTTTTTGTCTGCGCAAATCTGCTAGAGATACAACCTCATTATATGCTGCCTGAATAGCCTTCAGTCGATTCTCAAATCCTGGGACGTCCCGGAACTCAGTGGGGAAGCTCTGGGCTTGCTTGTTCAGATTGTCCATGATTCTCTTGTTGTCTGCCACTTCATCTAAAAGGTCCCTGTGCTTTTTAACCAGGGCTAGAGTGGAATATTCATCATGCCCCGCATCTTCACTGGACACCAGACGATGGGCATCCTGTAACCAAGCCATTAAATCATCTGCATCTACCTGGAACTGGAAGAAGCTTTCAGCATCCTGCAGGTTTTTCTTGCGGAAAGCTGCAAGCTCCTGAAGCTGAGCCCACAGGGCTTTCACTTCCTCAATTCTAGTATGGATTTTGGGTGCTCCAAAATGCTTTTGAGCAATCATGGTTTCCCCCTCTTTGATAGTCTGCTGCAGGTGGGTTCCCAGGCCACGCAGTTCATCCTCAAAAGCCTTGTGCTTCCTCTGCAGGATAAGAATGCTGGTCAGATCTTTCCCATAATCTAAGGAAGAATAGATATGTTCTTTCTCTTTGATCCAGCTTTCAGCTTCATCTAGTTCCCAAAAGAACTTCCAAAGGCGCTTGGACTGTTCTAGACGAGCTTTCCTCTCAGCAGCCAAAGCCACTAGCTCTTGATGGCACATCCCCAGGTGGTTTACTCTATCTCGTATCATCTTTGGGTCACAAGGCCGGTAACCTGTATAAGCATGTGTGGGCAGAAAGCTATAGTCAGTGGAGATGCATAACACCTTTACCTTTAAAACAGAAAGGAAAAATTCGGCATCTTCCAGGGCATTTCCAGGTAATCTAAGAATGTAAAGTACCAAGTGCAGAAAAGATTGGGAAGGAACTTTGTAATAACTGAGGATAGCTCTAGGACCATATTGGTAATTGCATCTGGAGCCTTTTTATTGGTTTAAAAAAAGTCAGAGAAGCTGTGCTTTGCAATCTTGTAGAGAAGCAATCCACACCAATCAAACAGTAAAGTGAAACAAGAGGAAGCATTTCATAAAATTTGAAGCTCAGGTGTGAGGTGAGAAGGTAGCTTTGTGGATATTTGCCACATGAGTAATCTCAAGCTTTAGAACAGGTTTGAAGAACCTCCATAAAGCCACATTCCTTTCCCCATGACATAATTATTTTGTAGTTTCTCCAATTTAGTATGGGTTTTTCCCCATTCTATAAACCTGAAATATAATCTGTAAAGCTTAATTACTGACATCAAGAACTTGAAGCTAAAATAACCTGCATTTTGGATTCTAGCCATTTGCCTTTGGACCCACCCACTACTGGAATGCACATATCTCCAAGTATCTATTTGATATTGAATATGACTCATGGGATGACGAAGGTTCGCCAAACTTGCTTTAGAATGTTGCTGTTATCATCATTGAAATGATGATTTTTAACATGTCCACAGACAAAGGAGAGTGGGAACTATGCCATTTTTCATCAGTGGTGCCACAAGAACCACCCAAGATGTGCCTGGGGTCATGGAATACAATTACATTCTACCTAGGACTCTAAACCACAATACAGTGTATTGCCACAATTCAGTATATTACTCCCAACACAATATATTTATGTCTGAGTGCTGAGAAAATGCATCTATATTCTAAAATGAAGCACTTCTTTGAGAGACAACTGCTGCAGAAAAATGAGCAACAACTGAAAAATTACATCACTGAAATGATCATTTGGAAACCTGTCATACAAATGTCACTAAAATCTTCCAAGCTTTACCTTCCATTCTATGTGTATGTACACAATTTTTGGTGATGGTATATCCTTATTCTGGAAAGACCTTTGTTGCCTCATTCTACATTTTCTTTCTAGACTGAGGGATGTTCTTTTCAGGCCATTCCTTCTTTCCTCACTATCCATAATAGTCACCTGTTTCCTTTTTTCTTTTTAATCAGCTTCATCCTTGATTGATAGTCCCTGCTCAACACAATCTTGCCTGGCTCCAACTCTCCTTTCCTTACCCTGATTATACAGCATAATCTTTCACTTTCCCTGACCTCTCCCTCCTGTCCTTCACCAAGGACAAGTAAACATGGAAGTATTTGAAGTATAGAGATCATTCGATGATCTAAAAAAATGCACAAAAATACTGCTGAATGTCTCATTCTTTTTTTAAAAAAATCTGTAAATTAATATGAACTTTTCTGCAAAGCAGCAGCACTGTTTGATTTTTATAGGATTTTGGGGTCCTATGATGCACTGCAGAAAACCCTGTAAGTTAGGAATATGATTTGATTGTTAATTACCAATATTATATTCAGAGTAAGAGGAGAACAACATCTTTTTAACACTGAAATTCTGATGATCTTAACACAATGGAAGTTCTAACACACCTAAAAATCCAGACACTCCATATCCATAGACGTTAGAGAAAAGAAAAGGAAGAGGGAATAAAAGCCCAGAAAGCAAGGCCAAACAAAATAGTGAAATAGAAAGAAGGGATGTTGTTCAAAATTAGAACTTGGAGGAAACAGAGGAGATAAAAGGAAGAATCCAGAGATAGCTCTAGGAGGAGGAAATAAAGACAACAACAGCAAACAGAGCAGAATAGTCCTGTTAGGTGCTGCTAGGCAGCTAAGGTGTAGTGGTTTGAGTACTGGACTAAGACGCTGGAAACCAGGGTTCGAATCCCCACTTCGCCATGGAAACCCACTGGGTGACCTTGGGTATTTTGGCCTCAGAGAAAGGCAAAGGCAAATCCCATCAAAACAATACCCTATGATAGGTTCACCTTAGGGTCACCATAAGTTGCAAACAACTCGAAGGCACACAACAACAAGGCAGCTAAAACTATTAAAATAATCGGGCCAAGAGACTTTGCAGAGAGGAGAACTTTATTCTGTGGATGAGCTGCTCCTATGCATATATGGATAAAAACATGCAGAAAACAAACAGAACAGAGCAGCTCTATATAAACACTGAAAGAGTTTACTGCTGCTTGTCTGCTACCAACTGCTGGACCCTTCAGTTGCATAAAACCAAACTGAAGTCTTTTATCACTTTAAAATTTTACAGTTCTCCTTCATCCCACCCCCAATAAACTGCTTTACTGGGCAGTGTCAGACCAGGCTGTTGCAGATTAGAATTCTGATTAAACAGATGGCTTTCTCAACTGTGTGTATGTGCCTTCAAGTCACTTGTAGACTTATGGTGATCTCATTAATCTCATAGGGTTATCTTAGGCAAGGAATACTCAGAGGTGGTTATGCTAGTTCCTTGCTCTGAAATATAGCCTCCAGCACTTGGTATTCATTGGCAATCTCCCATTCAAGCAGATGCATTTAAATTCACTCTCTCCTCAGCATGTCTACACTGGCCACTTAATTCAATGCCAGTCTGGAGCATTATGCTCTGGACTGGCCCTAGACTGACCATGATGGTGACCACATGCACTAGGATGAATCCAGTGTGATGCTACATTCCTGTATACATCGGTCTGCCAGGCTGCCACCATACCAGCCCTGCTGGCTCATCCCCCTCAGTGTCGCTGATGCTGTAGTCTCGCTGGCCAAGCAACTCCCTGTGAGAGCCTGCCCATCACTGTCACTTCTGCTGAGGTCAGAATGGGTTACTACACCATGTGATCAATAAGAAAGGGGTTGTTCTATGCCCTCCTTATTGATCGCACAGCTGCCCCCTTCTGTCCTCAGAAGAAGTGATGGCATGCTGGGTAGGCTTTACACAGAGCTTCTGCCTGTGACAAAGCCATGCTGGTGGCTCCAAAAATAGATCATCCCTTTTCCCTGTGCTGCTCAGTATGGGAAAGTGGCTCTTGCTGTGTGGACAATCGGATTGGGCTTCACCAGACCCAATCCAGCTGTCCACATGCACAATGAATCCAACATCATTCAGTAGTTTGCAAGGTTTCTGGGAAACCTTTCTCCACCTTTGCTTAGTTAGGGGCAAAGCTGGGATAAGGGCAAAAATATATGCATTCTCCCTGGAAATAGTGATATATCATGAGTATTGCCAGCACTGGCTTTGGGTTGAGTACAGAGTTTTTCACTAGGGTAAACAAGTCCCTCCTTATCACAGGAAGCAGCAGGGACATGCATCTTTTAGGGTATCTTTTATCATATAAAAGGCCATGCCAACACAATTAAATGAAAACTGCAGATTCTGGGAAGCGATGCTGAGGGCCTTTTCACACTGTACAATAATAGTTCTATGACTCCACTTTAACTGTCATGGCAATATCCTATGAGACTGGCAATTTGGGAGGTATACTCAAAATTCTCAGCTAGAGAACTCTAATGCTTCACCAAACTACAGACCCCAGGATTCCAAAGGATGCAACCATAGCACGTAAAGTATAATCAGAGTGCTATAACTGTGTAGCGTGAAAGAGTCCTGAATAAACTGGGGCAAGGAGTTGCTGTTTTGACTGTCAATAAGGAAGTGTGATGTTACATGTATAAACTATCCTCTGGAGGACAACTCCTCATATGATTTCTTTCCTCCAATCTACACTGTCATAGCAATTAGAAGTCAACATGTAGTCAGCCATAATCCTAAAGCACATATCTAGTATTCTATAGTTTTAGACATGAGAAATGCTGTACATACTGTTTGGACTTAATACAGGTTGAGCATTCCTTATCCTTATGCCTGGGACCAGAAGTGTTTTGGATTTTGGAATATTTGCATATACAGTCGGCCCTTCTTATACACGGATTTTTTATACATGGATTCAAGCATACACGGTTTGAAAATGTTACAAAAAAGTATAAATTTACCTTGATATTCCATTTTTTATAAGGGACACCATTGTGCTATGTCATTATATGTAATGGGACTTGAGCATGCACGGATTTTGTTATACACAGGAGATCTTGGAACCAAACCCCAGCGTATAACAAGGGTCCACTGTACATAATGAGATATCTTGAATATAGGACCCAACTTTAAACACAATATTTATGTTTCAAAGGTAATTTTATACAAAAGTTTTAATAATTTTATGCATGAAGCAAAGCCTGTGCACACTGAACCATCAGAATGCACAGGTGTCAATATCTCTGCCCCCTAATGAAAAAGTTTTGGATTTTGAATTATTTTGAACTTTGGAATTCCAGATAAGTGAGATTCAACTTATAGCCATAATAATAGATTATACTGTACACTCTGGACCACATTACTATAAATTCAGTCAGTTCAGTGAAAGCTAACAAAATAATTCGAGATAACAGAGGCATTTGCTTTAGGCAATTACTAGGAGGTGGGTGCCCAAGTGTGGCATACAGGCAGCCTCTTTCCTTATCCCTTCCCCTTTGTACATATAGCTTTTGAATATAAACAGGGCAGTCAGGCAAAGGAACAAGATTTTGGCTGGACAAACACCTACCATCTCCATTGGCAAATTTAAGCGCAGCTGCACTAACAGCACGGACCTTCTCAGCCTGAATAGCCATGTCAGCCTCCATCAATTTATGCTTCTGAAGCAGATCTTCTACTTCCAACAGGTGCTTTCCAGATTCAGGAGACAAAAGTTTTACCTACAAAAATACAAAGGGAAAAGATACTCTCTCTCTCTCTCCCCGCTCCTAAGGGCCATATACTGTACTCATTATGTACATCTGCATGTCTGGACAAAAGCATGGATTGAGGAAAGGATAGATTGAGCAAAGAAACAGCAGGTGGGCTTAATCTTCCCTCTACTTGTCATTTCTTCAAAATATAATAAACACTTTCCACTGGGCTAATAATGCTTCATTTTGAACCTTGGGCTGTGGAGTAATTTGGATGGGTGATCTGGAGTAGAGACAATGGCAGGTAAGAAAAAGTTTATCTTTCCTCATCTAAAATTGTTTACCCCAAAGCTCATTGTTTTACAAAACAAAAGTAAACCACCATCAGGACTCTGTTACATATGTTGCATATGTCTGCCTATAACGTGTATCTAGCTCTACATTTTTAATCCAAAAAACATATCTAGAGGTAGACATGTTGGACATAAGAAAAGTACAATAACATTCAAAATCCAGAAAACAGCCATACTGTTATTGGGCCAACCAAAATGCACAAAGTACATGATGCAAGCTTCCAAAGATCCACTGGCTTCTTCTTCAGGCAAAGGTGTTAAAAATCTTACAGGAAAAAGAAAAAAATGTTGGAGTCAAAGGCCTGCATTTCATCAAAAATGTTGGAAAATATAATCATTATATAATCATTTGGAAGTATATTTTAGTTAGAATGTATGTAACATGTATGATAAACAGGAAGAATGTTATATAAGAAGAATGAATATTGTTATATATGTCTTGTATGTCTTATATGATTTGTATATTTTGTAGGTTTTAATGTTATAAGTTCATAAAAGATGAATAAATTTAAAAATGTTATTATTGTTGTTCTCAGTTAAGAGGATACAGCAGGATAGCTTTGAAAGCAGAGACCATTCCTCTCTTTTGGTCATGTGAGCTCTGGAGGACAGATACAAAGTCCAGGAAATTAATTAAATTAAATTAACCAAAGATATTGATGTTTTCTGGATTTTGGAAGTTGTTGTACTTTTAATCCAAAATTAGCTATTTTAGAGGATTACAGTTAAGGCATCTCTCATATGTTCCATTCTGGAACAACAAGATTGTGCATCTTTGACATCTGGATGATTGTGGGGGTTTTCATTACTAATGAACACATCTCCAAACTGTAATCTGATTATTAATGTGTTGATTGATAAATAAAATAGGTGCTGAGCAGAAGGCTCAGAATAGCTTAGGCCAAGCCATCGTGTTGCCCTGGCCTGGTCTTAATCCGGGTTGGTCCATGGGCTGGTGTGGGGATGGGCAGGTGCTTACATGCCCATTGGCTGCCACACCATGGAACCGCTTCCACTGCGCCTCTCACCTCCCTCCAATATTATTTCTACTGAGCAGACCCCATCATCATGTCTGATGTGGAGATAGGGTGCCTGGCTGCACTTATGTAGAGTGAGTAGAATGGTAAAAGATGAGAGCTTAGTCCCGGGAACACCTAAAAGAAATACTGACACCTCCCCTCTACTTTCTCTGCCACAGCACTGCTTCTGACATTTTTGAATGCCTGGGTGGGAAAATGGTGGCAGTGGTAGCTCTTTGGCACTTCTCCTCAAAGGAGTGTCTAGAGGAATAAGGCTTTGAATGATTTGAATATGACATTTGTTTATGCTTCCCTACTCTTCTGGGTTAAAATAAGGCAAAGGTGTCACATTAAAGTAAAAGGCTACAATCACTGCTAACTTAGGCCCCATACAGACAGACCAAAATAAAGCTGTTTCGGGTCACTTTGGAGGTATACTGTTTAAATGATGCATGCATCCTAAGAATCCGGAAGCTGTGCCAAAGCCACGCTCCAGTCCTTAGGACTAGAGCGTGGCTTTGGCATGGCTTCCGGACTCTTAGGACACATGTATCATTTAAACAGCATACCTCCAAAGTGACCTGAACCAGCTTTATTTTGGCCTGTCTGTGTGGAGCCATAGTCACCATTTTCTTTGCTTTGCTATTTCATCCTTTTGACATGTGTGCGTTTTCTTAGTCCCATTTGTGCCTGGTCACCTCCCTCACACATTGCACAACCATGATTTACTGCAGTGCCCATATCATCCATCCAGCCTTTATTGATTTTATTATTTGTATGTACAGCGCTATGTAAATAACTATAATAATAATAATAATAATAATAATAATAATAATAATAATAATAGGGTGAGAACAGACAATTAGGCGTACTAGAATTTTGTTAAGTACTTTGGCATCATTTTCCTTTACTTCATCCTTTACATCTTTTGTTACATGCCCCTAAGTTTTATCCTCAATTTATCCAAAGGTCATATCAAAATTCATAATTTTGGTCCCAAGACCTGCCCTTGACTTAAACATGGGGTCAACTTAGAGTCAAGTATATACAGTAAGTTAAATTGAGAAACCTTCTAAGCAGCCTATGAAAGCCATAGCAAGCATGCTGATTCATAAAGTAAGTACTGCTATGTTTATCTCTATGCTTGTCCCTTAATGATCTTAAGTGACAACATACTTGCTATGTAACACTTAAATCATAGTGGTTTTTTAAGATTACTTCTTTAACAGGCTTCAAGATGCTCATCAAGATATTTATAATGGCATTTTGAGGACCACACTAGTAGCTTTACTGCTGATGTAACTAATTATTTAGTGCATTGGATGTCTGGCTTGTTATTCTTATTCATTTGAATTCTATAAGGTTTTAAGGAATACAGTTGGCACTCCATAGATCCTGCATCCATGGTTTCAACCAATCACAGCTTGAAAATATTCCTTCCCCACCAAAAAATTCCAAAAAGCAAACCTTGATTTTGCCATTTTATATGAAGAACACAATTTTACTACCTTATTGTATTTACTGTGACTTGAGCATCCAGATTTTGGTATCCATGTGGAGTCCTGGAACCAAAACCCCAACAGATACCAAGGGCCCACTGTACTGTACTTTGCATAAGCTACCTTGAGAATTCCTAGGCATATGGATGGAATATAATTATATGACTACGTTAAATAAATAAGTTGGGATAGTGCAGCATTTTGCCTTCACAAGAGATCAGCCTCCATCTCAATAGGTCAACTTCTTTTTAGCACCCACTCCCTTCCTTACTTTCATCTCATCTATCCAGTCAATACTGTGCAGCATGTCTTGGAACAGCTGCTGCAGTGTAAGATTCATCTCCAGCCTCTGACGCCGGGCCTGCAGCAGTTCTTGTAGGAACTCCCATAGCCTCAGAATGTTGTCTTTGCGAGCATTGATGCGTTTGATGTCATGGTAATTCTCCAGCTCTAGCTCCTTCGCCACCTCTTCTATGGCCTGGACACGTTCCATGTAGGCAGCTGTGTCAGTTTCAATGGCTTCATGTTTCTTTTTTGCTGCCTCCACAGCTGGTAAGTCATTTCCAAAGTTATCCTGTCCAAAGTAAACATGTCTTTGATCATCATCAACGTCTCTCTCATGTTGCAAACCACAGAGTGAAAAGGTGGGAATGAAAAACAAACTTCAAACAGAAAGGATCTGAGTACCATTTTAAGTTACTGGTAGAGTGTTTGTCTTAGTGGAAAACATGACAATGCTTGGTAAAGCAGAAAGCAGAAGAAAAAGAGAAAGATCACATTATAGTTTATTGATTCCTGCAACAGATTGATTCTTGCAAATGGATCTTGCAAATTTATGGTTCAGCTATACATCACTATCACTCTAGATCACTCATTTAATGGAAGATAATCAACACATACTGGCAGAACAGTGATTTTTGTGGGCTGGAACATTGTACCTTGACACCTGTATTATAACAAAGTAAGAAGAGGTGGGTTTTTGTGTGTGTGTTCTATAGCTTGACCTTTATGCTTTTAAGTAATGTAAGATGCTTGAAGACTGAATGCCAGAGGAGGAGAGGAAAAGAATCTGCCAATTCTGTTCTACCCGCTCATCACTTTAATATAGACTGTGTCAATCCTGGTTCTATTCTCAACCTAAATATAAACTAACTTTTCCAAGCTCTGATGAAAAGCTAATTCATATTACATAGGAGATGCTTGCTTGTTGCTCAGCCAATGCAGGCCTCTAAGTGAATGCTCACAGTTGTTCAAGAGGGATATAATTGCTTGTAAACACAAGGTGAGAGATGTGACCAAAAACAGTTGTTTAGCCCACGTCCACTGCTTGTTCTGGTGTATGAATAAAGAACTGACCCTCCCACAGTCTGTGTGGTATGCTGGGTGAGAAATGGTGCATGAATGGCAAACTTGTCTTTGGTATCAAGGGTGAATTTTCCCTCAGAGTTGGAAATTTATTTGTAGCCAACAGACTATGGCCTCAATCCTATTATTAATTCCAACTAGAATGGACCATGGAATTAATGGAATTTATCTATGTGTTGACTCACCATTGAACAAATGATTCTAATTGGGACTAATCAACAGGATTCTGGCTAAATTGTGTTTAAAAATCAGGTCTCAAACCATAAAGGTGTAGTACTAGACTTAAAACTCCGTACCTCTGAACATAGGAAAGAAGCTTATCCACAATGAACTTTCCCATAGTAGAGCTCCTCTCACAGTCATTGTGCCTTACGATCATATTTATAACTGTCTGTCAAACTATAGCTACTTTCTGGCTGTGGGTAAGATGCTATATGTGCAAAAGGGTTTTGATAATTGTAACTGCAAAGAAACCCACACAGGAAATATCTTCTACAATTCCTGATGCCACCAGACAGATCAGAGATTGAAACCAATACACTCCCAGGCAGTTTCATATTACCTGTGCAACAAGGCGCTGATTTTCACTCAGCCATGTCTCCCGCATTGCTGCCTTGCGATCAAAACGTCGGGCAAGCTGCTCCAGTTTTTCCTGCCTAATAAGTTCATTTCTCAATGCCAGCTCCCGTTCATGCTCTGCCTTCTCCAGTTTCTCCCAGGCCTGTGCAAATGTATTGTATATAAGAATGACAATTCACAGATATTATAGAATAGCCAGAGGCTATGTAAATGCGTACATAAGGTTTCATAGCTCATTGTACAATGGCTGTACTGATTAGTCTCATATCGGAAAAAGGCTCCCTGACCAAATGAATACATTCATATTCTTTCATTTCTCTTCATTTAAGAAAGGCCCGAGACAGACGGGCCGAAAGGGGCATGGTGGCAACGATACTAGGGTTCTGGACCGCGCAGCAACCGCACAGTCCGGAGCCCTAGTATGTAATGGCGTCAACATGATGGTGGTGTCCCGTCCACACGGGTGCTGCCATCTTGACCTAAGGGACGCATAGCATCCATACATTGCTGCACGTCCATTACATCACGAGTGCACCATTGGAACCTGGTTTTTCTGGGTTCTTTTTACTCCAGAGGGATGCCATGTGGTTTGGTAGTGGCAGTGTCCCTGTGGAGGAAAACAGGCCGCCGCCAGGCCACCCAGGCCTAAGAGAGGTATATTTAAGGGGTAATTCACACAATGCTCTTCTCATATATATATATATATATATATATATATATATATATATATATATATAATTCTTTTCACATACCTATTCAACTGAACAAACGCAATGTACAAAGTAAACAATAATATATGATGAAGTCTAGCAGTTCTACAATCACATTAAATTCTTTTCCAGACAACCATGAAATTGCTGGAAAGTATACTCACATTTTCCTAATTCTTAAATTTTAATGGCTCTTTTGAGCATGTAGTAAGTGGTGAATAGATAAGAAAAGTATCATTCCTTTGACTTTCTTAACCAGTCTGTGCACAGACTAACTGGAAAGACCTGCTGGATGGAAGGCCACGTCAATCTTACTGCAGTGTTATTCTTTGTAAGCTGACTACTTTCACCCTAAAATACAGAATTTTAAGCACATACTGGCTTTCCAATGCAATCCAGAAGAACCAACTTTTTAAAAAAAGTCTTCTGGCATTCAGTCACCACAAACTGACAAAGCTCTCAGCATCCTTTCTGTGTTATACTGGAACACCTGAAGGAAAAATACTCTGGGAATATGATGCCATGGATATCTAAACTTGGATTTATCAGCAGTGAAAGACTTGACTGAAGATGTATTTTGATTAAAGATCACTTTCCTTGTATAAATATTGCAAAATTCTTGAAGGAATGTAATAAGCTGTCAGACTGGATAGACTTCAGGGGCTTTAACCCACAGTGTCTCAGGGAAAATACAAGATTTTTATAAAGAGATATAGTGGTCTTCTTTTCTCATTGCTAAAGTCTGAACAGTTAGATACAGTACTTGATTAAATTTCCAATCCCTTTTCCTATCTTGCTCCTTAACTTTCTTATTTACAATTATAGTGTGCAAATATAAATTACACAGTATACATATAAATAAATGAGAAATTATCAGATAGTATGGTATTTATCTTTAATCTTTCATTATAAATGAACCAAGTTAATGAACATATGGAGTTGCTTATACTGACCAGGAATCCACGTAGCTCAATGGGCAACCACTACACCAAAGGGCGGCAGGTCCCCAAGTCTCAGGCCAAAATCCTTCCTAGCCCTGTTCTAGATTCCTTTTTAGAAAGAATTTGAGATTATAAGGATTGTTTGGGGAGCTTTATGTGAACAATGTATGTGTTCTGCCCAAACCAGCTATATTACACTGCTTGTACTGAGGAGACTCATATCAGCAAAGGAAGAATAAAAATGTTTTCAAGAAGGAAAACCCCAACACTGCACATGAAGAACTATGTAAGATACCCTGTTGATGTCAGATACTAGTTTTCCTTCATTAGGCGTATACACTTTTTGATTGTTGGCTCGCAGTCTTGACTGAATGGTGAATAACAGAACTTCCAGATTTCCTTTCTCCTGAAACCTATAATGGGGAGGAAATTGCAAGTATGCTCTGAGTGAAAAAACACCGCCAAAACAAAAATGCAGCACAAACAACATGTGTTATAAAATCACTGAACTACACCATGTTCTAAACCAAGGGTGGGCAAAGTGCAGCTCTGGGGCTCTGCACAGTTCCCCACACATCACTCCAAATCATTATCTTCCTAGCACCCTCCCTAGACTCCAAAAGGTGAATCGTCTCCCAAGAGCAAAAATTTACTATTTAAATAGGTTGCAGCTGTCCTCTCCACTGCACTGTTTAACATCTGTTTTTCAAAACCAGATGTGGACTTCTGATCACCACCTACTGCTGTAGCTCTGAGAGGGTCCTGGAGCAGAAAGCTGACCTGCAGACCCACCACAGCTGCACATTCATGCTGTAAACCCAGGCCATAACATTTGGTTTTTGTGCATTACTTTGGCTAAACTACACAGGCAGGGAATACCAGGTGCTATAATCAGCGAAAAGCTAGAGGCTATAATCAAGGGAAAGCAAAACCCTATAACAGGTTTGTCATAAATTGGAATCATCTAGAAGATGTCTAACAAGATGAGGAGGACCAATCCAAACCCAGTCTTTGCCTTATTCTGCTCTGATTCTACTCAGAATAAAGTTCCACTGTGCTCAAAGAGCCTCACTCCCTAAATGCAAACCTTAATCCCTAAATATAACCTTAATCCCTAAATGTAAAACTTTGGCGCCAGCTCTATGCTGACGCTGATTTTAGGGTTAGGGACCATGCAGCAACTGCACGGTCCCTAACCCTAGCATGGCATGGTGGCGTCACAATGATGGAGTCCTGTGTTCATGGGCGCCGCCATTGTGACGTAAGTGCTGTGTGGCATCCACATGGCACCGCACATTGCTTACGTCCTGATTGAGCCACTGGCGCATTCGTGATGTCCACCCTGAGACACAAAAAGAAACCGTTTTTCTGGGTTCTTTTTCCTCTGGAGGGAAGCCATGCAGTTTGGTGGCTGTGGCTTCCTTCCGGAGGGATTTAGTCCGCTGGCAGGCCAAACTTTTGGGGCGGTCTGTCCCGCGCCTTAATCTCTAGCTGTAAACCTTAATCCCTACCCCTAGTCTTCTAGCATTACCACTAGGTGTTATTGTATCTTCCCACTCATTTTAGTTGTTGAGGAAGACTGCTCCCTGGATGTCACAATTATGTTCAGTAATCCTTGCAAGAGAACTAGAAAGAATGGAGCAGGGGGTCACCTTCCCATTTCTTCTCTTTGAAATAACAGATCAAATGACTCCAAACAATTCAGCATCACCATTTGTCAAATTCCTTCAGTTTGAAAACAAAACAAAACAAGGACGGCTGCAGATCTGAACAAAAATCACTGGAACTGCATTTTATTTTGGCATCATACCAAAATGTCATTGGGGGTACATCAACTGCCCCTTTCCCCTTCAGCTTGGCTCACCAGTGTTATTCATTAGAGCATCACCAACACGTGCCAATCTTCTCCTCCTCAGAATACCTCAGACCAAAACTAAATGAGTCATGATGCAGATAGGCACATTTTAAGCCTCTGAAAAAATGGTAAACATCAGCAATTTTTTATGTTTTTTAAAAAAAATACCTCCACCCCCCTTTCCAGATGACAGGTGCTTACTTGGGTGGTTTTTCCACTGTGCGGTATGTACTGAAGGACTGGAGCTGCTGCTGCACGCCTGCCAGAGAATTAGCAAACTTGCGGCTATTGAGAATGGTAATGGTCTGTTCTATCCACATCAGCAGGTCTGAAGCCAACCCACTGTACTTATCGATCATCTTCTCAGTCTCCATTGCATGGTCCATTACCTGAGAAAAGGAATAAACAAACAAAGTGCTGCTTACTTGGCACCTGCTGCTGCTGGAAACATGTCAAGCCCTTTATCAACCTGCAGATCCTGCGTACAGGAATCTTCAACAATGTCAACAAGTCTGACTTCACTACATTAGAAATTTCAAATTGCATACAAGGATGACTGTTTAGAAGACTCCGGCCTGTCAGACCAGATTAACAAGAGAATCTTTCTGGCTTTAAAATAAATGTGGATGTCTTCAGACTGCCACCATTTCATCAATTGTTAATTTGCTAGAGAAACTAAATTATTATTATAGCCATACATTCCTCAATATTTATCTCCAGCTGCTGCTACCCAATCATGTGGAACCAACTGTCCAGAGTGTACCATAATCCATCTCAGTCCCATGCTGAAATATGCAGGCTTTGTAGACTGAAAAAGAATGAGTGTAGACCACAAAATCCAAACAATCTGGTTTAGAGAGACTGAGAGTGTTGTGATAATGCACCTAATTTCCCCTAGAAGAACTGTTCCGATGTAAGCCTGCTATATTAATGTCTATATATTTATGTAATATACAGATATACCTCAGTTAACAAAGTAGATGTGTTCCTGAGCATTACTTTATTAACAGAAAAATTAGTACCAGAGATAAAAAATAGCATGGAAAGAATTGGGATAGGTTCCTACATCACAAAAAAAGAAGAGCACTTCAACAAACGTTTTATCCAAAACTAAGAGGCGAATGAGACCGGCAGCTTGCAGCAGCCTTTGGCTGCATCAGTCCTGATCGGCCCCCAATTGGCACAGAACCATGGACCACAGTCCCAAAGCCAGCCACCAGCAGGTGTGGCTTTGCATCACTCCTTTTTGTGCTGGGTTTTCCGGGTTGGCAAGGGCTCAGCATGCTCTCCACATGGCTTCCAGCCACTTTTGGATCGTGCATCGTCTGCACACCCCATCCCCAAAAAGCCAGCGCTTTTTGCCCGTCTGTTTCAGGCCATAGATTATGTACTTATTAAATGAAACAACTAGGTTAGGTAAAGCCTTGCAGAAATAATCAAAAGTAAACCTTCTAGAAACTTCATAAGGCTTCTTCCAAATGCATCCTGGGATGTTTTTTATTCCCTTCCTTTCATCAGCCTCCACTTTTCTTATGATTGCCACTTAGGTGGCTAGACAAATAGATCTGTGCTTCTTAACATAACAGGAGAAGCTGGTGAGGCAGGTTTATCTCTTTTCCATTTGTCTTTCTGTTCTTCTCCTGTTCACATATATTCAGTAAGGGATGCTGTTTACCCTACCTGTCTTAGGCAGGCACACACAACTACAGCTAGAATAGAATTCCATTCTTTCCGGTTCAAACTTTATTGCATTGTTTACTGAAGGTACATAGTTGCAACCTGACATTAGAATTCTGTGTTTTTTCAGCCCTCTTTCACCATCCTACCAATGCTGATGTTTGCTGAAAACAACAACAACAACACACCAGCTTAGACAGAGGGCAAGGAGGAAAAGAGGTCTGGGGAACATAAAAGTAGTTTGTAAAAACTAGCCTTTTACAGAGGCGTTATTGAGTGAGGTATACATCTCTACCTATAAAGCCCATCCCTGGGTTCCTTCCATGTTCATTAATCTAATCTAACTATAAAACAGATGAAAAATGGATTTATGTAAATGGGCATTGGTGCAGTTCTCAGTGGCTTTCACTATCTTCCTACGATCTAAAGGAAAACAGTCATAGCAGAGTCAAAGATAGAGAGCAAAACCTGCTATGTATCTTACCCACCTTCATTATATAATTACTCATTTACAATTAATAACAATGATTTCATACATGATCAAAGCTTGGCCTTTGGGCCACATACAACCCTACTAGACATTTTTACAGCCCCAGCCCACCCCATTTGCTGCTGCTATCAAACAATGCCACTGAAAATGGGCAGTAGTGCAGTCATGCTAGAGGACATCTCCCTTCCCTTATGGAAGGAAAAAGAAGGGTAGGCATGGCATAGCATAGACAGCTGAATTTTTGCAGCTACAATGATGGCAGTGTGGCTCCTGCTGCATTACATGACGTTCAGTGTGCACTCCTACTCCTGGAAGTTGCAAATCTATGTATTAGAAGAACTGCAAAGAAGGTCTACTGAATGCACTAGTCAACGACATATGCAGAACAAGTCAAGCCAGTGAAAAGATGGTTAAGAGATGGCACGACTATTTTTACAGCAAATTTATTATGGTTATACAGTATAGTCATATTCTTACCTTCCCAACCCTTTTTCCTTCCACAGCAAGCACCTTCATCTTGGAGAAGTAGTGGTAGAAAGCAACTACATAAGTGATGATGGATTTCTCATCTGGATTTTCCGTGAAGACATCTGACCAGCAAGCAGATTTTAAGAAAAAATTATTAATATGAAAACAGTGACCAGCAGATTTGAGCTGTGCCTAAAATCTTCCTCTCCCTTTTGTAACAGTAATATAGTATAAACATCACCTTATCTCCCTGCCAACTTCAGATAAAAAAACAGAATGCATAGTGGCAAAGCTATTTGTTTTAAACTTGCTTTCCTATATGGATATTATCTCTGGGTTGGAGAATTAGATGTTTGTAGCAGGACTGACTCTCTGATAAAAAAATAAAATAAAACAAAAGGACAGATTGCATGCCTGTAATTGTATTTCTTCAAGTGGTCATCTCTAAATTCACACTATTGGGTATTCTGCACAGGTGCAAAATACCAAATAGTGTGAACCACAGAAACCATGAAGAAGTAAGTAATTATAATGTGAATTGTGTTGAACCCATGGGGAGGAAATGAAATATGTCTTTAAATGAGAGTACTACAACACAGATTTACAACAAAACAGGATGTCTTTTGATTATGTTTAACTTTTAAAACAAACAGTGCTAGGACTGATGCAAACAGGATTATTACATTTCCTTCTGCTTAATTTCAACTATTGTTGTGGTTTATCTGTTGTTCTGTGCTTTCAAGTCATTTCTGATTTACAGCAAGCCTAAAGTGAACCTAACATTAAAAGCCAAGATGACAAAACTGAAGTTATTATACTTTAGATATATCATAAGACAGCATGATTCACTGGAAAAGACTATAATGCTTGATAAAGTGGAAGGCAGAAAGAATGCACAACAGGTGAAAAAACTCAATGAAGGAAGCCACAGCCCTGAGTTTACAAATAACAGGGTTTCTTAGAGGTCTATCATTCATAGGTTCAGTGTAAATTAAAGTCTACTTGACTTAACAATAAAAACAACCACATTGCTGATTTGTATCCATATGCAAGAGTTGTATTGTATGTGAACATTCATGTTCAACTTTCCTATGATAAAACAAAATTAATGGCAGCTTCCAAATAAAAACAATATAACAAAATTGAAAATGTTCTGCTGATGAGCAATAGCAGACTAAAAGCGAATCATTCGAGTTTCTGACTTTAAAATCGCTTCAGAATATGATAGTCTTTATAGCCTGTGTAAAAGTAGACAAATCTATGTGTTAGCTCCATTTCAGAGATATTTGCCTGAAAAGCCTATTAGTGCATTGTGCCATAAGAAAGTACACTACTAAAAAAACAAAAACAAATGGAAGAGAACAAAAAACATTTTAGATTCACACATGTAACTTCTTCAAGATCTTCTCAGTCAGACATTTTGTATGCAGTGTAAAGGTTCCACAGATGAATAGCCATTTCCTTAGCTCTTAAGCCACCTCTCCAGTATAATTCTCATCTGCTTTGTCAGCTGTATTCTCTGCTTTGAAAGAGCAGGCACTGTGCCAAATGGACTCACCTTCTGGGTCAAGGAGTTGGGTGATGCCAAGCTGCCGCTCTGCCACACTGAAAGCATGCTCCAAGTTGTGCCTAGCATTTGAGTGCTTCAGTTTCTCAAAGTCAATCAAGTCAGGCCTAGAAATGAAGCAGGGGATGTGTAATAAAATAATCAGTGTGTTATCAGTATGTTAGAACAAAGGAAATGGAAGTTACATTTTACAAAATGTTGCAGTTTGCAGTGCATGTGCAAAAGCTTGGCCACCGGGATTTACCTTTATCTTACCAATTAAAGCTTTCAGTCAGCCAGACACCCATATTCTTTTTCAGGATGCTCCATTCCATCCCCCTCATAACAGGTTCTGTCATGAAGTCACAACAGTTAGCCATTGATACTGGCCAAAGAACTAGTCCACCTAAGCTGTTTTATTTTAAAGAATTTCCCATTCTTCCTATTAGCTCCTTTCCCCAACAAATCCTTATCCTTCTGTGAAATTTAAAGTTACCTCACCCCAGCTGATACCTTTGCTGTGTGTTTAGACTGTGCTGTTCTGGCTATATGACTAGTGGGACTCACCTCTGAACACTGGAGATAAAGAGATAGATGATTGAGAGCTATTGCAGACAGGTGGGACAGCAGGCAGAGTTAAAGAGGGGAAAGTGATAAAATTTATAGGAAGGTAAACCTCTGGTTTACTACTAGGGATGTAGTGGTTCAAGTGGTTAAAACACTGTTGATTGCAAGATCAGCAGTTCAGCAGTTTCAGGCCTGGATGCCACATGATGGGGTGAGCTCCCATTACTAGTCCCAGCTTTTGCCAACCTAGCAGTTAGAAAGCATGCAAATGTAAGTTAATAAATAAGTACCACTCCGGTGGGAAGATAAACGGCTTTCTGTGCAATCATGCTGGCCACATGATCACAGAGTAGTCTCTGACAATGCTGGGTCTTTGGCTTCGTAACGGAGATGGAACACCACCCCCTATGGTTGGACATGACTTGACAACCTTGTCAACGAGGAATACCTTTAGCTTTTTAAACCTCTGTGGCCAAGCCTCTGCACATGCAGTCATCATTACAAGACTAGCCTAAACAAAGCAGCAAAAACATTCTAGTGCCCATTATCATGGCACCTGAGATCTCTGCAGGGTATCTTTCCAATTCTTACCTGTGCTTATGAATAAGGGCATTGAAAGCCAAACCATCCTTCCAGCTGGAGGTGAAATTGGTGACATTCACATGGGGGTAGCTGCATTGCAAAGATGGGGACACACAAACAAAAGGCACTGTAAATCAATTCAAAATGTGACAACTACAGAACAGTAATTTAATTGCATACACTATTTGATATGACAAATAGTTTCAGTAGTCTCTTGTAACTTGGAAAACACCAATATTTCCCAATGCAGTTGGTACATCTGCATTTTAATGATGAGAAGTGTAGCATAAACTAACAGCATTTAAAAAAGCAGATGCTCCACCAAAGAAAAAGGGATGTCTGACTTGGATGCACAACTCTAATCATCTATATGGAAAAGCTAAGTCCAACTGCTGTTCAGTCTGATTGAGGCCCAAAGGATGTTTCCATTTATTCCAGCTATCTACTCCTACCCATTCCAGAAATACAGGCACACTCGGCTTTTTTGGTAATACTAGATAAAAAGGAGAGGCAGTAGACTGTGTGTATGTGTATGTCAGTAACCACAGTCCTATTATTAGTCCAACTAGCACAGGCCAATTATATTTATATATTTATATTTATACAAACAATCTTCATTTATATACTGCTTCATACCACCGAAGCAGTGCTTAAGCAGTTTACAACTGTAAGCTAATTTGCCCTCAACAATCTGGGTACTCATTTTAGCGACCTCGGAAGGATGCAAGCCTGAGTCTAGCTTGAGCCCTTTTGCTGTTCTTGAACTCTCAACCTTATGGTTTTGAGTGGCTGCAGTACAGGCATTTAACCACTGTGCCACCAGGGCTCCTATATTTATAGTATTTATACCTGGCTCTTCAGCCAAAAGGCTATCAGAGCGGCTTACATTTTTAAAAATTAGACATTTCCCTGCCCTCAGGCTTACAATCTAAAAAGACAAGACACAAAAGGAGAAGGGAATGGCAGTGGGGAAGGGGAAAAGCTCAACAGATCTTCTCTCCCTCTGGTGCCTGGACCAAGGCAAAATCAATTGAATCAATAGAACTCACATATGTGTTGACTTATCAAATTACCATTGATTTAATGAGGTCTTCTCTAGTTTTGACTAACAATTGGATCTAGGCCCATGCACACAGGCACATGCACACAAAAATACATGCATACTAATGTATACCTGATAATGAAGGATAGAAGTGTGGGGTAATTTAAATTTCCTAAGGCTTCAGCCTTTGTTAAGGAAACAAAAATATTTAAATATCAAAAATGTCAAAGCTAAGCCTGTTAGTATCTAGCTTTAAATTAGCAAAGTAGCAGAAACATGCCTTTGTCTAACTATGCTTCTCTAATAACTGAGACTGATTCCAAAAACAACACAAGTAGTTTGTAATACAAAACAAAAGTTTACTAATGGCTTTAATCTACAGTATATATACATAGATGCTGTATCCTAATCTAGCTAGTGAATAGTTCAGGTAAAAAGAAATCTTTATCTCACCGTCTTTCCAAAGAAAGTTGAGAGAGGAGGAAGAGGGAAAACAAACAGTTCAGTTGAAAATCTTGAGAGAGAATTCTGTTAAAGGGGGAGTGACCTAAGTCATATGGTTAGTTTGAATGTGTGAGGGATGAGTTTGCATGCAGGAAATCCCTGTCTATCTAAACAGGGGGAGAGAGAATGCAAAAATCTTCCAACAGAAATATCCTAGGAGAAAAACTTGTTCAAGTTAAACAAGCTCTGTTTTAATTGCAATAAAGCCCATCAAATACCCTAGTTTTCTCCAAGAAGTAAATTAAGACCAATTATTTTTTATGAGATAATGTAAAGGGATACATGCAAAGACAGCATAGGACTAATGGCTAAATTATACCCCTTTCTCTTGTTACCCAAACCATTAAAAACCCACCTATTCCAATATTCTAATATGCATAAATCTGTGCTTCTTGTTACGATACAATATCATGGGAGCTGACTTTTTTCCCTTTTAAAAAAAATACATGAACAGATCAAAAAAGTGGAAGCTGAAATGAAATGATGCAGTGTGCCTGTTCAGGGGTTTAGCTAAGTAGTTAATCAGCTAATTAGCCACACCCTTTCCCAGTATATTCCATTCCCTTTTAACATCCTTCATCTTTATTTTCATATTCCTTTCTCCACATCCACCTTCAAGAAGAATTGGCGATCAAATGAGAATACTCAGCTCGTATTAAGCTTTTACAGATTCTTTATATTCTCAACAGGTTCCCCAATATACAACAGGTTCCCCAATATTCTCTCTCTCTCTCTCTTTTACTTCCATAAACCTTATGATTAACCCAAGACTGCTAATAGTGCCCTCTTTTGCATGAACATTAAAGTTTTGACTGCAAAAAGATCTAAAGTTGGATAATTACTTCACCATAGAATTAAAAGATCATACATGGATGACAGTCTCACATTTCTTTGTTTAAATCTAATGGTTTTGTTTCAAATCATTGAAAACACATTATGCTGTACTAAACTGTTAAATAAGATGGAGGAGAACTGGGCCACATGGCATGTGGGGAAGGATAGCCCATGCCTCAACTATCAGAACAGCTCCAGACTTGGACCACAGTAAAGATGCTAAGCATGCTCCATTGGTGAGAGGAAAACAATGTGCTAGAAATATGACATCCTTCACACAAGCTTGAAAGCAAATGAAATAGCATGCTCAAGGCTCTGGCAGAATAAAAACAGAACATGGCAATAGGGTGGAACTTAAAAACAGATGGTTGATTTCCAGTGAGCTGCAGATATTCAAAGTAAAAACAGCCTCTGGGGAGTCTAGCCTTTAGGAAAAATCATATACAGCTATGTCATTTTATTTTAAAGGTATCCATAGTCCTTCTCTGCCTCAGTTCTCAACATGGGAGAATACAACAGCATCCCCAAACTTTAACTAATTTGAAAGAATAAATGTTATCTAAATACATTTACCACCATCTCTTGGGCTGCACCTATGGAAGCCTAAATGGGACCCTTCCCTGTTGACCTTCCATCAGTGTAAAATACTTACTTAAGAGATTACTATACATAGCTTTTAAAACACGATTACAGCTGGGGGGAAAAGACCTTTAGTGATGCTTATCACACAATAATGCCTCCAGCCCATAGCTTCTGTGTCTTCAAAGCATGATTAAGGTTCCCCTTTTTGCAATCAAACTAGTCCTCAGGTGCTAAACACTGCTGCCAAGACAACTGTAATATTGGCATTCATGTGGTGTCAGTAGATGTTATCAGAAAAAGGGAAATTGGAAGTATAATCCAATGGCAATCAGAATGTAATCATGGGGTTTAAGATTACTGCGTGATAGACTACCACACGCAATTTCAGGCAATGGGAAGTCAGTCCAAACGCAATCATAGGGTTTCACGTTATATTTATTTATTTATATGCTGCCCAATCACTGGGAATCCGGGCGGCTTACAACAGAGGGGATAATAGACGGTTCCCTGCCCTCAAGATTACATGCGTGATAGACTACCACACACAATTTTGGGCAATGGCAAGCTATTTTCAGGCAATGGGGAGTCAGTTCAAACGCAATTCAAATTCATGTAAATTCGCTGAACTAGAGAATTCATGTGAATGCATTCTGGCCCCACTTTCTTTTCATTCGAAATTAAGAGAAACTCCTCCTGTGTGATAAACTCCAGTGTCTTCCCCCTCTCCCTATTTCCAAGCAGGCTGGTTGCCTTTATTTTCTCTTTATTTTCTTTCTTTCTTTCTTTCTTTCTTTCTTTCTTTAAAAATTTAAATCACATTAGCAGAACTGGGGAACTGCATGAAAAAGTGCAAATAAAAATTTAATTTGAAAAAGCCCAAAACGTACATTGGGGAGGTTGTACAGCAAGGAGGCAGGGTTAAGGGGGAGTCCAGAAGAGAGTACGAAGACAGAAGCAGCCCCAGTCACATGACTGTCAGGATGTGCAATAATGGCTGCTCTGAAACTGGTATGTTTCCATATCTTTTAAGTGACATGATTGGAGAGAGAATGGGGCTTGTGTCCTTAATCAGCAGGCTTTCAGCAACCGATCAGTTGCTGTTAAACAAACTCTTAATGGAATAGTGCTGCACTGCTGATGGATTGTTAATTCCTACCCACCCCATTCAATAGGGTTTTAATGTTACAATTTTATTATGTTTTAACCTGTACATTTTTGTACCTGCTTTTATCCACAGAAAGATATTTTTAAATGGGCTGCTTTGCATCCCAATTTCTGGGAGAGAGGTAGGATTTAATTTGAACAAATGAATACACAAAGTCAGGCACAATTTAGTTACTACTGTGATGGAAATTATGTTAATTCATATGCTCCAGTGGGATCTATGTGTGAATATCTTTCACATTTCATTTTATAACACAAGCTTTCAAGCTCTGTGTCATTTCATGAGATATCTAAGAACCTCCAGTTGATCCAGGACAGGGAAGGGAAATTTGTAGCACTCTAGTACCTATCACTCATCACCACTGCCAATGGTGGATTCTGTGGATGGGAGCTGTAGTCCAACAACATCCATAAATCTTCATCCAGATCTACAGAATTTTATGGGGGGGGATCCCCACTCTAAAATCAATGAGGATCAGAAAGGTACTCTAGCAATGGTTTGTCCTACCTGTCAAAACTGTGATATTTTGATGTTTATCTGTATTTGTACTGAGCTAGTCACATCAAGGTCAACATGGGATGCACTGGCTTCCTGAACCATGCTACAGTAGTTATTGACAATGTTGTATTAAAAAGCACCAGAGAAACATCTATCTGAGTAGCCAATTTTCATCTTACCGAATCAGGTTATGGCACCTCAAACAGGATGGCCATGCATACAACAGCTACATTTCAGAAATGGTTGGGAGAAGGGATATCCAAACATATGCTACCCCCAAGATTCTTGCTCCCTCACTGTGAGCATCTGGATTTCTCTGAAAACTGCAAGCTTGGCAAAGTATTTAAATAGCTTCAGCTTGCACCAAACATAGAACTAATCAAAAAAGCCTTTTTAAAGAACATCAGGAAGCAGACATAAGCTACACAAAGAAAATCACAAAGTAAAAACTGTGCTTGAATTCAGTACAGGATTCACAGAATGCTGTGCCACAGAAATGCACATTACTGGGCCAATGACAGAAGTACCTAGAGGGCACATTTTAAACACGCTTTATGACATTGCGGTAGACAGCTCTGTCCCTGTGGTATATTTTGACAGCACTTGGAGAGGTTTTATATTCCCATTGATATGAACTGAATGGGAATTTGGCCAAACTTCATGCAGCCTTCCATGTTAATATTTCCTTACTTAATACAGCAGGCTTAAGGTGTTTATTGGAATTAAATATTTGCTGCCACCATACCCTGCAGTTTTCATCTGACACCAGAGTAACAATGCATCCTTTGCAGAACGAGTCTCCCGGCCTTCTTGAGTCTGAACAATGATGTCCTGGATCTAAATTGAAAGAAAATATTATACATTAAAGGTCTTCTATCACAAATGCTTGATTTTATGCATATTAATATTTGCCCATGCAAGACAAACTTCTAACATATGTAGTCTTACTGCACTACTAAAACTGACTTGCATAAAGTCAGTCTGGGCAACAGTTATATTCTAACACATCATTAAAAAATTATTTGTTTCATAAATATAATTACTCACTTTTCCATTAAATAACTAATGGAAAGGGAATAATTAATATGCCCTTGAACTAGCAGGTGACAAAAACCAAATGAGTTCACTTTATACCAATTGCACATCCTAAAGCTAATCGCCAATTCTGCTATTAAGATTCAAAGGGGCAGTGGCATTAGTGTGTTGCCCAAAAAATATTGTTACTGTTGTTGTTGTTAATAATGGTATTTTGTTCTTTCTTCCTGCTCTCTGACTTACAAGTGATTTGGGTGTGCTGCCTGCTGCTAAACACAGATATGAATTATCGCTGGCTTTTACACTTTTAAAGGGAGAAGAGCTATTAAAGGGAGAAGAACCACTGGTGTAATCTGAATCCTTTTTGCACCTAATAAAGTTTGCTTAGTACCTCTTCCACACTATAGTGGCTCTCTTTCTTAGCAACACTTTTTAGTGTGCTTAATACCACTTTAATGAAGAGTTGTAAGCCTTTCTATATGAGTTTTCAGTTAAGCCTAACAAAGATATTTAGCTATGATTTCTTTTTATTTTTCCCCACTACAGTAAGGGGCTATACAGACCACCCCTAAGGGGCGGCAGGAGGCCGCCCCTTTCCTGGTCGGATCAGGCCAATGGCAACTTCATGCCATGGACCTGATCCAGCTGTTGGAGGGCACCATAGTTGCGGTGGAACAGCTGTATGGTGCCCCTTCAGCATTGCATCATCTGGACACAGTGCTAGAGATGCGTCATGATGCCGCACACTGTCTGGAGCAGCACATGACATAATGGCACCCTGGGGGAATAGTCTGGGCCTTTAAGGATGGACTGTATAGAGCCTACATTCTCAAAATGATTTTTAACTTAAATCCTACAGAAACATTATAAAAAACAATATAAATTCAATGGACAGCCGTTTTGAACCACCATCAGTATGCCTTTTTCTTGTAATGCACCAAAAGACACGTTGGCAAATAACAAATCAATCTTTAGACAGTGATTTTAATTTCCCAATGATCACATCTGTAATCCTATATAGCTCCACTGACCACAGTGGGGCTTCCTTCTGAGTAAATGTGTATAAGATTGTGCTTCGCAAGTTGCATTATTCTAGCACTACATTCTTCTCCTGGTTTCTAATTTGCAATGTAAAACAAGATGAATCTTCCACTAGGATATCATTAATACTTTCACCGCAAGAAAGCTAAAGAAAACAGCCACATGTAGTTTCTTTTGTTGGGCAGTGCAGAAAGTGACTTTCTAGTTCCAAAACTCCTACATTTTAATTACTTTGAACACCAGCATCCTTTCATGCCACAATGAGGCAGATTAGTACAATCAAGAAGGGACTAGCTGTCTCACAGCAGTAATGTGTGTGCATGTGTGTCTCTGCTTGTGTATGTGCAACTTGTTTGCACAAGTGCCAAAGCTAACTGATAAAATCCAGACTAAAGTGTTATATCAGAACAGTTCTAACACACATCCACAGTTTATGGAACAAACTTGTCTCTGGCACAACAGCCAGTTCAGCAAAGATTACAATACAATGCAGTGACAATGGAATGTATCTTTTTCCTATGCCATCTTTATAGGAATTGTCATTGATAATTACACTAAAAATATAATGGAGTTTGAGGAAAACATAATATAATTGATAATATAATTTATTTATATTCCGCCTTTTCCCAGAGGAATTAAGGCAGATTACAACAGAAATGATAATAAAACAATTAACAATATTACAACATAGAATAATAATACAAAATACAAACAATAGTCACATTATACAACCCCTTTACAACCCCCACAATTACATAATAATAAAATTCAATAACAGTTAAAATAGGGCCCGTACAGACAGACCAAAATAAAGCTGCTTTGGGTCACTTTGGAGGTATGCTGTTTAAATGACACACATATATTAAGAGGCCAGAAGCTGAGCCAAAGCTGCACTCCAGTCCTTAGGATTGGATCGTGGCTTTGGCGCGGCTTCTGGACTCTTAGGATGCATGCATCATTTAAACAGCATACCTCCAAAGTGACCCGAAGCAGCTTTATTTTGGCCTGTCTGTAGGGGGCCATAGTTACACCATTAAAATGATTTAAATAAGCAAAATGAAGTAGGACAGCTAAGGGCGGACAGGGCTGTCCTTTATCATCCTCCTCTCACCCAATCAGCACCCACAGGCAAATAAATAGAGCTTTTGACAGAGACAGAACTTCTCCTTTAATCAGGAGGAAAGGATGTAATGTCTTGGAACTTCAAGATTTTAGGGGAGTGTTCTCACAGTCCCACAGAGGATATTCTTAACTGATGGGTGGCAAAAGCTGATTATTCTCCCCTTTTCATTCTTATTTAGAAGTGTGAAAAGTCAAAAAGGGCTAATAGGTACACCCACCAGAGCCAAATCCAATACAATGAAAGCCCTGCCTTTGCCTAATCTACAAAAAGTTCACCGTGACAGCTTGCTCCTGGCTAGGAGGATGCATTAGTTCTTGGTTTACACAAGGAAGACCTTCCCATATAGCCAATCTACCTCCTGCTTCCTCATGATGCCAGAACAAGTTTACTACTGATGACTTCCCAGATCTCAGGAGTAGGTCTCACCTGGAAGCGCAGGATGATAGTCCAGATGAGACCCAGCACCAATCGGTGATTGCCATCAACAATGTCATGAGACCCCATGTTCTCCAGATGTACACGCTGCTCCTTGAGGAATTGCAGAGCCTTGTCCACATTCTCCAGACAGTGAATTCGCATGCGCCCCTTGGTGGGTTTAGGCTGCAAAGTGAGATCAAAGTACTTTTTACAAAGTCACTTTAAGAGAATCCAACAATTTTACGTATTCCTGGATTATGAACATCCAATTTAGGACTAATTTTTTTGGGGAGGGATTCCAGTTCTTGAAGTGGTAATAGAGCTTCTGTATTTCTCAATATTGCAGATTCTAATCTTTTGTGGGGATAGAAAAAAAATTACAGGTCTTCCAATTGCATAGAAATCCAATGACGTTAAGCAGGAAGAGTAATGAGTTTCAGCTATGTACTCTAAATTGCCTATTACCCCTGCTTAAGCTGCTAATGGGTATTGTTGTTATTGCTGTGTGTGTTCAAGTGGTTTCCATCTTATGGTGACCCTAAGGTGACCCTGTCACAGTGTTTTCTGGGGCTGAGAGTGTGTGATTTGCCCAAGGTCACCCAGTGGATTTCCATGGTTGAGCAGGAAATAGAACCCTGACCTTCAGATTTGGAGTCCAATGCTCAAACCACTACACTGTGCTACTGATAATCTTTTTGTTTGCAAAAACACAAAATAAAAAATGTTACATGTTTTTATAAGAGGCATAATACAACCATAGATTCAAAGTAAAACTCACTTTTACACAACCAAACCCCAGCCTGAAGGCACAATATTCTGAGCATAGCATTTCTGAGGCTTGCCAAAAGCATGAGCTCACTTTAAGCTGCCTGCACACATTATTTTAAAGCAAAATTACAAGCGGCAAGGAGGGGAGTTGCTACTGTGCTACCAATCTGCCACCAAGATTTAGCAGTGCAGCAGCAAAACTCTGTGCAGTAATGTATGTGTAGAGGTGGACACAAAAATAATAGGGGAACGCATATCCCTTACAGGCCATGTGTTGCCTGCTTCTGAGGTAAGGCAACCGCTGGGAACCATCATGTACAGAGAGGATCATGCCATGGGGCTGAGGATTGGGTTTCATGTAAGTGAACTTCACCTGCCATACGGTTGTATAATATCTCATATTAAAACACTTCAAATGCATTTGAAATGCACTGTATTATGCATTTAAGGACATAAAGATTTTGTGTAGGCTACAATTTTAGCACCCAAGGGGATTAGTAGACACCTTTGCAGAAGACAGTGAAGAAATGTGAATCTTCCTGATGAGTGTAATTGGATTTGTGTTGCAAAATTGGCAGCAGAAAGCACAGCACTGGGAAGATGGGCGGAGGCTCCAAGGACATCTTCAACAAAGAGTTAACTTGGGATCTGGTGTCCAAGGAGCAAGATGGAGAAATTCAACCTGCTCTTTTAAAGATAGTAGCCATTATGGCCACACTTCAGAACTGATGCCGCCTGCAAATGTGCATGCCCATGAACACATACACACATGCTGAAATTTTGGACCATCAGTAATTTGGATTCTATCCAAGAATCTGGGAAGCAGTAAACTATTCTCAGATATCGTGGCACATTCCAAGCAGTCTCATTCATCTTCTCCATCACTATTCCACTCTTTCACCAAACGTAGGACTCAAGACAAGTTAACAAAAATTAAAACAGACACACATCATAAATCAAAATAGAAGTAAACGATTAACAATAAAAAATATACTGAAACAATGAAGAACGTTATTAAAGGCTCTTTCTCCACAAGTAGTCAGTTTTCAAAGACTTCCAGAAAGATGAAGGTCTTCACCTGCCTGCAGAAAGGTAGCGAAGAGGACACAGCCTAGCCTCTCTAGAAAGGTAGCAATTATTCCTTCTCGTGATCTCCAGAGAAGTTGCATGTCATTATTACTTTTACACAGTCAGGGGAGTGTTGATATCAGCAGAGTATTCTTAGGGAGGCAATGGAAGAAGGATCCCTGGAAGATATCAGTATGAAACGTTCCCTTCAATATTAGGACAACTATCCACTTGTACTACACATAAAATAAAGAACTTATTTTACCAGCAGCTCTCCTGAAAGCACCTCTAGCAGTTTGATGAGCATTCGTCCATCTCGGAGGTCCATGTAGAGATCAGAAATGCGACAGGTCACACGTGCCAGGTGAGAGTTCACCCATTTGGTGAAGGTTTTCTTCTGCACGGCTTCCCGCTCATCTGAAAACAGACAAAAGATTGTCACTAAATGTATTTATTACTAAGTTAATCACTAAACATGTTTTCTCATAAAAACTCTATATAATTGTATCATATATACGATATTCTGAAATGTTGGAGGAGGGAAGTGTGCAGCCTTCCAGATGTTGCCAAACTCCAGCTTCCAGCATTCCTCATCACTGGCTATGCTGATTTAGGCTCATGTAAGTTTCAATCCAATAACATCTGAAGAGCTACACAATTCCCATTCCTGTTACGGGTAAGAACTTCAACATCTAGGCAGCATTAGATTTGATCACAAAACCTATAAAGAAATTTGTAAAAGACAATATGTGGTGCCTTACATATCTCTTTGTCCGTCCCATACTGCTGTTAGTCGCTGACATAAGGGCCACCAAGAGGGCTTATGAAGTTTGAGGCAAGTGTCATCCTGAGGTGTGATTGGGCTAAAGCAAACTTTTTCAGCTTGTATGCAACAACAACAACAACAACAAAACACAGTAACCTACAGAATTTATGCCCCTCATTTGTTTCCATGATCTCAGTCTTTCTGAAAACATCTTAATTTTTTAAAAATCTAAAATCTTGGAGGCTAATAATGCAAAATACTGTACAGAAAATAAAATTAAGTACAGGTAACTCTAAAACTAACATTAAGCATGCTTTTAAAATAGCACACTTGAGTTATTCATCTTTATTCTGAAGATTAATGATTCTGATTATTTTGACATTTTATTTTCTTTTAAATTTAAATTATTTTGTATGTTTATGATATACTGTACTAAATTTTATTCGAGGTGAAAAACATTTGCCTTTAATTTCCTAATAAGGATGTTTGTTAGCTCTCTTGAGCATTACTCTCTAGTGGAAATGTATGATATAAAAGCCTATGCTTGTTATTATGAGGCTTTCCCCAAAGTTTGGAGTTTCACTGCTTTATGCCTTTATTTTATATATCTTGTACATTTAATTCTTGCTGATAAGTTTAATAGAAATAGAAACTGTGTTTGAAATTTTATATTATACCAAATTTTTTTTATGTTTTACATATATCTTAATTATTGTTTGATACTTGTATGATCTCTTTGTTATAGATTGCAATGACCTATGGTTATAAGCAATTAAAATTGAACTGAACTGGAAGGGTATAATAAAACAAGGAAAACAAGGATCTTGATTTCAGTGCAGTGATGGTGGTGGTGGTTGTTATTTTATTCATTTATATCCCACCTTTTCCACAATACCGGAAAATGTAAAAACAAATACAGTTAAAAGGACTTACAAAGGCCTAATTGAAAACATATAAAAAGTTATTGTTAAAATACAGTTAAACTATTCATAGTATTAAAAACATATAAAGCAGATCCATCAAAACACAAAAGGTAAAAGTCAGCAAAACAACACAAAGCTCTTCCCTTACAGAACGACAACAAAGGAGCCATACTAGCTTCCTTAGTGAGGTTGTTCCAAAGCTACAGAAAAGGAGCCACAGAGAAAACCCTTTTCCAAGTTCCCTTCAGACATGCTTAGGAAGATACTGTAGTAGAAATGGGAGTTCCAAAGTTCCTGTGTCCATTTCCTGCCAAAAATGCCGCCTCACTATCAGATGTCTTTGGAAGTACTATTGCACTTCATGTATCTTTTAAGTTATTTCTGTTTCATTTATTTTACATGCTTTTTCCTGGATTAAGACCCAAGGCAGCTCACAAAAGAAGAAGCTAAAAACAATACAATTTTAAAACACACTTAAAATCATCACATTAAAATAACATGTTAAAAACAAATAATATTTTAATAATTTTAATAAAATAATTAAAAAGCACACAAAAGTTAAAAAAATAAAGCATAACTTCACTTCTATAAGAAGACTCCCTGCAAGCAATTATGCATTAAAAGCCATTTTAAAAAGAAAAGTCTTTGCATGCCAATGATAGGAGAGCAGAGGATCCTGGAAAGGGAGTTTCTCTGGGTGGGAGCAGCCACTGAGAAAGCCCTCTCTCATGTCCTCACCAAGCAAGCCTGGGATGGTGGCAGGACCAAGAGAAAGTCTTCCTCTGTAGATCTTAGGATTCTGGTAGGTTTGTATGGAGAGACACAGTCGTATCGCACTGCACTGTTATAGCACTTTTATTCCACTTTTACTACTATGGCTGCCTCCTGTGACATACTGGGGTTTGTAATTTAGTGAGGTCTAAGTGCTCTCTGCCTCATAATTCTAAATGCCCTTTCCTAAACTGCAAATCCTAGAAGGCAGCCGTAACATTAAAAGTGGAATAATAGCACTATAACAGTGTAGTGCCATATTAAGAATCTGAACCTAAGCTGTATATGGATTTAGAGGTCAAGACCAGCACTTTGAATTGTGCCTGGAAATGAACCGGTAGCCAATGAAGCTGTTTCAACAAGGGAGTTACAGTATATGCTCCCTATAACTGGCCCCAGTCAGCCTTTTGGACCCACTAAAGTTTTCAAAGGCAACCCCACATACAGTGCATTACAGTGGTCAAAACATGATGTATTCCCAAGGTATGTGTCACTGTAACTAGATCTGATGTCCCAAGAAATGGGCACAGCTGACACACTAGTATTAGCTGTGCAAATGCACTCCTGGCCACTGCTGAAATCTGGGCATCCAGACTCAGAGCTGAATCCAACAAAACATCCAAGCTGCAAGCCTAAGATTTCAGGAGGAGTGTAACCATGTCCCACATAGTTGTTGTGGGTTGTGGTGGTGGTGTACCTTCTTATCTTTTCTGACCTATGAGGACCTGAAAGCCACAGAGTTTTCTTGCCAAGTTTCTTCAGAGGGGGTTTGACATTGCCATGCTCTGGGGCTGAGAGAGTGTGACTTGCCAAAGGTCACACAGTGGGTTTCCATGGTGGAGCTGGAATTGACCCCCGTTCTCCAGAGTCCTAGTCCAACACTCAAACTACTATGCCACACTGGCAGTCACTAATCCCTATCAGCAGTGCGATGCAGCAGCTAAAAAGGCCAATGCAATTTTGGGCTACATCAATAGAAGTATAGTATCTAGATCAAGGAAAGTAATCGTGTCACTCTATTCTTTGGTCAGGCTCCACCTGAAATACTGTATCCATTTCTGGGCACCACAATTCAAAAAAGAGAAACTGGAGTGTGCCCAAAGGAAGGTGACTAAAATGGTTAAAGGTTTGGAAACCAAGCCCTATGAGGAAAGACTTAGGGAGCCGGGGATGTTTAGCCTGGAGAAGAGAAGGTTAAGAGGCGATATGATAGCCCTGTTTAAATATCTGAAGGGATGTCAGGCCTTCCCAGACTGACCTTCCTCCAAAAGGTGAACTGTCTTACCTGCCCAAATTCAATTTGCTTCCATGTTATTTTACCCACTTCCACTATTGTAGGGTTTTAGCACTGTCAATTGTAGAGGGGGAGGGGTAGAGAGTTGGGGTGATTGGGGGATTGTTTTGATTTTATTATTGTATTTTACTCTGTTGTTACCTGCCTCGATCCGCAAGGGGAGGCGGGATACAAATTATTATTATTATTATCATTATTATTATTATTATTATTATTATTATTATTATTTCATATTGAGGAGGGAGCAAGCTTGTTTTCTGCAGCTCCAGAGGCTAGGACCCGAACAATGGATGCAAGCTCCAGGAAAAGAGATTCCACCTCAACATTAGGAGGAACTTCTTGACAGTAAGGGCTTTGCAAGTCATATTTTCTGATCACAGAATGATACATAAACACACACCACAAACAGTTAATAATCAGGGCTTAGAAAAGGTTAATTAAATTAATTTGTTACGCCTAATTCCTTGTTTTTCATAATGACAATTTTAGAACTATTTAAATAGATAAAAGATAGCAGCATTAACAATGTTTGCAATAATTAATGTTTCCCATTGTTTTAATTCATTACTTTTTGAGATAACTTGGATGATAGCTGCCATTTTTAAAATTCAAAGGTAATGTGCTACTAACAAATCCATAAAGATTAACAGGGCAGATTAATTGTAATTTTTTCAGAATATCTCTTAATGCTAGGAAATCCATTACTAATTTACTATTACCATATACCATTAATGTTAACAACTACAAACTCTGCAAATAATACACCAGAATTCTAAGCAAAGAAAGCATCTATCATCATTTCCACACTTCAATGCTGTATCAGTCAGGAAATTCAGACAGAGACTACATAAAACTGCATCTTCTGCCCTTGCCTGGATAAATTGACAAGGACTTTCTGCCTCATGCTGTTTATCTTTAAAACTAAAAATCACATTGGACTAAGAACAAGAGCTGACTAAATACACATTGAGTACTTCTTATCTAAAATGTTTGCAATTATAAGTGTTTCATATTTTGGGTTTATTTAAATTTTATTTTGGAATACCTGAATTTGTATGTACACAATACACAACACAAGTACTACAGTACATCCTATATTTGTCCGGATGGCTAGAAATGCAAAAGATAAAAGGCTGAAGGGAGATGGGGCTGGTGAGAAACTGAGGATCTGTGCAATGGCAGGTATCCAAACATAGTGCTCAGCACAAATCCACACCTCCTACCGTTTTACAGATCCTCATGGCTCTGTCCAGTCTTGTCTCTCTTGCTCTCTCCAGCCTTGTTTCTTGTTTGTCTGTTACTTGTGTATTTGTGTTTGCATGAGACACGAGGCTGGAGAAAGACTAAGGATCTGATGAACAAGCAAGAGCACTGCAGCCACTACCTCAAAGACAGAAGTGGGAGACTGGCAGAAAAAAGTTTCATCTTTTGGACAATTTAAGACTTCTGGATTACCTTTCACAAGTACACATTTATAGACTTCTTATAGTTCAGCTGCACTGATCACTCAAAAGGGTATCTGGGTTTGTTCTGAGTACACTCAAAAGGGTTCTGGGATTGTTGATTAGGAGTAGCATGTTCACAATTTGGCAGTCAGTCCAGTATTAATCACATTTCCCTGAAGGAGAAACTAATTGAACAGTATGCAGTTCATCTAACAGCACCACTGTAATTTAATTTAAATTATATAGCATTTTCCCACACCTCCTCTTTCTCTGTTTTGTAAAGTAAGGAAGGAATGGAAAGCAGGAAACAGCTATAAGGGAAAGAAGTGATGTTGTTAGCTCTCTCATTTGAAAATAAGGCAGCTGTCAGAATGGAGTAAAGTCAGCTTCTGGGAAGAAGCTTATGATGTGCCAGATCTCTAAGACCAGAATTTCTGAAATGTAATTCTCAAGTCATGTGTCCGAGTAACCAAAATAGCTGCAGCAGTTACAAGAATTGCAGATAATAACAGCAGTTTACTGTTTGAACCCATCTGAAACAGTGACAACACTGCCTAGGGCACAGTAAAGTCAGACATCCTCTTTGCCGGCATTCTGGTAAATGCAAGAAATACCAGTCCTCCATTCAATAAAATATCCATGCTGCAGCCACTCTTTAGCTACCCTTTATGCTCATAGTCATGATGCATAATGTAGCTTCAGGAGGATAACCATTCCTATCCAATTGATCTTGGTATACACATTTTTCCCAGTAAAGGAGCCAGTGTGCTTCACCAAGAATGGAAAATGCAGATGAGTCTGAGTTTGCAGTTAGATTCTGTATGTTGAAAAATGAGGGATGAGTGGGAGATTTTCTGCCTATATTGCTTCCAGCAATCCTAGAGGCTAGTTCAGGGAAAATCCCATCACCTGCTTTTGCCTCACTTGAATGTCTGCAGATCCTTCTTTCTTCATTCTATCTATGCAGAAACTATTAGAAGGACACCAAGACACTCCCCTCTCCATGCGTTTTATAACCTTTTGCATGACAATGAGATATGGAGGTCTTTAAAGACTGCATGCATTTTGCTCCTTTGGGGGTGGGCTCAGATTAATAACAGTATTTATTACACTGTTATGAATTTTGCAATTAATGAAAACTTGTTTCCTAGAACCATTTTATACTTTACACTTTGGCAAACTGGTTTTGCCACAATGTATTGCCAGAAAAGAGCTCCCACCAATTCCAGCTCCTTAAGCAATACACCTGTAAATATGATCCTGTTTGCAATTAACTGCTATTACTTTTTGTCTTGTCTTCTCATTTTTCTCCAGAACCATCAACAAGAGCATTCCCCTTCCCATTTTCCCCTGATATACTTCCAAGGTTGTGCTAGGAAATTATTCTGCCTGGTTTTTATATGTTTTCCCTGCAGGGAGAAAGTACATTTCATTAGTGCCCTCTCCTTACAGCTGCATAGATGCATCCTCCAACACTTACCGGATTGGCTCACGATTCCTCAAGGCTTACAGATTTATTTAGTCAAACTGATGGATTCTAATACAAAGGATGGCAGGGGAGTAAGTAATACATATAAACTATGGCTTCAACTTGTTCAGCTATCATTTCAGAGTTTGTTAAAGAGCCCTGACCTGAGACACAAAGCAAATTCAGACTTGTACCATTCCCTAGATGACTAGGGCTGTGGATAAAGCTGGGGGGGGGGGGGGGGGGGACAGGCCAAAGTCCAAACAAAACAGATATTCTTAGTACTTTTTTTTTTTGTCAACCCATCAATCTGACTTCTGTTTTCTGTGGGAAAAACACTGCTACTTAAGGTAGGATTTCATTTACTAGGCAGAACATACAAGAACATACCTCAGAAATGTACTGAATGATTCAACTGAAGAGACTGTGTATCTCCATTCCTATGGACTTCTAGGGCTATGTTCCTGGGTTGTGAATTTAAACTATTATAAAGATCATGGTTTTCATAAAAGAATAAATCTGTCTTGGCTCACCTGTCCAAGCCCACATGGTGTATCCAGGAGGTATTAAATGCTCATTCTTAAAAGAAATTATAATTTGATTAAGCCCCAAAATACCCAATATAGCAACAGAAGAAACAATACCAACTCATTCCATTAAAATTAATATTATGGTGGGTCATGTCTGAGTATGAAGAGTGTGTTAGCCCTCCTGGTTCATGTGACCGTGACAAGGTAAGAAAAATTCACTGACAAAAGACAGCAGGGGTAAATGGCCAAAGTCTCAAATAGATTCTCCATTAGCTTGGAGGGGGGAAACTGAAACCAGTCCTACATTTATAGATGATGGGCAATAGGATAGGATACAATCTTGAAGCTTTTTATAAAGACTTTAACCTTCAGGTGAGAAAACCAGGAATGACTGGAAGGAGGAACATATGGCCATCAGATAGACCCAGAGATTAGCTGGATAGGCTCTTGTTATCTGTGGTGACAATGTAAAGAAAAACCTCCCACAACCCTTTACGTGCCAGAGGGGTCTCATGCAAGAACTTGTTTCATCTCAAGCAATTAATGGCAAGTCAGTGCCCTATAAGATGTTTAGTTCACCATCAGTACCTGCAGTTTGAGAAGAGGGCTGGGCCAAATGAGTCACAGAGGTCATTCCCACTGCAGTTTGCCCCCAAGCGGGATTCGGGGTATATGACCCTCGTTCCCATTTCAAACCACTTCCGATCCTCATTGGATCAATTCCAGGAGGAAAGAAGCAGGGCAAACACAAATAACCCAGGGTTTCCTGACACTAGTTTGAAAGTGGGGTTTTCTGAAAATAATCGCTTCTGAAGCGTGCCCAATAAGTGGAAACACCAAATCAGAGTCAATTTTTTTTCTTCTTTTTTTTTGCAATAGAACTGATTGAAAAATCAATATATTGCTAAAGCAACTACTTGCTTTAGCAATAGATAGATTTTTCGATTATTTCTATTTTCTTTAAAAAATGTTTCTTGTCCCCCTCCTCCTCCTCCTCTCAGGTCCCCCAGCCTTGCCTTGCTCCCTCTTCTGCAGTGCGGATGCAGCCCAAGCCAAGCTCTCATTAAAAGGGAAAGCCGCTGCTGCCATGCCACCACCGCTTGCCCGGTGCTGGTGGGGCTTCCAGTGCTGCGCCATGCCACCGCCACTTGCCTGGTGCTGGCGGGGCTTCCAGGGCTGCTGCTGCACCAGCTAACAGCAGACAAGTGGCGGTGGTGCGGCAGCAGTGCCAGAGGCCCCACCAGCATTGGGCAAGTGGCAGCAGCGGGAAGGAAAGCGGGAAGGAAAGCAGGAAGGAAAAAAGGAAGGAAAATAACGGAAAGAGGGAGAAGGGAGGGAGGGGAGGGGAAGGGAGGGGAGGGGAGGAAAAGAGAAAGAAAGTGAGAGTCTGGTCGGGGCCGCAGCCTTCCAAAGGGGTTCCCAGGGGGTGAGCAACCAGCTGAAGGGCTGCCGCCTTCACCGGCTCCATCTAATGGGAACAACAAGCGTTCCCAGCAAAAAAAAGAGATTCCACAAAAGGTCCCTTTTCATAGTGAGAACGAGGGACCTTTTGGAATCATTTCACAAAGCGGAGCAGAGCTGGATTGGAACGCGGGTTATACCCCAAGTGGGAATGACCCCACAGTTAGAGGAAGGGTGGTGTATTGTGCCATGCCTCTCTGGGATTATAGGAAGATAATGGAATGTATTCCTGTATAACATGAGCACCACAGATGCTAAAGCCACCAAGACTGTAGTCTATGTTGTTCCCTGTGGTGGGCATGACACTTGCTGGTTTTAGGGTACGTGCCTGAATTATAGAACACTAATACACAGCATTCTGGTAATAAGAAACCATATGTAGCAGACTATACATGTTTCCTCATTTCCAGAATTAGAATTGGTGCCATATTGTACAGCTTACACTGAAAGCCCCGTGCCATTTCCTGAATGGCACAAATGCCCGCAATGTACATGCCACATTGCACCATGAGCACAAGCCCCATTCTTTCCTGCATGGGACCATTAATACAGGAGATTTTCAAATAACTAAAGAGCTACAATACAAGGCTGGTGGACTGTGTTTGGCTTGGTGTGCCACAGTATATTTAAGGCTTGCTGTAAAGCAATGGAGTTCATAAATGCCCTGTCTATGGCAAAACAAAATTATTACAAATCATTGATCTCTGCCAATGAGAAGCGCCCGTAGCGCTTGTTCTCCACCTTCAACTCTTTGCTTAAACCTCCCTCTCCTCCTATCTCTTCATCATTCTCTCCTAATGACTTTGCTAATTATTTCATCTCTAAGATTACCACTATTTGCTCTGAGATAGTGCCCCCCCCCCAATTCTTCTTCTGCTCATAATCTTCTATCGCCCTCGCCTAACAAATTTTCTGCATTTCCTCCTGCTTCTTTGGATGAACTCTCTACACTTCTGAACTCTTGCAAACCTGCAACTTGTTCTCTTGACCCAATTCCTACTCGTCTTCTAGTCTCTATAGCTCCTTCTTTTCTGCCCTCGCTTCTCCATATCTTCAATCTCTCTCTCTCTACAGGCTCCTTCCCTTCGGACTTCAAACATGCTCTCATTTCCCCTATTCTGAAAAAGACTTTCTCTTGACCCCTCCTCTTTGTCTAGCTATTGTCCGATTTCTCTTCTTCCCTTTCTTTCTAAGGTTTTGGAACGGGTTGTTTATTCTCGCTGTCTTGAGTTTCTTGAAGCCAACTCCATTCACGATCCCTTTCAGCCTGGCTTCCGCCCAAGGCATTCTACTGAGACAGCTCTCACTAAGATCTCAAACGATCTTTTCCTGGCCAAGGCAAATGGCCTTTATTCTGTTGTCATCCTTCTTGATCTGTCTGCAGCCTTTGACACTGTTGATCACTCTCTTCTAGTTGATATACTTTCTGACCTTGGGTTCTCAGACTCTGTTCTCGACTGGTTTCGATCTTATTTGTCTGGCAGATCTTTTGCAGTGGTTGCTGGCGGTCAGATTTCTTCTCCTGTTCCCTCATCTGTTGGAGTTCCCCAGGGCTCTGTTCTGGGTCTCCTTCTGTTTTCTCTCTACACACTGTCCTTAGGTAAACTCATTAGCTCTTTTGGTTTTTCCTACCATCTATATGCCGATGACACCCAGTTGTATCTTTCCACCCCCAACCTTTCTCCAAGGCTTGAACAGCAAGTTTCATCATCTCTCACAGCTGTCTCGCAGTGGATGTGCCATCGGCGTTTGAAGCTCAACATGTCCAAGATGGAGCTTCTTGTCTTTCCTCCTAAGCCCACCCTTCAACACTCCTTTTCTGTCTCTGTGGACAACATTTCTATTCAACCAGTCCAGCAAGCTTGCAGTCTTGGTTTTATCTTTGATTCTTCTCTGTCGTGTATCCCTCAGATCCAGACCACAGCCAAGGCTTGTAGATTCTTTTTGTACAATATTGCTAAAATCCGACCTTATCTCTCCGCCTCTACTGCCAAGATCCAGGTCCATGCCCTAGTGGTCTCACGACTTGATTACTGTAACGTCCTCCTGGCTGGGCTTCCTCTTTCTCACCTCTGTCCTTTAATCTCTGTCCAGCATTCAGCTACACGCATTATCACATCCACCCACCGCTCTGACCACATCTCTCCTGTGTTGGCATCCCTTCACTGGCTCCCCCTCCCTTTCCGTATTCAGTACAAGCTCCTGCTGTTGATGTTTAAAGCCCTCCATGGGCTGGCCCCTCCTTACTTATCAGACCTTCTTTCTCCTCACCTTCCCACCAGGGCCCTCCATTCTGGTAGTCAAGGTCTGCTGTCCCAGCCCAGGATTTCCTCTGCCCCATCTCGGATTCGCCCCTTTTCAGTCGCTGCCCCTCTCTCCTGGAACCTTCTTCCCCCGCAAGCAAGGGCCATCACTTCTTTAACCAGCTTCAAAACAGAGTTGAAGACCATCCTGTTCAGAGAAGCGTTCCCAGGCATTGCATAATTGTCGCTTGCTATTTGATGTTCTTTTGATGCCTGTTTTATCGAACCATTTCCTGTATTGCTATGTACTTTATATGTATTAGCCTACTAGCCCCACCACCTTTCCCTTCTCCTTTTATGTCATGTCTTTTTAGATTGTAAGCCTGTGGGCAGTGAACCGTCTAATTAAAAAGATTGTATGTACAGCGCTGTGTACATTTACAGTGCTTTATAAATAAAGGTTAATACTAATAATAAATCCATGTTAAAAAAAACCAAATGAATTGCTGCAACGAATTGGCCCCTGAATGGACTGGGACAGCAATGAAGAATTAAAAGTTGGGGATGAACACACAAAGAAAAGTTGGGAATGAGTACACAAAGAAATATCTGCACAATGTATCTAGTGCATACCTGCCAGAGCTTTGATCCGGGATCTCTCAAACAGCCTGGCAGAACTGTTGTCATTGTCCAGCTCATCATCAGAGGCATCCCAGCGAGCGTTGATCCGGCTGTACTGCTGCTGAATCTCCAAATGATCAAAATCAGTGGTTGATGTCATGTTCTGGACGATTTGCTGCTGTTCTTGCTTTAGTTAGCATGAAAAAGGCCCTGAAGGGAAGGAAGCAAACCAAAGTGTTACCTCTTCCAGAGAAACAGTTTCCCATTGTCACCAAAACACACATGTAGACATTCCAAAATGCTCCCAAATAATTCTAGGAAGCTGCAAACCATAACTAACTCACACACGCACACATACACACTTATTCCTAACTCTTGGCTTCTGCATGTTATGAAATATTGCAGCAGCCGCCACCAGCATACTGTATTTAAATGCATCATCAGAGTTAACTGTGCCCAGTAGGTGGGGATATAACTTACAGGAAGACTGCATTTCCCCTGGCACAGTCTGCCATTGTGTGAAGCATTCAGGACTCAGAGGCTTACCAACAACGTAATGCTAGTCTCAAAGGTAATGTTTAAAAAATTCTATCCACAAATGAACTGAAATTCAGCAGTAAAACAAGCCAAGAACAAGAAGATGCACTGCTTTTTCGAATATGCTACTAAAACAATCATAGACAAAGAAATCAAGATACAAGCTCTCATTCTGACCCAATTTGCTAAATGTATGGCACAAAATTTAAGCTACCTTGTACAAGTTTCAGTTTAAATTAAAGTTACATTGGTAAAAACTTTCACTTGCAACAAGACAGTAAAATCATCAAACCTGAGTGGCAAGTTTCACCTTTGCCAAAAGGGAAAAAAACAGTGAGGAATTTACACTGGGGAGGAAACAGGAAATATGTAATACTTTGACACTACTCATTTCGGAAAATATAACACTCAAAATGACCTTCTCATGGCCACAGTTGGAAAAATAAATTTTGTACACACTGATCTTTTACTGTCCCCCTTTCCCCCTTTTCAGCAGGTGACAGACACTTTTCTTGCAATGGTGTGTTTTTGTTGTTTGTCTTGTGTTTACAAGTTGTAATCACTCTTTCTCTGCATTTTTTGGCAAGCCTCAGCATTAATCATGAATACCTTTAACTTTTTAAAAGAGCGGAATAAACTGGGTCCTTGGTATAAATAAATTTATTATTATTATTATTATTATTATTATTATTATTATTATTAGGATGTTTGGTTCCAGGACATCCTATGGGTACCAAAATCCATGGATGCTCAAGACCCATTATATAAAATGGCATAGTAAAATGGCATCCCTACTATCAAGGTTTGTTTTTGAGGGGGGGGGTTGGGGGGGTATTTTCAAGTAGTGGATGGTGGAATCCATGGATGCAGAGGGCCAACTGTATTTTTGTCTGTCTGTCTGTCTCACTATCCCTATAGAAATTTGGTCTTCAGCTGGACAAAGAGATCCAGATTCCCAGCTTTTTTTTTATAATTTTGTCACTACTGAGTAACATCTGAAAGAAGGTGCCTTCATGTACAAGATATACTTTTGCTAATGTAAGATTGCTTACTTGCTTAGAATAAAAGCTTTCTTTTTTTTTAAAAAAAAAAATCTGTTTTCCACACTCTCATTTGCCTTTGTTTGGTGTGTGCATTTGTATGTGTATAGGATTTTTAAAAAATACATTTTAATGCCATGGACGGTTGAAGCCATGGATACAGATGATGTGGATATGGAGAGCCAACTATAGAACCAAATAATGCATTCAGTCAGTCAAGGGTGACTCAAGCTCTTTTGTTAATTAACCTAGAGACAATTTAATTTTGATACCCCCATACATTCTGCCATACAGGGGTAGTAACCAATGCTGGTGTGTGTGTGTGTGCTATCATCAGGAAAAATTGAAGAAGGAAGGACTAGACCTTGGAAACATTACTGTTCCAGGCAACAGATCCCAGAATCCTGCAGCTAGCATGGCTGATGCCCACAAGAAAAATTACTTATTTGGACTACAGGTCCCAGAACTGACATTCCCCTCCCACAGTGAGCGCCATTGCAGTCCAAGAAAGTAAAATTTCCAGGCTCTAAGGAGGACACAGCAGAGTACACTCACCCAAAACTGGATGGAAAGGATCTCTTAAAGCTCCCCAAAAACTTGCTTCTGCAACAAAAGAAGAGGAGGCTAGCAGTGGCAACTCAGGTCCTTCCCCACCATGGGAAGAGGAGGAGGAGGGGAAGCAGGTGTTGGTAGCTTGCTACTGAAAGTGAAGGGGGAGAGGGAAAGCAAAGGCAGCCACCTGTTTTTTCAAATGCTTTGCTGCCATGGACCAAAGACATTGTGCAAAAGCAGAATGAGGAAATGGTCCGTGCTGTGGCTTTCACAAAATAGCTGGCTGCTACACACCACTTCCACCTCTTTTGGCAGCAGGCAGGCACTCTAGAGTTACAGCCTCTGCTGATGCTATGTTCGTCATCCTCCCTACTTTCTCCCATGGTGTGGATGGTGCAGAGGTGATGTTGTGACTGCCACTGCCACCACCTCCTCCAGGAAGAAGAAGTGTTCTCTTCTTCCTGGCTAAGTCAGGGGGAGGTGGCTGGCTGGCAAGCTGTGCTGTTATGTGTGCCAGCTATTTGATGAAATTGTTCCCATTTGTGTGGGGTAACAGTTCACTTCCCACTTCAAGCAAATAAGACGTTTATGCTGGCCCCGAGTCTCTAGATCAGTTTTCACCTCATGGTCACTTCATTCCCTCTCCTGGGATGAGAAAATGAAATTGCGAAGAAGAGATGAATTTCATTAGTGTACCAATGACACTGCAGTCCAAATATCCTCACTATCTTGCCCACTGGTTTTGTGGAAATGGGGGGGGGGGGAATGGAGGCAACACAGAAATCTGTGACATCCTGAAGACAAAAGGCCATCAAATAGTGTAGCTGTCTACCAGTGCTGTTATTTGGGATTAATCCATCAGAATAACCAAAACCACCGTGAAACAATTCTATTCTTGGTATTCCAGAAGGGCAGCATGGTCAGCAATAGTGAAAGCTGTTGAGGTGTCCAGTAGAATAAAAGCATTGTATTTATTTCATTTGTACCTTTGTGTGTGTCATTCATAAATGGAACTACAGCAGCTTCCAGTCTGACTTTGCTAGGCCTGACTTAAAAGTGCAGTTCTCTGGATTCTCCTGGTCTCTGGATTCATGGTCTAAAAAATAAATTAAATAAAATCTAAAGGATTTAAATTTTTAATTCACAACCACCTCAAGCTGAAATGCAACAATAAAGTGAAGCACTTTATCACAAAAAAGGCAGATTCAATAGCAGGCAATAGTTATTAAGTTCACTCACTTAGACTTAATTTGATTTTTCAGCCACTAGATAGGATCACCACCTCCTTGTGGGATTCTAGCAATACACTGAAACAGAGGCTAGGCTGGGGGCCCCTCCCTGCTTTCTTTTTGTTGGCAAGCTAAGACATTTTTATTCAAGCGGGCTTTTAATATATAACCATGCCAAGATGGCTTTTATATAGGGTGTGTGTTTTAGTTATCCTTTTTGACGTCTGTATATTTCTAAGTAATTTTACACTGTTTTTAATTAGATAATTTTAATTGTTTTTACATTTTTATCGTAAACTTTTAAAAATGTTTCTAACTATGAGCTGCCCTGGATCCCTTTCTGGGAGAAAGGCAGCATATAAATAAATAAGGAAACAACTACCTCAAATATCCAGATTGAAACAATGGCTCTGGCAGGTATAATCAACCAAGGCAAGAAAAATGTTTTTGAATATGCATTGCCAATTAAACTGAAAATTTCTGAAGAAGGAATGAAAATATTTGAGAATAAAATCATTTATTTGTGACTGCTACCATTCCAGTGAGAGCAAGGCAGTCCTCAGGATAGGGATATTGTTGGATTTTGTTTTTAGCATATTAGTACCAATTATTTTCGTATTGTAGTATCTTATAGTGTGGTGTTTTAGCATTTGCTTTTTATTGTATATGTTCTGATGTACCACCCCCTTTGGTGGAAAGGGCATTATAAACAAATGTTGTTGTTGCTATTGTTAATAATCCCCACAGCCTAGAGTTGAGCTAGCTCTGCTCTCTTGCAATCTATGCATTCCTTTTATACATTCTGCAATGTATACATTCTTTTTCTGCAGATGACTGTCTAACACATTTCCTCCTTCCTGCTACATTCATAAAACCCATAAATATAGCCTGCATCCTGTGCTAGCCCATCTCTACTATTTTAAAACAGTAATGGTAATACGGAAAAACTAATTGTTAATAAGATTTGTTTTCTCTCATTCTTGGTATTACTATCTTTTTAGTATTATTACACCTGCAAGGGAAAGGAGGACACAGAACAGCAATTATGCCATCATGCTCACTTCTATCCAATGTGAGCTACTATGGGTCCTATGTTTGAAGGAAGGTGGAGTATTTAATAAGCATTTAATACCAGTGAAATCAGTATGATATAACCATAATACTGAAGACTCTTATTTATTTCAGTAAGACTTAACAGTGCATTATATTGTCTGGATTGCATTCATTTCCTTCACAGAGCTTGCAGTGTGTGTGGGTCTTCACAGAAATCAGTAACAAACACATAATTGGTCAGATCTTCTTAAGCAGAGAAATTGGCCCAGCAGAGCTAAACGTGGAATTATGACTAAGAGTCTATGTTTAAGCTGCTAATAAGGATTTAATGACTCACACAATTTAGTAAGGGCTCATCTGATTGCAGACAACACAGCCAAGACACTATGCAATCTGAATGGCGTAAATGCATTTTTCTCAAATATTTATCTCTCTCGCACACACGCACACACGCGCGCATGCACACACACACACACACACACACAAAACATTCCAAATGCATCAGACTAAGAAACTTCTCTTTTAGCTAACCTATGAGATTTCCCCATATTATTTGTATGTCTACCCAGTAAACAGCAGGAATGCCTCCGGCTGAGAGATTCTTTAGGTTATGAGTATCAGCATGGAGACAATTCTGAGTTTACATCTGGAGTTTATATATTAAAAAATGGAGTACCAAGCTTTTTTGCATACCTTGTTCTCAGTGTGACTGGGAGGAAGTAGAGAGATTTTTAAAAATAAAAAAACTATTCCCAAATGCATATACTGGTTGGTGGAGATGGATTTAAAACAAAGCTCACATAAAGTGCATATATATGTGGTGCAACAGGCTCCAGACCAGACCCATCTCCTGTTCTGAAGCACATTCAAATTTGATCAGCTGCCACCATCATTAATCCACCACCACCACTTCCTGCAGAAATTTTGACTTCCCCTCAAGTGGAAAATGAGAATCCTATACACATATCCATACACATACCAAGCAAAAGCATATATGAAGAGAGAAAAGGAAAGAGATCTTTAAAGGAAAGCTTTTATTCTAAGCAAGCATATAAGAACATTAGCAAAAGGATATCATGTACATGATGGCATCTTCCTTCAGGTGTTACTTAGGACTAATTACAAAGTTACAAAAATGTCTAAGGACTTTATCACATGGGGGAAATGGGGAAAAGTGAGGGTTTAAACTAACATTATCCCATGAAAATTGTGTCATCGCACTGAAGATTTTCACACAACATCACGATTAAAGGGGTGGTGAGGCAGCAATAGCAACATCATTTACATTTCTATACCACTTAATAGTGAACTCAGCACTCTTTAAGCAGTTTACAACCTGTAACCCAGTTGCCCCCCAAAAGTTTGGTACTCAATTTACTAACATACGGAAGGATGGAAGACTGAGTCAACCTTGAAGCCCTGGATCGGACTCACAACCTTGTGACTGCAGTACCAGCATTTAACTACTGCGTCACCAGGGCTCTTTTAAGACAAAACTACAGTCAGCCCTCCATATCCACAGATTCTGCATCCATGGATGCAACCATTGTTGGCTTGAAAATAATTATTAAAAATTCCAAAAAGTAAACTTTGGTTTTGCCATTATATAAGGGAAACCACTTTACTATGCCATTGTATATAATAGCACTTGAACATCAATGGATTTTGGTATCCATGGGGGGGGGGGTCCTGGAACAAAACCCCAATTGATACCAAGGGCCCACACTATCTATCCCCCACATCTACTCTTGGGTCAATAACATTACCAATAATATCAGAGGTGCATTTACCTGTTCTTCCTCCAATAAGATACATGCCATCCTATGCCAACAATGCCCCTGTACACTCTACATTGGACAAACAGAAGTGGGTGTTGTTTGCCTTCAAGTCATTTCCGATTTATGGCGACCCTCAGGTGAACCTATCACAGGGTTTTCTTGGCAGGTTTCTTCAGAGGAGGTTTGCCATTGCCATCCTTGAGGCTGAGAGTGTGTGACTTGTCCAAGGTCCCCAATGCAAGAGGTTAAATGTACACAAGTCTGACATTATAAATGGTAATACCCCCAAACCAGTGGCAGAATATTTTACATCTTCCTGGATATACAGTAAGGGATTTACAGGTCACAGTAGAAATTATAAAGGAAGATTAGAAAGAGAAACATCCATTAGCAGAAGTATGATGAAAGACAATGGCTTCATGGCACAATACATATATCAATACAAGATATATATATATTAATACTACGGCAAATACAAGAAAAATCTTCTCAGAAAGAGCTTTGAACAGAAAGAAACAGACTTTTGGTAAGCACGTTTATTACTTTAACACAATTTTGGTCCTCCAGATGATTTGGACCAGCTCTCATAATTCCTGACTGTTGACCATGCTGGCTGGGGCTTCTGGGAGATGAAGTCTAAAATAAATGGAAGACCAAAGATTGGAAACCACTGCTTTAACACATCATCACTAACTGCTCACTTTAAAGATCTGAAAGATCCATATGGCCTCACAGACCCTTATGAACATTTAGAGCAAGGGACATAATTTGCATTTTCATGGATTCTATTACAGTACATTCTGTCCCATTCCCACAACTGTATAACCATGCTTTATAATCTCAGGCTTTAATATCATTCTGTACTGTATCTCAAGAAGTGGATTTATAGCCACAAAAGCTCCAGTGAAAACAAAAACCATTTCATCTTAAAGGTGCTACTACATTCTCTTTTCTCCCTTCCTCCAGCTTATATAATAAAATGCATATGTTTGCAGGTGGAATAGAAAGACAGAGGTTGAAATAAGATTGTGAATCAAATTAACTTGCATTAGCCATCAGCCGATCAACTTTAAAATGTGATACAATCATGTTTAAAACTACATTGCTCTCTTTCACAGTCCTACCAACAGCCAAAAAGAAGCTTGCAAGCAGTTTAAGTGGCAGATGTAAAAATTGTCTCACAGGTCCTTTAAGAAAACACAACAGATATACATTGTTCTAAGCCCATAGAACTGTGCATACTTTTTAATACAGTGATATAATTCAACATGCCCTGTGTATTTATTTATGCATGAGAACAGGGGTATTTCTCCACCTTAGACATAAATAAGGATTATTATTAGGACTGTCTCACTGGATGGACCATGTACAAATTTTCATCTTGGAGATTTATTGTGGTTCATATATATAAATACAAACACACACACACACACACACACACACACACACACACACACTGTATACATTATCTTCTATGAGCAATAGCCATCTATTTCTTAAGACTGATAAATTTATTTCAGCATAAGGTTCAATGTGCAGAGGAACAGCCATCTTCATCTAAATGTTCACACCTTTTCCCACTATTTGATTTACCTTTTCTCCAGCTTTTTTTTAAAAAAACTCATTTGCAAACTGACTAGCACTTAAATGCCTTTGGCTAGGGCACAAATCTGTCTAGAAAGCACACTCCCTGCTTTGCCATGCCAAACACCTTTCTAATAATACCCTCCCGGCTCTAACATTCCTGTCATCAGAAGGCACCCGAGTGTTCAAATAGTTCTGTGTACTAGAATTGCTTCCCTGATTCCTGAAATAGGACTCTGCTACAGCTTTGAACAGGAAATGAGCTAGGATGGAACGTAGGGCAAAACAGCCACCTGCACAACCGAAGAGCAGAAAAGGTATCTGCCTCTGCAGCAATACCTCAGAGTCTTAAGAGGACTGTTTTTGAGGGGCATTAGTACAGGCAGTTAGTACAGTGTGGGTATGCTCACCCAAATACAAGTATATCCTTCCAACCCTAGAAAGCAGGCCTGCTTTGTTTTGGGGGTTCCATTTTAAGACACTATGCATGCTCATATATCCTTTTGGTATCTTTCAAATACAGTCAGCCTTCCACATTAGTAGCTTTGAATTTGTGGATTTGATTATTTGCAGATTTGATTAATATGTTCTCTATTGCAGTATCCAGACTGGCGCTTTGCGCCGGCCTGGATACGTGCTAGGGTTGCCTCAGGGCGTCCTTTCCAGATGCCCCGCAACCCTAGCACGTAACTGCGGTATTGTAATGGTGGCACCATTTCTACATGGGTGCCGCCATTACAACGTCACGGCCGCACCATAGCCAAATGGTGTGGCACGGACGTGACATCCTGGCGCTGCTGCAGGGCGCTTGTGGCGCCCTTTCAGCGGTGGCAGAAGGAGCTCCATTTTGGAGCTCCTTCTGCCACATGTATCGCTGGCGCGGCCTTTAAACAGCTGCGCCAGCAATACAGAGAGAAAGGGGCCAAGTGGCCCCTTTCTCCCTTTCCCCGCCACTGTCGGGGTGTCCTTGGGGCATGAAGCCCCAAGGGCACCCCTTTCCAGGCCGTGGGGAAGCAGCATTTTGTCACTTCCCCGAGGCCAGGAAAAGTGACAGATCAGGGCCTCCGGGGCTGCCACTGTGGCAGCTAAGGTCCCTATCTGTCGGGGAAAGGGGCGAGTGTAGGCCGACCCAAAGGGGCAGTCTGTATCCTGCCCATGAGAATCTTTAGGTCTTCCAGCACAACTCTGCTGGAAATTGACCATAGAGTTGCACTGGAAGACTTACAGCTTACTAGAGAAAACACTTCTTTAGGCATTTGAAGGTAGTCTAGCATGCTTCTATCTATGGTCAGCCTCTGGCAGACGTTGACCATAGAGCTGAAGGTCCTAGAAATCCCAACAGAGTTGTTCTCAGGTAAAAAACATTGTCTTTTTTTATTTCCACAGTTTTGGAAGTCGCGATTTTATTTTTCGGTATATGTGTTTTCTGTGTATGTTTGTAACAATGTTTGTTTGTGTATGTTTTAATATATATTTCAAATAAAGAAGTTGCAGTTTTTCTGCTTTCCCGGATGTCTTGCACCATTAACCCCAGCAAGGGTGGAGGTCCAACTGTACTTTGTACTTACATTTAAAAAGAAAACTTTGACAAAACTAGAGATAGCTTTGTGATAAATAAGAGATGGCTGAATCACTTCTTTGCAAATCTAGTTACAGCTGAAAACTGAGCTCAGTCAAAGAGAAATGGGATAAGATATTCATGTATCCAAAATGCAGTAGGTACGTGTTTTTCAGTACTTAATTCACTGCTTGAATTGTGTATATTCTTGTGGGCCCTAAAGAAGTACTGTATTAGCCTGTATCCCAATGTCAAAGTGCATTCACTGCTCCCTAACAAACATAAATAGTTACCATTCACATAGAGGGGCCACCTGAAAAAGGACAAGACTCCTGTACTTTTAATAGTTGTGAGGAAGTAAGGAAAGTTTTTCTTTCCATCTTTCTCTTTTCTCTTTTTCCCCCCTTCATCACTATGTGTGTCGACAGAACATTTAAAGAAGCAAGATTTGGTTAGATACGACATAGCTACAATAATTTTCATGAGAATTAGATAACTGGACAATTGATATTGTGAGAAAAAACATTAAATTAATTTTATCCAATCAAAAAATAGAGGGGGATTAGATTTAACAGAAAAGATAAACGTGGAACTTTATAGATAGAATCAATCATAAGGGGAAGGTTGATAGAAAACAATATATTCTTCGCCACAGTTTTGGAAGTCGCGATTTTATTTTTCGGTATATGTGTTTTCTGTGTATGTTTGTAACAATGTTTGTTTGTGTATGTTTTAATATATATTTCAAATAAAGAAGTTAAAAAAATAATAGTTGTGAGGAAGATGGAATTTCAACAGATGTAACTTGAACAAGTGTTGTTAATGTTGCTGTTAATAAAAATATGCCTTTTGATACAACTCACAGAAGCATGTGCTGGAGTGGGCTCATAAGTGAAATATCAATATTCGACACAAAGATAGTTTGAAATTTTGTATGACAGTAACTTTGTAGATGAATTAGGCACAGAAGGAATATTAATCATTATTCATTTTCTGGCTGAAAAAATTAGTTTCTTACCACTCAGGAAACCTAGTCAGGAAAAATAATACAATGGCAAGAATTCTGTGCAATTTTCATGCATTATTGATCCATCCAAAAGTATTTGGGGAAATTGTTCTGCACAGAAATACATGCATATTTTGCAAGAGAATTATGAAGTATTGAACAAAACACTGGGATTTGTTTTTGTTTTTTTAATTGTGCAAGACTGCTGTTTTTATGAAGAAAACAAAACCAACAACTTAGAAAACAAGTATCTTATACATTACATATTATTTTACACAAAATTCAGCAATCTTGCACAAACATAGTACAGTCAGCCCTTCTTATACATGGATTTTTTATACACAGATTCAAGCATCCACTGTTAGAAAATGTTCAAAAAAAAGTATAAATTTCAAATATCAAACCTTGATTTTCCATTTTTTTTTATAAGGGACACCATTTTGCTAAGTCATTATATTTAATGGGACTTGAGCATCCACGGATTTTGTTATCCACGGGGGATCTTGGAACCAAACCCCAGCGGATAACAAGGGTCCACTGTAAGATGGTTTTATTGTACAATGATTACCATTTTGTGCATAAGGTTTTTGGTGTGCAATACTTTATGTGCAAGATTTTTGTTCTGTAAGATTTTTTGCTGGGCAAGATTACTTTCTTTTTCTTTCTTTTCTTTTCCTTCCTTCCTTCCTTTCTTTCTTTTTGCATAGGAAACAGATTTTTGTGCAAATAATCCATGTGGCTGCCTGGAAATGGGGTGGCAGTAGTAAAACATTCCCTCCTTTCAATTCTTTCATACATGAAAATGTAACTTTCTACACAGAATAATTTCCTGAAACACTTCAGTGCATATGAAAACCTGGTGAGAACTGTGCAAAAATATTCTCTCTCTCTCTTTCTCTCTGCAGAATGGGAGGAAACTGTGGCAATTAATTGTCCTCACTCGCAAGGACAAAATAGTTGAATATTAACATCTTTAAGATTTAAGCAGAATAAAGCATAGAATCATAGAATTCATAGAATCGTAGAGTTGGAAGAGACCCCAAGGGCCATCCAGTCCAACCCCCTGCCATGCAGGAACTCTCAATCAAAGCACCCCTGACAGATGGTCTTAAAGCCATATAAATAGAAAATAGAAATACTAAAAGTATGCAGTTTGGAGACAGACAATTTTTAAGGAAAATTATGCAGCTAGAAAGATGCATCTCATTTTATCATTGCTAACTACAGTCTATCAGCTTTTTAAACAATATAAAAGCCTGCAAAACCTTACTAGTGGTATAAGTTGGAAAAGAGCATGGACTCCTTTTAAAACACTTTCAGCTCTGAAAAGTTATGCCGTAGAAGATAAAGTTTCTCAAAAGCCTTGTGAAAAAGCCCTTACTGATCTAAACCATGCCAACCTTGAGGCCTAGCACCTTGCAATTCAACAGCTAACAATTCAGTTATCTGTTTTTCTGTCTGTCTGTTCCAACTTTTATTCTAACCCCACCCACCTCTTTCAATGTGGAAGCACTGATAGGGAGACGTCTTGACTGTTTCACAGGCATCATGCTGAGGACAATATGAATTCTGATACCTCCTGAACTATATGGTTCATGTTAATAAACTGAAGTGTTTCCAGAAAGTCCTTATTCAGTAAATACACACATCTTCACTATTTGCTGCCTTTTTGCACACAAGGCATACTCTAATTGTCTTTCTACATTCCAGGGCTGCCAGAAAAGAAACAAGAATGCTGAGGAGAACCACAGACACAAATGGAGAGAAAACTAAAAATCACATGTGCAGAAAAGGAACCCTCATTAACTTCAATTTGCTACAGTAACAGGGCTAGAATATAAAACCACTGTCCTTAATACCACATATGCTTGGTCCTACAACATGATCTGATCCAACGAAACCACACAGGGTTGAATAGTTCTTATAGGCTGCATCGCACTGCAGAAATAATCTGGTTAACTGCCATGGCTTAATGCTATAGAATTCTGGGAATTGTAGATTGTTGGAGGCAGCAGAGCAAATCTCTGGTGCCACAACAAATTACAGCTCCCATAATTCCATAGCACTGAGCCATGGCAGTTAAAGTGGTGTCAACCAGATTATTTCTGCAGTGCGATGCACTCATAGTTAAATATACCATTTCTGATTTTCCAGTTACAGTTTGTGAATGATCAGTATGTAGCTCATCACTAGAGTCTCATATTTCATTGCTTCCCTTAATACAAAATACTTGATCTTGGAGTAGGGGAGCAGCCTTTACACACCATAGTTTTTTGGGGGGAGGGGACATCCTGGACAGTGTACAAGCTGTACTTGCCTGGCCAAAAGCTGCGCTTCCAGTGGAATGTGTGTACTCCCGTATCACTGACATGGAGGGTTTGTGCCATGCAGCTGTTTGACTCCCATTATGAGCCAGGCACAAGCATTCCTACTACAGCTTCTAATTACACATATTATCCAACTTTTTACCCATCTCCTTTGCAGACAGCTTGCCTCTTCAGAGCCCTACCTTCATTATGAAACTAGAGACAAATTAAGCAGCAGAAATCTTGCCAACAACTCATTTTAAAAATAAAGCTCTAAAAATGAATAATGAGCGCGCACACACACACACACACACAAACTTGCAATTATTCTTTTCACAGAAGAGAATATATTTCAAGAAAGAAACCTGTAAGATCTTCTAACCTGCTCTGTTCCTTTCTAATGAGGCAGGATTTTAAATACTGAACTTCATTTTGAAAGTATTAAAAAAAACTGCCTGAACCAAAGTATCTCTAAGGTACATGTACAACTAGTAAAGTTATGAATGCATATAGTGAAGAAGATTGGTATTATATCACTGAAAGCAGCTGTTGTCGGTCAATAAGTATTTCAAACATGCACACAAAAAGAATCATAGAATCACTACCTGGAAAAGATTCCTACCAAAAATTCTCTCACCCTAAGAGTAAGTAAAGATATTTGTAAGGTACCTTAGCAAGGAATTTTCAGCTCCATACGCTTGCGTTAAAGAAGAAATAATGAATGACAACTGCCAAGTCTCTCTCACTCCCTCTCAGCAGTCTGGCATGATAGAGAGGGTGGGGGAAGCACATACATGCCAGTGCAGGTCATTTGAAAGATATAGATAGCAAGTGCATCCACATATATCTAAAATTGTCTGAAAGCAGCTGTCAGTTCAAAACAGCTCTACAAGGATCAAGTTTTCTACTGTAGCCCCAACATATACTGTATCTGTTATATCAGTTGTGTAAAAGACGGACTGCTCCTAGGAACCACTATCAATGTCTGCAGAATTTTTCCGCATGCATTGTCTTGTACAAGTTACACTTTTTATCCTGACTATAATCCAGTGATATTGGTTAGGCTGCAACATGTGAATTTGCTCAACCCAAATGACTGATTGACTCAGTAGTAAATTTGCATTTGATCTTAACTCACCACCCACTGCACCAGCTTTGAAGTAGAAAGCTGAGAATGTTGTTGCTAGTAACAAAAGAAATATCGCTAGAAACAACACAACCAGATGGTCTGCCTTTCTGGATATTATGTTTGAGGTCTGCACTTCGAAGGTTTGGTGCCAGGATCCCCTGTGGATACCAAACTCTGTGAATGTTCAAGTCCTGTTATATACAGTGGCATAGTAAAATGGTGTCCCTTGTATAAAATGGCAAAATCAATGTTTGCTTTTTGGAATTTATACTTTTTTTTTAACATTTTCAAGCCGTAGATAGTTAAAACCATGGATAATCTGTGGATATGGAGAGCCAACTGTACAAAGACATCACACAAAGATTAGACAAAAATTTAAAATGGCTACGTTGTGGGAATGAGTTGTTCTTCTTTCAGACTACGTATTTTATGGAAGAGAGGAGTCTGCAGCGCTGCTTCTTTTTTTACCTACAGATACTCCCAAGAGCATCTGCAGCCTGTAGTTACTGTTACCCTAGTGATAATTTAACTACTGTTTTTTTGAAAAAAGTTCAAGGCCAACTTTGTCACATACAGTATGTTGATAAAAGGTGGCTCTTTAAAGGCACTCTGTTTCAAGAACAATGTAGATAGAATTATAACACCCTTCCTGGATCCCATGCCACAATAACAGCATCCAGGACTTCACAATATACTATTTTACCCTGTCAAAATTCACAATATGTCAAATTAACTAGAAGTGCAAATCAGGTGCATATGAGACATGAAAATGTGAACAGAGAGATGTCGCCTTTTACTTTGCCACTGTATATAATGAGACTTGAGCATCCACCGATTGTGGCATCCTGGAACCAAATACCAGCAGGTATCAAGAGCCCACTGTACTGAAGCCATAATTTTAGAAACTTAACAAAGGTTTGCATATGGCAAATCTGTCAGCCATTTTATATTAGACTTTAATTAATTAGAACAAGAGCCAAGATTCTTAAGTATTTTGTTTAACATGTTAGGGATGAACACTTATTTTCATCCCAGGCTGGTTCATCCCATCCACAGTTTTGTACAAAAATTCCAGCAAATTACTCCCACCAATTCCAATTTAGCATTTGTTGTTGTTAACTGCCCTCGAGCTGACTCCAACTCAAGGTGACCCTGTGGGTGAGACATCTCCAAGATCCCCTATCCTCCACTGCTCTGCTTAGTTCCTGCACATTCATGTCTGTGACTTCCCTGTTGATTCTATCCATCCAGCATGTGGTCTTCTCTTTCTACTACCCTCTACCATGCCTAGCATTATTGTCTTTTCTACTGCTCTGTGCCTTGTCATTACATGGCCAAAGTATGACAGCCTCAATTTGATCATCTTGACCTCCAAGGAGAAGGGCCCATGCATGATTATATGAGTGCAGGATTGCTGCTTTGCATTATAAAATCAAAAAACAGCAGGAAAACATGAGGCATATACAAACATTTCTGCGCATTTTTTCCATTTTGACAAATGTTCAATAAAACGTCAGACTCAATGTCCCTGGAGCACAGGATTTTATTGTTATTCTAAACAGTTGTCAACCCTTCCTGGAAGTTAAATTCCCTCCACACCGCCTGACAACCATCAATACAATTAGTATGAAGGCTTTTCCACACTGGCTCCTGAAGCCTCCCTTTTATCTCAATGCATTTTGAATCCAGACAAACAGCATTAAGTACCAACTCCCATTTTATGCTGGCTCAGATAAAACCAGTTTCCAGATTTATTCTCCTTTCAATAACAATAAAACACATTATTCTGCTAAGCTGAACACTGCAGGGTTCACAACTGGTTTGTCATCTTTTAATGAAGACTGACCAAAACTACCAAATAGCAAAATGCTCACATTCACAGGAAGATTTGTACTAGTTTTGAAGTACTGTATAAATAAATCTACATTTTGTACTAGGTGTTTGGAATCTAGTTCAGAATGCAATTTAGTTAGTTTTTTGTGGTTTTTTTGGGCTATGTGGCCATGTTCTAGAAGAGTTTCTTCCTGACATTTCACCAGCATCTGTGGCTGGCATCTTCATGGAACACTTTGAAAAGCAAGCCCTGGAAACAGCACTGAAAAAGTCCACAACTTGGTTCCGATACATGGGCCTGTTACAGACAGCCAAAATAAAGCTGCTTCGAGTCACAGTGGAGGTATGGTGTTTCAATGATGCATGTGTCCTAAGAGTCCAGAAGTTGCACCAAAGCCACGCTCCAGCCCTAAGGACTGGAGTGTGGCTTTGGTGTGGCTTCTGGACTCTTAGGACGCATGCATCATTGAAACACCATACCTCCACTGTGACTTGAAGCAGCTTTATTTTGGCTGTCTGTAACAGGCCCATGTATCGGAACCAAGTTGTGGACTTTTTCAGTGCTGTTTCCAGGGCTTGCTTTTCAAAGTGTTCCATGAAGATGCCAGCCACAGATGCTGGTGAAATGTCAGGAAGAAACTCTTCTAGAACATGGCCACATAGTCCGAAAAACCCACAAAAAATTATGGATGCCGGCCATTAAAGCCTTTGACTTCGCAATTGAGTTAGTTCAGCACTTGATACTAGCAGTTCACTTGGTTCATATCCAAAGTGAAGCCTCATTTCAGTTCACTTTCTGATGCTTTAAATGTCTTCTCCATTTCCTATGATGCGGAAATCAGTAAGTGATAACCCCCATCCCATCCCAAACTGGATAGAATTTGCAGGTAAAGTAGACTCTTCTGATGGTATGATGTCTGGTAGTTCCATACAAACAAATGCAGGGGGTGGGTGGGATTGTTTCAGGAATCTATAAAGTCTGTAGGTCTCAGTTTTTTCTTGCTTTCTCCTTTTAAAGAGATGTTATAGATTTTCTTACTTAGGTAAAGTAAGATAAAGACCTACTTAAAAGGACAAATACGGTTGCTGTTTTCTGCTTCTCTGCAAAGACAAATGTATTTAACCACTGTTAAGACATTATACGAGGCATAAGTCCAAAGATTCCACAGGTGGCATTGCCTTCCCAGACCCTCTGCTGAACAGCATGTTTTTCAAAGGTTAATTGTTGTTCTAGAAGAGGAACAATAATGTCAATTCCATGATAACCTATCAACTTCTTTAATCAGTGGGAGGTACTTCTCAAAGTAATGGAGAAACAGAATCACCACCAGCAACCAATTATTAAAGCCACTACATCACGCATTTTAAACCAATCCAATAGGATCAAAGTGTCAGTATCAAATATGAGAATTCATATGGATAACAAAATGTAACAAATGTAACAAAATAATTTTATCATATACATGGAAGCAATTTGAAAGATGGGATCAGTTTTTCATCTTGTACATGGGTTTTACAAGGTTTTGTACTGTTGTCTTCAGCTGCCAGGAACATGATATACATGTTACTGTGTACCAAAGCTGATCTTCCTCAGTTTCATAGGAGAAGATGCTGGACCTGAAAAAGAGAGGAGGGCAGGTTGTGTCAGTGCACAGATGACCACTCAAAAAAGAAGCAACCTCTTTTTCTTTGTGGTCTGTGTGCTTCACACAAATACGTGATTAGTAAGGCAAGACAATGATGATAGGGCGTATCAAGCCACAATTTAGGACAAAACTGCCCTCCTTAAGAGAGCATCTGCATATGTTCAAGAGTCTATGCAGCAGAACATGGCCACTGTTAAAGATCCCAATTAAGGAGCAAAGACACCAATGACTCTTAGCGAAACAAATTAAAAGCTTTATTATAGCAACTCTATTCTAAAGATAGGAAAGTTACTCAGCATGCTAATGTAATCTAGCTACATTCTAGGGAAGAGCTGAAAGAGGACTCTGGGAAGAGGAAGAGGTGGAAACATCCCTAAAAGTATCAGTTTACATCACAGAGGGAGCAGCATAGGTTGACAAACACGAAGGACACTTTAGGTCAATCAGGACTTTATGACATAGGGCTTTCAAAGGACCATAAAAGTTCATTAATAGCATATTTGGCAATACAGTGAGTCCTTGTTATCCACGGGGTTTGGTTCCAGGATCTCCCATGGATAACAAAATCTGTGGATGCACAAGTCCCATTAAATATAATGGCAAAGCAAAATGGCGTCCCCTCTATAAAATGGCAAAATCAAGGCTTGTATTTTTGGAATTTATACTTTTTTTTGAATATTTTCAAGCCGTAGGTGCTTGAATCCGTGGATAAAAAATCCATGGATAAGGAGGGCCAACTGTACCTATTGTTCTTTTCCCTCTCATTGATGCCTTGTCTTCCAATCAAGGTTAGCCTGCATCTTGCCACAGATGGGGAAATCCATCTATAAGCTCCTAATTGCGGTGGTATAATGCTAGTCCACAGGTGTAGCAAATTATCTGGCAGACTGCATGGTCTTAAAGAGTGGCTAATATACCATTTTCCAATTTTTCTGGATATCTCTAGGGGGTGGGGGTGGTTTCTCAAACAAACCAAAAATGTTTGATTGAGGTCCCTGTATAATCAGTGGCTGGAAGGAGATATCAGAAGCCAATTTTCTAATAAATGGAATACTTTGATGCTTCAAGTCCTGAGAAAAAATGTCACAACATCCATACATTTTGTGAATACACACTGAGCCAATCAATAGGCTGAATAGTAACATCTTAGACTGATACATCCATTAAGCCACTATAAAGTGAATAAATTTTCAGTGCTATGGACAAGTGGCAATGTGAACTTAAGCATCCAACATGCTCATGACTACAAACCAATCATTTAATTGAAACAAAACAAGAATTGACTCTGGTGCGACCATTTCAAATTTTCTTGGCATACTGTAGCAGTTGGTGCCTCAAAGATCAAGAATGGGATGCAGAATGCCATCCTTTTTTGGAACTATGAAATAAGAGGGGAAATATCCTATGAGCTCGCAACAATATAGTATATATTATGTGGCATTCTTCTGCAATAAAATCTTTATTTCCTTTCTCAGAACCTAGGTCAGTGGTGTTGAACACTAAACTCCTACATGGGGAAATGAGTTAAGCTCTACAGCATAGCCTAGCAAAGAATGGTTAACACCCAGATATTGCTGGTGATGTTGTCCCAAGTGTTGAGTTAGTGAGACAGACATGATACCCAAGATGGTAAAGGGGCTGATTATGGCCTCTATAATGGGAACTCCATGTGCAGGGGAGTCAAAGGCAATGTCTAGCTCTTCCTTTTTTGAAGAAGAATGATAGTGAAAATGCTTTAAAGGAAACCTCTGCTGTGAGGAAGATTAAGAAGAATAGTTTTTTGTGGGTTTTCTTGGGCTATGTGGCCATGTTCTAGAAGAGTTTCTTCCTGACGTTTCGCCAGCATCTGTGGCTAGCATCTTCAGAGAATGCTTGCCTAGAAAGGACTTGGGTGTATATATTGTTTGACCTGGAAAGGCAGGAGTGATTTGCATGTGTATTGTTTTGTTGCTAATGGCAGTCCTCAGGGTGGGAGGGTCTGTAAAAGAGGATTAGTGTCTGTTTGATAGTGCCAAGGATTCCTATTAGATATGGACAAAAGTATCTTGATGATGAGAGAAAGCAGTATGGACCAAAGTAACCCAAGGATAGTGTGGAGCTGAGATTGGAGACTTGTATGCTAATTCTCTGACTTCACTTTTGGAATCTCTCCTTACTAGAGAGTTCCCTAATGGGCACTTATTATGCTGATGAAATCTTGGTCACTTCTACACTAGCAGACTCAACTGCTACCAAAGTTGAATTAGTTGTTTTGGGAATGGCAATCAAGCCTTTCACAATTGCCATAGCAAGCTGTCATAACAAAACAGGGTGGGTGAATAATAACTGTGTCACAATTACCTTTGCAGAATCAGGTAATGGTAAGTTGTTTCTTAGGTCTTTGGCTATCTTTCCCTTTATAGTTATCCTTCTTTCTTTCTCCCCCCCCCCCCCCAAGAATTTGAAGCCTCATTAAAAGGGATCTGCCCAGTATTACTGTCATATTTTGCCAGTGTTATATTGTGCCAGTGTTATATTGTAGGCCTTTCACAACTGGTATCACAAGTGATCTTGTACCCTCTTCTATCAAAGATTTTGCAACCAAAGCCAATACCATCCTGGATTACTTCAGTACCAATTGTCTTTTTGAAGATGACACTGCAGCACCTGACAGTGAGGTATCCCACCATCTAATGAGGTAATTTCTTTTGAGATTGCTGGAGTTATACAGAAGGAACTGTAAGCAGTATCAATTATCTTCATCAGAGAATATTTCCAGAGGTGAAGGTGGAGACAAAATACTGTAGTCTATTCCTGAGTCCCTGTGTGATAAACTTTCTGCTGACTGCACAATGAAGTCTTCACCTAAACAGAAGAAACACCCCCAAGTCTCCTTCACCTAAAGTAGCAATATTACTCCTACTAGAAGCATATTTTTAAAATAACATCTTAGAGACCATACAAAAAGGGGAGGAAAAGGAACTGAAGCCCTGAAAAGAGGTGTTTAAAAAAAAAAGACTACAGTACATAAAACAGAAAAGGGAACATATTAGGGAAGGAATCTATGAAGGGGGAAATAGAAAAGCTACTCAACAATGACAAAATTGAAGGAATCCTTGTGATGCTCCCGTTGGCATATGAAAAAGAACTGAGGAGTTAACAACTCTGCCACTGGGAAAAAGAGGGATAGGGTGTTGGGTTTTTTTGTTGGTTTTTGTTTGTTTGTTTGTTTGTTTTTGCTCCAGTGGCTTAATGGAAAGTGACCATTGAACTAGAACTATACCAAAAATAAATCCAATTAAATATTTATAAAAAAAATGCCAGACAAGATGATGAAAAGCAATAGATGATTGTAAAACAGTGAAAATGTGGACTATATTGTAGTAATAATAGTAACACTAACATCAGTAAACAAAGCAATTGAAACATTGACCATATGGTTATCATAAAGCATATTTATTTATTCATTCATTCGATTATTTATATTCTACCCTATTCCATAACATCTCAGGGTAATGTACAAGTAGAATCGATTTAAGTAGTAAAACAATGTAAAACAATAAAAATAATTTGAACAGACAAGAGACATACTAAACAATTTAACAAACTAAAAACAAGTTTAGGTTAAAAACAGTTTAAAACTATGAGAATAAAGATTTTTTTTCCAGTAAATCAATAAGCCCTGACAGACTTTAATAAACAGCTATGTTTTTACCTGGTACTAAAATAAAGCCAGTGTTGGCACTATCAAGCCTCCAAGGGGAAGGGACCCCACAACTGAGAATGCCTTTTTCTACATCTCCACACAGAACAGAGCACCTTCCAGCAAACTTTAGTGTTTACACAATAATTATATAGCAGAAGATGTGATCAGATTTTCTGTCTCCCTAGACTCTCCTTCTATATCATCTTGAGAAAGCAAGATGAAGACTCACTCTAACATCATCGTCTTTCTTCCCCTGTATATTTTACTATCTTTGCCTCATGAAGAAGCTAATGCAGTGGTTCTCAAAACTTTTTACCCTTGTGATCCTTTTTACATCTACATGCAGATATCGCATTCCCCTTCCCCACTGGACATAGTATATGAATAAAAATATTTTGTTTGTTCAGTGTGCATATTTTCATATATACATATATATTCACATTTTAACATTTTATAAGGAAATAACATTGTCCAGATTAGAACAATTTTATTTAAATAATTTCAATACTTTGCCATTGCCTTCCTCTTAATATAGCCCTATATTACCTGGTGTTCCCTGATGGTCCCAATTGCAAATACTAACCAGGCCTGACACTACTTACTGTAGTTTCCAAGCTTAGGGGACCTGTACCATTCTAGGTCTAAATTTCTATATACTTCAGTGTAATAAATTATTCCACAACAAATTTCTATATGTGGTATCCGAAAAATGGTTGTAAAACTTTGCTTCTCTTTATCAGTTTTGATCTGACAGATTCAATGAGACACTTCCTTCTTCCTATACCTTCCATTCTTTTTCTTGTTAACTGCCTCAAGTCGGCCCTGCTCATGGAAACCCTGTGGAGGAGACACCTCATGACTCCCTATCCTCCACTGATCTGCTCACTCCCTGCAAACCCATGCCTGTGACTCCCCTAATTGAGTCCATCCATCTTGCTTGTGGTCTTCTCCTCCTTCTCCCTTTCCTAGTATTATGGTTTCTAATAGTGATCCATGTCTTCTCATTATGTGGCCAAAGTACAACAGCCTCAATTTGATCGTCTTGGCCTCCAAAGAGAGATCTGGCGTGATCTGTTCGACCCATTTATTTGACTTTTGAGCTGTCCATGGTATCCTAAGCACTCTTCTACAATACCACATCTCAAATGTGTTGATTTTCTTTCTCTCTGCTTCCTTCACTATCCTCTCGCATCCGTACGTGGTGATGGGGAATATTGCCTGGACGATTCTGACTTCAGTGCTCTGTTGCATATCTTTGCTCTTCAGGATCTTTTTTAGTTCTTTCATAGCTACTCTACCCATTCCTAGTCTTCTTATTTCTTGACTACAGTATCCACTCTGGTCAATGTTTGATCCTAGATATGGGAATTCTTTTACTATTTCAATTTCCACATTGTCCAGATTGAATTTCTGTATTTCTTCTGTGGTCAATACAGTATTTTTGTTTTCTTTATGTTCGAGATTGACCCTGCCTTTGTGCTTTCATCTTTGACCTTCCTCAGTAACTGTTCCAAGTCTGTGATGGCTTCTGCCAGTATTATTGTGTCATCCAAATACCTTAGGTTGTTGATGTTCCTTCCTCCTATCTTCACTCTTCCTTCTTCTGATCATAACTCTGCTTTTCTTATGATGTTTTCAGCATATAAGTTGAACAAACAGAGTGACTTTATGCAGCCTTGCCTGACCCCTTTACCAATTGGACATCACACCCCCATGTCCTTGAGTGCGTTCCATAACTTGTCATAACTTGCCAAGCCCTCCCTCCAGTCCATCTGCCTTGGTCCAGGCCTCGGAGGTAGAGAGGAACTGCTGGACCTCTTACCCTCTCCCTCCACCACTCCTTTCTCCTTCTGTGTCATGTCTTTTTAGATTGTAAGCCCAAGGGCAGGGAACCATCTAACTAAAAAGATTGCATGTACAGCGCTGTGTAAATTTACAGCGCTTCATAAATAAAGGTTAATAATAATAATAATAATAATAATAATAATAATAATAATAATAATAATAAT
>NC_056522.1:252967794-253002422 GCF_019175285.1 Sceloporus undulatus
CTATACAGTCAAATGTTTTGCTGTAGTCTATGAAGCACATGGTTATTTATTTCTGAAGCTCCTTGGTGTACTCCATTAATCATCTCATGTTTGTGATGTGGGCCCTGGTGCCTCTTCCTTTTCTGAATCCTGCTTGCACCTCTGGAATTTCTCTCTCCATGTATGGCTGGAGTATATGTTTCAGAATTTTGTGCAATATTTTGCTTGCATGTGAGATTCATGCTATGGTCCTATAGTTGCTGCATTCTTTTGTATCTCCTTTTTTGTAGATTGGGATGTATATTGAGTTTCCAGTCTGTTGGCCACCTCCTTGTTTTCCATATTTGTTGGCATATTTTAGTTAACACTAATGGTGCTCCTGTCTGTGTGCACTGAAGTAGTTCAGTTGGGATATCATCTGTTCCTGGGTATTTATTTTTCCTGATTTCTCTTATTGCAGGTTCTAGTTCCATTACGTGGGCCAAAAAGAAAGCACTGGATACCTGAAGTACTATACAGAAAAATATTAATTAATAGGAATAAATGCATATGAAAAAAATCTCTGAAAAATATTTCACAGCCTTGGTATGCAATAACTGAGATGGGCAGAATAATTGTATGCATATCTACTTAGTTTCCTCACATTTAATATGACTTATTTTCAGGTAAATTGGATGGATCAAGCCTTTAAGTTACATGTAGATCCCAATAACTGTAAAAAAGAATAGTTCTGATTATCTTAACTGCAATCTGTTCCAAACTAAATACAGCTAGTGTATATAGGACCGCAAGCTAATATAACGGGACTGCCAGATTTTTCTGACCATGAAGTAAAAAACATCCTTTTTTCATATTGTTTTGTATTCAGTTTCTAAAACTCTTGATGAATGAACAGTTTCTTAATTTAAAAAATATTTAAAAACACAGCCCAGAGATAATGGGAGAATTCACTTCCTACCAGTCTAGTTTACAGCCATCTCTCCCTTACACCAGTATAAAAAGGACTGTCTTGTGCATCATACTGAGAATTATCTTTATCTGTTAGGCAGCAGGGTTGCACTGCACCCTATCTTACTGGTGCACCTTATGAAAATGCCTAATCAGAAACTCCTGACTAGTAGTTGGTTCGCCACAACTAATATAAGTACAGTAATCAAGCCTTGTAAGTATACCAGCAGACAACTGTTTTATGTGAACAAATCCTGAAAGCCATACTGTAAAATGAAAAATCCTCTTTTTTAAAAGAGCAGTTTAAGCACTTACAAATCCACACATTTTTAAAAAGACATAGGGCCCATACAGACAGGCCAAAATAAAGCTGCTTCGGGTCACTTTGGAGGTCTGCTGTTTAAATGATGCATGTGTCCTAAGAGGCCAGAAGCCATGCCAAAGCCATGCTTCAGTCCTAAGGACTGGACCACAACTTTGGCACAGTTTCCAGACATTTAGGGCGCATGCATCATTTATACAGCATACCTCCAAAGTGACCTGAAGCAGCTTTATTCTGGCCTGTCTGTACGGGCCCATAGAAATGGTAAAATAAGGCTCCTGACTTTATTTCCACAGTAAAACCATAAAAGATGTTGAACAATCTTATACACAGTACAATTATGGCTTCATTTTCATCTATGCCATTATCTTCTGGTCTCAATTTTCCTCCTATGCAGACTGAGTCAGCAAGTGGTATTTGGGCACTAGCTGTGTACTGAGCCCTTACTTCCTTAAAATACTTAGGGAGGGAATGGCACCATATAATAGTGATGGATTGCATATGGAAGGAATAAGTTTGATAAATGAATGATGCAGTTAAGAAGGAAGAGCATAGAGATGAGACAGGAGGCCTGGAGATGTGTCAACAGTGTAACAGAGAAACACACAAGCAACAGAGAAAAATGAGAGCTGGGAAGTCCCAAAGTGGCACATATATGTACACAGGAATGGCTATGAAATAGGGAGGGGTTCTGTTTCAGATTAATTCATTACATGTTTATTATTTATAAGCAGAGCAGAGCAAGTATGCAGGGATGCTCTGATAGCATTTGAACTTAGCCAGTTTCAATTTCACTTCAAAATGATATGGCCTTGCAGCTTCACAAGCTTTATAAGTGATTAGTTACTGTTAAAATTCAAAGTTTAAAATGTAAATGTAAAAGTATTTATGAAAAGATTTGTACAGCACTGATTAAAGAATTAGTGTTGCACCCACCCCACAGAGAAAGATGCTGAAGGCTCAATGCTAAGTTTGTGAATGGTAAAACAGCTGCCATTCAGTCAAGACTTGATCCTAGATGGATGTGCTGACCTGATTGGATGAGGTGGGACCTAGGATTCTCTGTAGAGAAAGCAAGATTTGGGGTGAAGAAGAGTTGCAATGTGTGGTAGTCTATCACACAATAACGTGAAACCCCATGATTGCGTTCGGACTGACTTCCCATTGCCCGAAATTGCTTGTGGTAGTCTATCACACAATGTTAAACCCCATGTTTGCATTCGGATTGCCATTGGATTATACTTCCAATTTCCCTTGTCTGATAAACTCTTTGTGTCTTCTTCCATGTATTCTTGATATTTTGAAGAGCTCACTTTCATAGCAGAAAAACAGATCCTTGCTTTTAGGTCATTTTATGCACTAATCTAACATATCTGAACACAAGATATTCGAGCTGCTTATTGATAACTCCAAGTTTCATTCACTTGGATGCCAGATTTGATACAAGTCAGTGTTAATGAATACAGTCGTCCCTTCTAATCCACAGAGGTTCTGTTACAGACATCATCACCACCCTGTGGATGCCAAAAACTGTGGGATCTCAAGTCCCATCATTTTAATGGCGGCAGGAATGTGTGTATGTGTGACAGCGTGGCTGCATGAATGCACCACCTTTGGAAGAAATGGAGTGCGATCATCCGCTGATCCTCAAATTCATGGATGTCAAGCCTGCAATTTGGGCAGGTGGGTTGTATTTTTCAATCTGTGCCTCATGATAATATGAACAGGATCCTGGAAGAAGCATGCCTGAACAAGGTTGTTGTAAGACTTCTGAAAAAAACCTTCCCTGTATCCTACTATACTGGATATTTATAGGTCAGAAGAAAAATAGCATTTGCTTTATTGACTGCAGCAAAGTCTTTGACTGCATAGATCACAAAAAGCTATGATTTCTGCTTAAAGGAATAGGAGTGCCACATCATCTGATTATCCCCACTAGCTCTATTACTCCTTTCCAGCAAATTACAAGGAAAGTGCTTATGTGCTGAACCAGTATCTTGTAACTGTAATGGACTGGATGAGGGCAAATTGAAGTTTAATCCTCATGAGAGAGAGATGGTCCTGGTCAGTTGAAATACAACACATGAGAATAGGGATTCAACCTCTTATATAGGGTTACACGTCCCCTGAAAACTCAGGTTTACAGTTTGGGTGTACTCCTGGACTCAGCCCTGAGCCTGAGATCCAGATTTCAGCAGTGATCATGAGTGCATTTAAACAGACAAAACTAGTATGCCAGCTATGCCTGTTTCTGGAAAAATTGGATCTATTCACAGTAACATATGCCTTGGTTACATTTGGATTATTGTAATGTGCTCTACTAGGAGCTGCTCAGAAGTGCCCAGAGACTTCAGTTTGCCCAAAGAGCTGCAGCGATAAACTGGAGCTGGCTACAAGAAGCACACGATTCCCTTGTTGCAACCTAAACTGGCTGCCAGTCTGTTTAGGTACAAATCAAAGTGCTGATGACAACATATCAAGCGCTATTTGGCTTGGGTCCAAACTCAGATGGACTGTATATGAGCCCATTATAGCTCTAAGATCATGTGGAGAGGCCCTTCTCTTCAGACAACCCCAGAGGGCTTTCTCAGTGGATGCTTCCCACCTTTGAACTCTCTAAGGAGACCAAAATGGCCCTATACTTGCTCTTCTTCCAGCAGAAGACATTTTTATGCCCTCAGGCTTTTGGAAACTAACTAAGGTGGACTTTTAATACTGAGTGGTGCTGTTTTTAAAGTTTGTAATTGTCTTTTAATGAATTTTAATGATTTTTATTGTTTAACATTTTAATGGTTTTTTAATTTTTTATATTTATACATTTATTTAAGCTTTTGTATAGTTTTAATCTGTATTGTTTTAAATATGTTGTTACCCATCTTGAGTCTCATTATTGAGAGAGAGGCAGGATGCAAATGAATAAAATGAATAAAATAATAATGCCAGAGTGTAAGTGGATCATGAACAAATTTTGAGCAAATCTTTGATCATGAGCAAATCTGTGGAAAAATTCTTCATGTAGAAAATGAGAATGCATGAAGCAGCTGTAAGAGAAAGAGACACAAAGTTTTAAGGGAAAATGTTGATGGAATGCAAACACTATTCATAAATATTGATGGCAGTAACTTAAGTCTCTATTATATCTCTATGGTCTATGATGGGGAAGGAATATCACACTCAGTTAATAGATACCTGCTCCCGATTAGTTATCTTTCCTAATGAGGCTTAAGAAGTGACCTTGTTAGTAATAACAGAACTCACTGCCAAAGTTGGAAAATTACTAGTTAAGTTTAACTAATTATGTACTAGCTCATTTCTCCTTTCCCTCACAAAGCTTAGCAAATAATTTTTCTGATTAACAGCACTTCCTGTTCCTGTAATGCAATTAATAAGAGATTATGGTCTCAAGATGAGGATGACAGTTGGATGGCACAGAGGTTTATGGAAATATGAGGTGACAAGAATAGAACATGAAACCTCTGACTACTACATACAAAACATATGCTCTGGTACTGGTTTTTGTAACCCATTCTTCTTGATCCTAAGTGAGTGGACTGGGAAGGTAGTTAATAATGCAGAAAAACAGTCCTCCATAACCCAAGATCCACTTAGTTTAGATGATGAATTTCCCCCCTTGATTCACAGCTGATCTTTGTAGTCACTTAGTGCTGCAACACTACCCCTCATGATAAACTAGAGAGTATTCATTAGCCCTAGTTGGAAAGCAAGGAATGGAAGGATTCTGGACATCAACGCACCTTACTTGTTCATAGAATCATAGGATCATAGAGTTGGAAGAGACCGCAAGGGCCATCCAGTCCAACCCCCTACCATGCAGGAAATCCAAATCAAAGCATCCCCAACAGATGGCCATCCAGCCTCTGTTTAAAGACCTCCAAAGAAGGAGACTCCACTACACTCCGAGGGAGTTTGTTCCACTGTCGAACAGTCCTTACTGTCAGGAAGTTCCTCCTAATGTTGAAGAGGAATCTTTTTTCTTGTAGCTTGCATCCATTGCTCCGGGTCCTAGACTCTGGAGCAGCAGAAACAAGCGTGCTCCCTCCTCAATATGACATCCTTTCAAATACTTAAAGAGTATTTGAGAAATGCGAAGATAACCTGACTTTCAGTACCAATATAGTCCAAGAATCTCATATAGCCAAAGCCAATTGTTTGTAATTGTTTACAGAGAGTTAGATTTAGAACTCCAGCATTGCCCAGCACCCTGATAATAGGCTTTAATCTCTACATGTTTTCATCCGAGAAAACTTTATTTGCTAATGCATATTTCACAAAGGAATCACTTTATCTAACCACAGGCATGTACTCATTTTTAGAAGACAGCCTTCTAATGGCCAAGAAATATTCTATCAACAATCCAGTGAAGAAACAGGCACACAGTGCAACTATGTGGAATATAAGAATGCAGAACCCTGCCAGAGGGACTAATCATATTTGTCTTAAGAGAGGTCACACGAGTTTATTAATGGCCCCTCAAGAAATTCAATTCACTGTCACCTTAAACTAAGCTTGGAATGAACCATAACTTAGAAGAGTAGTTTCATTCAAAATGTAATCCTTTAAATACCAATTTTATTCATAATGGGCTGGTGAACTAGACGGGCATAATTCATTAAAATACAGACTGTAAACTTGTAGAGGATATACATCACTATATATCCTCTATATATTCAGTCAAGACGTGGAGGGAGAAAAACTCACACAACACAAAAAACAGAGACATTGCAGACATGTCCTCAACAGCAATGGAAACACTGCTAACTAATTAGGATAGCAATGGTGTAAATATCTACATGTGACAGACAAAGAATCGGCCTCCACAGGATAAGCAGAGATTGCATCACCACATTTCCAACATCCAAGAAATACAGTGCACTAGGCAGGAGGCACCACAGTGGTACACATACTTGTAGACTGCTCCTTCAAATCCCTATATGAGCAAAATATATCCCTCAGACAACCCCCAAAATGGAAAAGTGTCCTTTAACCCATTTGGTTGAAAAGTACCCTTTAACTAATTTTTCACCACCTTGTGCATTCTAAGAGTGTACAAAATGGAATCAGGAACATCTAGCCACATGTTGCCCTATTGTCTGAATGACAAGTCCCCTGCATAGTTTATACACTAATAATTCTGTTCTGTGACTGGGTATTGCTTTACAGGCATATACTATGTTCATGAAAATGTGAGTAGAATAGTCACTAGGAACAGCTGTTGTTGAGTGTTTCTACTCCCACTGAAACGAATAAAAGGCAAATTTCCTGAATCAGGACTGGGACTGGCATACAATTATGTTTATTATGGAGACATGACCACTGAATGAAGGAGCACTAAGTTTGGCACATTGCACCTCTTCTGTGGTGCCCCCACCCCACTTACAATTCTTTTCAAATTTGTGCTGATCTTCTATAGTACAGCACAACAGATCTGCTGATGGACTATTCTATGAGCAAATCTGAGAGGTTCTGCTGGTTTAACTACCACAGAGGCACTGAAGTTAGTGTCCCACTGCTATAGTTAGGTTTGGACCACTTCCTAAAGCTTTTAAACTGGAGAACCTTCCAGACAAGAGTACACTTAATAGTTCCAACTTATGTTGTATTATTTTTAAAAAGGTCTAAGATGTATTTTACAAAGTGTGTTAGAGCAAAAGCATAGTTGAAAGTTAGGAAAGATCGGCAAATTTACTACACAACCTTGTTTTAGAGCAGTCAGCAATATTAATTAACATAGCAGAGATTTAAAAAATGCATCTGCCGCTTACTTTTGTAACAAATTATGCAACTGATGAATGAGGCCTGTTTATAAAAAGACTGGCTTACCTATTTCTATTGAATTCATTTCCCTTTTTTAAAAATTATGTTATTGTTTCTGACATCCTCAGCTCCCAGAAAATAAGTTTCTAGTAAATAATTGCTCAGCTATGACCTTGCATGCTCCAGATCAACCCAATTGGGATTATCTGAAATAAGCTCTTCAAGACAGGGCAGACTTTACAACAGGCCAAGAGGCATTTCATTAAACTGGCTGGTTCTATTCAACAGTACCGTTCTGTTATATCCGCAACCACCTTTTGACTACAAATGGAGACACCTACCTCTGCCTTCCTTTCTTTAATGCAAAGAGTGCCTTCAGTATCACCCGCACAGAATTTCCAGACAGCACGCAATTCCATAAATAGCTACCGGCTCTGACCCAAGCCTCCACCACATGCAAAAGAGAGACAAAGTGGTCGGATAGTACCAGTGCAACATCAGGCTTGGCAATGCATCAAAACATTAAAGCCCTCAAAGAGGTGATTCCTCTAGACATTTTCAGAGCTTAAGCCTGAGCACAAAATTCTAGAAAATACTGATTCCTGGAATCATTAGTTTGAATTTTTTTCAAAGGAAAAGTACACGGCTCTTCCACTAAAGACTTTTTTCTTGTTTCTGTAATCCTTAGTTTTTCTTTCTCACAGTAGGTAATACCATTAATTCAAAGGATTTGGCAATGCTATTGAAATACTGCTGATTTCCTCCCCCAGTTATTAAATGACCTTGCTTAAACAGTGGCTTCTTCTTGTAGCCTCCTACAGGACAGCGATAGACCCAGTTATCTAAGGAAGTAACTTTTTGGCTGCCACTGAAAACTGAACTTTTACTGCATTTCCGACCTTTATCATCTTTCCCCCAGTATCCTTAGGGCCAGGAGATGCAGGGTGATGTCTGTCTGTATTGACTCTCACATAAGATCACATTAACTATCACTTTAAGCAAACATTTGAAACAAGACACAGATGTGTGTCCCTAATGCTATCACTTTTCTTCTTTATGTTCATTTATATATATGTACATATACATATACAAACAAACATACCATCTTTGTCTGAAGAAGAAACCTGTGAACTTCAAGTCCTAGTGCATTTTGGCTGGGCAAATAAATATATCACTGCAATGTCAATATTACTTATATGGTCAATACAGGTACAGTATGCCTGCATTTTCAATACAGAAACTGACTGCTAACATTCTTTTTGCTTGGATCAAAATGAAATCAGTTGGTGATACCATTTACAGTATACAAATTTCTAGGGAAGTCATTTCTATAAACAGATGTTCACTGGCTTTCCTTGACTTTCCTGTAGTCCTGAAAACCTGTTGGAAGGTCCAGTGTGTGTCCATACTGTCAGACTCACATTATTTTTTTTCCTTCAAGCAGAAAGGCTCCCCTACTAATGGATTAATAGCTCTGCAGTCCTTATAATAAGCATATACAATGAAATTGGTAATATGAAGACTTTGTTTTCTGATGTTGTGTTATTTTACATTTGCTGTACAAAGAATTTGCTTCTCGTTTAAGAATACGCTTGAATTTTGTCCTACATTGCTCAGTATGTTCTTACCTACATGTAATAGTTTGAAATTACTTGTAATTAATTTCCCATTCATGGTGAAAATACAATGTTACAGTGTAATAGCAATAAAAGGGATAACTTAATTGATTTTGCAGTCTAACTGCAATTTGTCGGTTACTTTTATTTTTACTTTTATCAAGAAAGTAATACTGACTTCAATGAGATTTAGTCCTTGGTAAGTGTGAACAGGATTGTACATCTTAGCATGCTATGAAATAATGTTTTATTATTAAAATGCCAGATATGTTATGGTCTCAAAATATTTATGTCAAAATTCATCCAGTATTTTAATAACAGAATATCATTCTATAGCATCTTGGCAAGCATCTCTTCATGCATGAGTTCCAGTGGTAACATGATCCCAATCCCCTAGCCCTCCCTCTTTCTGCTAAAATACAAATAAAACATCATACTATATAATAACAATAGCAATATCACACATTACACCAGTTGCATAGAGAATGCAGCTAAAATTAGGAGCATGGAAAAATATTTACAGGAGTGGTCATAGGGAGAGACAGTGGGTAGGTGAACAGTTCAGGTTCTCATTTTGGAGGTTAGTCTGGGAAGGCTTGCCGGAAGAGATCCATCTTTATCGCCCTTTTAAAGGCCTCTAAAGATGTAATTTGGTGGATCTCCTCTGGCAGGTTGTTCCACATTTTCAGAGGGGTGGCTGAAAAGGTTCTCTGGGAAGTTGCCACTAGCCTGGTTTGATTCAACTGTAGTTGGTTCCTCGCAGAAGACCTGAGAGTGCAGGAAGGATTATATGGGGGGAGACGTTCTCTCACGTAATCTGGACACAGGCCATGTAGGGCTTTATAGGTAATAAGCAACACCTTGTACAATGCGCCCGCGTTATACGCGGATGCACTATACGCAGCTTTCAGCATATGCTGAAAACTAGAGGGAGCTGCGAGGGAGAGCACAGGGTGAAAGGGGCGGTGCCCAAGGCGTGTGTGCGCCACCGCGCTGCCGCGCTGCAGCTGCATGCATGAGCCCCATTACTTTCAATGGGGCTCGAGCATACCCACTCACTTTTACTGTTGTCTTTTATTCGCTAAAAGGTAAAAGTACCAATTTAACTGTAAGTTTTAAGTTAAAAAAAATTATACATAGTAACTAAGGCCCGTTACAGACGGGCCTAAAAGTGTGTGCTCCGTGTGTGCTAGGGTTAGAAAGGAGCATCCTTTCTGGACGCTCCCAACCCTAGCACGTGCGGAGCACACACAAAATGGCGACGGCCGTTCCACACGGCCGCCGCCATTACAACATCATGACCGCACCACCTCCAAACGAGGCAGCGCGGACATGACGTCCTTGCACCGCGCAAGGGCACTAGAGCGCCCTTTACGCGGCGTAAGAAGGAGCTCCAAAACGGAGCTCCTTCTGGAGTTTGCGCCGCTGGCATAGCCTTGAGATGGCTGCGCCAGCGGCGCAGAGGAGAAAGGGGCCAAGCGGCCCCTTTCTCCTCCTCCCCGCTACTGCGGGGTGTCCTTGGGGCTTGAAGCCCCAAGGACACCACTTTCCAGGCTGCGGGGAAGCGGCCTTTTGCCGCTTCCCCGCGGCCTGGAAAGTGGTGGATTGGGGCCTCAGAGGCTGCCGGTCTGGCAGCTGAGGCCCCAATACAGCGGGGAAAGAAGCGGGTGCGGTCTGTAACCTGCCTAAGTGATGCCTAGGGGTTATTCAGACAGTGAAAATAATCCCAGTAGAATGTGGGCTGAATCTTTGTTGTTCACGTGCATTTCAAATGTGTCTGATTAAGTTGGGGGGCTGCCAAAAAAACACTTAATCTGGGATAATCGATTTCATTTTTTCCAACAAAACAACAAAACCAGAATGCATGAGTGAAATCATTTGGATAGTTGCAGTAAAAAAAAAAAAGTCTGAATAACCCCCTGAATAACTGTACTTTACCTTTTTATAAGCAATTTCCCAAGCTTTTCTTTATTTATGCTTTATATATGCTTTCTATATTTAGGTTTAAACAAACATATGGAAACAAGTAAATGCTGATTTTCTCCCCTTCTGCTCTCATCCAGCACCAAAGGTTGAGTTTCTTGTCCGTCTCTTTATTAAAGTGATCAGAGTCACAGAAGGGCATGTCCTCAATCGCAGCCCAGGCCTGTGCAGTCAAGTCTAATGACTGGAGCCAGGCGTGTCTTTGGAGGGCCATTGAGCCGGAGAGAATCTTGGCAGCGCAATCAGTGGAGTGACATGCCATGATAATCTACTGGGGACCCAAGGCATGTGTCTCGGCTTAGATGGCCAGGACCAGGGCCCTCTTATAATCTGGGACCAACTCCAGCAGAGGTTCTAGATGTTCCATCGAGTGCTGGACATAGGCCTCCATGCAAGCCGCATAGGTGGCCACCTTCAGGTCCAGCACAGCCGAGGCATAGAACTTCTTCACCACTCCGTCAATCTTCCTATTCTTCTTATCAGCAGGAGGGGAAGAAGTCTTCGGGGTGAAGGCCAGCTGGGAGCACTTCACGATGGCCAAGTTCAGCTTGGGATGCTTGAACAACCACAAGGGGGAGATCCAGTACAGATTCTCAATCTTCCTTGAGGTGTAGGCGATTGTGGCTGGGGTCACTCAAGAGCACTTAGTGATCTTTTCCAGTGATGGGAGGTATCTGATGGAAGGAGGAGTTGAACGTTCCTGCATACCTCCTCTCGATCGAGTCAGCTGCTTCCTGTCATTACAGTTAGCCTCAATATCAAGGGCACTGACCATACAGCCTATCTGGTCATCAAATGACCTGATATCATCCATGGGGGACCCAGAGCCCAAGTCAACCAGGTGCACTGGTGTCAACAGCCTTTCCACATCTGACCCAGGTGTTGGAGAGTGAGCTCCTCTCAGAGAACAAACTGACCTCAGAGAGTCTTCAGGCATCTTCAGGAGAGGCCAAGAGTAGAGTGATTCATGTCTAGTTGGAACCAGAGGTCTGGCTGGATTGGAGAGCCTAACTACCTGCCAGAGTGAAAAAGGCAACAGAGCTTTCGGGTGCTGGAGACTGAGGCAGAGTTGGTTAGCATCGTCCAGCAGGAGGTATCAGCCACTGTCGAAGTCATAGACCCAGTCCGGATAATGCTGGAGGAGGTAATCTTCAAACAAAGCCTCATCCTCCAGCCTAGCATCTTCATCCACCTCAGTCCTTAGGGCCACTCGGTCCCATCGAGCCTATCAAATGCCTGAGCCTGAATTTGAGGCCAAGGGCTCTCTATGTTGACCCAACTAGCTGGGTATGGGGGATCAGAGTTGGTGGCTCCAGATCTCGGATCTCTCCCTCTGATGCGGTATCGAGGTGATCGACCTGGGAAACGCTTCCCAATGGAGCTGGGAGAGTTTCAAGCCAGGGAAGAGAAGCTGCTTGGGCTGGACCGGATTCGAGGGCTGCAGCTGGAGATTCAGCCAAAGCTGCAGGCTCTTCATGGCCGGCTTGACCCAGTGGTGAAATAGAGTGAGCCCTCTTAGAGGTCGAATGGTTGGCTGGACTATCCCCCTTCAAGTGGGAAGACTTATCCTCCGAGTGCCTCTGCTTGGAGGTCTTTTTGGACTCTTCGTCCCCTTGGACCTTCTCAGACTGGGAAGCTTTCTTGTCTTTGGAAAACTTTTCCTGGGACCTTCTTCTGTCTTTTTCCTTCTCCTTACTAGAGGCACAGGTGGTCTCAGCCAAGGAGCCTTAGACCAGAGGAGCAGAGGTCAGTCTCAGGGCTTGCTCCAACAGGGCCACCCTTGAGTTTCAGGTCCTGTTTTTTGAGGGCCTGGGCAGTCATGGCCTTGCAATGCGGGCAGGTCTTGACATTGTAGCCCTCCCCCAAGCACAATACACAGAGATCATGACGATCAGAAGTGGAGATCTTGGCACCACATTTGTTGCATTGCTTGAATTAAGCCATTTTCAACCGGAGTTGAAAAGCAAAATCAATGGGCAAATCATGAATCAGACAGTCCAAGGTTGAGCGATCAGCAACAATCTCAAATCTGAAGTCCAAAAGAATGGTCCAAGTCCCGAAAAATGGTCAAAGTTCAAGCCGTTAGGTCAATCCAAAAGTGAAACGAGCAATTCTAACAGAATGAAGTTCTTCCTACCTGCTATCGCAGCAGACAAAAGGAACTGGAGAAAAAGTGGGAATACTAGGGGCTTTATAGGGGTAGGCAGAGCAACCACCAAAATGTTGCTATTGAAGTTCTGCTTAGTGATACTAGAAGTTTCTAAACTAGCTGTGCAGGTGCAGACATAACCCATTTGTGCGATTCATAGAGACCACGAAGAAGAAAAACATGTCCCTGTCTTCTCTCTGAAAATATTTCAGATGGTTATTCAAGTTTACTTTTGTCAGCAGTTCTCTGAAGACTCACAGCAGATTTGGCCTTGGGAACAATAAATGCCTTTTGGCTCCATGACAGGTGCTTTTCTTTATTTTGGGGGGAGGGGAGAAAGTTGGGTTGGCAGCTTTAGCTTGTATCATCTGAGAAATCCTTAACCAGCAAATCAGCCCTGGCAAAGAAGTTAATATTGCCACTTCAGCAAGATTTCTCTGCCCCACCATCACCCTTGCCCCCCTTTCAAAACTTCTATAGTCCAATATTTTAGCAGCATAAATCCTAGCAGAGAGGGCAATAGCACAGAAGTCCATCAACAGGAAAGGTAACAGGAACAAGAAAGATTACAAAAGAAGCCTGAAACAGAACATTCAGAAGCAGCTTGAAACATTAGTTGTGCTACTTCTATCTTATTATCATATCTCACTGAAATAGTGAAAAACAGAATGCAAACTGTTTCTTGCTACTGATAACATAAAGAAAATTTAGAGAAGTCACCAGTAAAGGCTCAGTTCCCCATGTTTAACTACCCCAAATAACCAATTTCATATTTTCTTATCTTGCATCTAAAGATACCCTTCCATTTCAAAGAGCTACATCTATTTCATGAAATATATACTATACTTTAGGAATGCATATGTAATAGTAAATTAGTCCCATGATGCCTTGCTGTTTGGATGACCACCCATCAATATACATCATGATCTTCCCATCCATTAATGGCTAAGGACTGTATGACAACTTAAAATTTTCTATGGATGCAAGTGAAACTAACTAGTGAGACAACATTTCAGATTTTTCACAAATACCTGAATTGTTTTGACAATCATATAGGAAGTAACTAGTTCCAAGTAATTATTACTAATTTATCCCAATAATTAAGGCATAAATAAGTTACATCACAATGGTAACAAAGAAAGAGATAATGTTACACCATTGTTGCAAAACCAATGGTTACACTCCTTCTGTAGTTACATCATTCAAGTGCTGCTTTGCACATTGCCTCCTGCTTCTGCCTTCTTCTCTTGTAGGTGGTGAAGGTGGAAGTGAGGAAAGTATGCTTTCTTTGTACCACAAGTTAGTGGCTGGTATAGCTGAAATAGTGCGCATAGTGCGCCCCTTCAGACGGCTGCGCCCAGCAACGCAGAGGAGAGAGGGGCCAAGCAGCCCCTTTCTCCTCCTCCCCGCTACCACGGGGTGTCCTTGGGGCTTGAAGCCCCAAGGACACCCCTTTCCAGGCTGCAGGGGAGGGGCCTTTTGCCACTTCCCCGCAGCCTGGAAAGCAGCGGATCGGGGCCTCAGTGGCTGCCTCTCTGGCCGCTGAGGCCCCGATCCGGCAGGGAAAGGGGCAGGTGCAGGCCGCCGTTTTTCAGCGATCTGTAACCCGCCTTTGATTCAATCTTCTCCCTAACTAGTGTTCCAACTAGTGAAAACAGAACAAGTGAGGGGATTACAACCCAGAATAGGTAAAGAGGTAGTAGAGGAATACCTAGCTACTCTAGATAATTTTATTTATTTATTTATTTATACATACATACATACATACCCCACTCTTCAGCCAAAAGATTATCAGGGTGGCTTACAAATTGTTAACTCAAGTCTCCAAGGCTGGATGAGCTGCAGCCAGGAATACTAAAGGAACTTGCAGATGTACTCAAAGGTACTGTTAATATTCTTTGAGAATTCTTGGAGGACAGGAATGGTCTCACAGCAGATTGGAAGAGGGCAAATATCCCCATCATCAAAAGGGGCAAAAAAGATGGAGAGCAACTACCAAACTATTCATTTGATGTCAATACCAGGAAACATTCTAGAAGAGATCATTAAACAGTCAGTCTGTGCCCACATAGAAAGGAATGCCATGATTACTAAGAGGCACCATGGGTTTCTCTAAAATAAATCTTGCAAAACTAATCTCATCTCATTTTTTGACAGAGTTAGAAGCTGGCTAGATGAAGGAAATACTGTGGATGTAGTACTGCATATCTTGTTTCCAGTAAGGCTTCTGACAAGATCCCGCATGCTATTCTTGCAGGCAAGCTGGTGAACTGTGGGCCAGACAGTATTACAGTTAGGGGAAACTGTAATTGGTTGACAGACAGAACTCAGAGAGTACTTGCCAATGGTTCCTCTTCATCTTGGAGAGAAATGACCAGTGGCGTGCCTCAGGGTTCTGTCTTGGGCCCAGTATTAGCATCTTTATAAGTGATTTTGTTGTGGGAATCTTAAAAGCCTGGACTCCCTCACACTAAGTGCACAAGCTTGATAGAACAGAGTTGACAAAGGAGCGGCGGAGGAGGAGGAGACAGCAAGAGGCAGAGACGCCCAGCGCCCCACACCAACCCTCCACGGGCAGCGTTTGAGGAGCGCACAGGGCCTACAAAGCCCCAGCCACCACCAGCTCTCCTCGAGCGGCAGCAGAGGAGGAGACAGCGAGAGGCAGAGACGCCCAGCGCCCCATACCAACCCTCCACGGGCGGCGTTTGAGGAGCGCACAGGGCCTACAAAGCCCCAGCCACCACCAGCTCTCCTCGAGCGGCAGCAGAGGAGGAGACAGCGAGAGGCAGAGACGCCCAGCGCCCCACACCAACCCTCCACGGGCGGCGTTTGAGGAGCGCGCGGGGCCTACAAAGCCCCAGCCACCACCAGCTCTCCTCGAGTGGCGGTGGAGGAGGAGGCAATAAGGGTGATTTTCCTTTTTTTTATTATTATTATTTTTTTGCCCTCTTTCTCCCATCTCTTGTTTCTTTACAATCCTTGGGCAAAACCCCTTGGCTTAGAACTGACTTAAGAGGCGATACCCCAACATACAGACAGAATCAACAGGGGCTGTTAAATCCTCTACCCCCAGTAAGCAGCAATACCAGAACTTTGGTGTATTAGGGGGAGCCAGTGCTCTTTTAAGTCCTTGGGACCCTGATACACACCGAGGCTTTGGTTTTGTCTTTTATAAAAACAAACTTGACCTGAAAGGGGCTAGTTCCTCGAGAAGTACTCTGGAACTAAAGCTACAGGAATATTAGTAGACATCGCCCTCAAGGGACTGTTGAAAGGACTCAAAGATTGTGGGGTTATAATTTGCAAATTTTCTCCTCTAATTGTATTGTTAAGACAGGAAAGTAAATAGTATAGAGGATCTTGGTGTCTCTATCACACCCATCACTACCAAACCTCCTAGACCCTAGCGGCCAAGGTGAAGGACACCACACTGGCAGCAGTGTGAGTCTTGGGGGCTCGGTCGGTCTCACCCAGAGCCATGCGCCCCTCTTCTCTCTAGACAGGTAGAGAAGAGTGTGGCATAGGATCTGAGAGACACAGAGCAGCCAGATAGTGATTGGGTTTTTCTCCCCCCTGTTCATAGGGCTTATACATTTATATAGAAGCAAGGGAATAGTGTCTGAGATTTAAATCTCTCTTAGGTGTAGTCTTAATATCAGTTTAGCTGTCACAAAAACAATTCTGATCTAAGGTGAAGAGTGACAAAAGCTCTCCCAAACATAAAGAAATAAGAGAACTTACCTCTAGGAAGATAGAGCATAGAATGCTTACAAGGAAGAAGGCTTGGGGACAAACTCAATCTTTAGTCATGTCTGAGGATAGAGGCAACCCTCTAGAAGGGCCAAATGAGCAAACAGATATAGGTACAATAATACTGCCAAGAACTAAAAGAATTCAAAAAAAATTTCAAAGCAGAGATTATAAAAGAACTAAAGGAAACTAGGAGAGAGATACAACAAGATGTCCATAGGGAAATTAATACTGTGATCGAGAACATAGACAAAATCAATAAGGAAATAGGAGAAGTAAAAGCAGATTTAGACAAAATCTCTTCAAAAACAGAAAATCTAGAAAAAAGGTCAGTCATACTGGAGGATAAACTAAAGCAATATGAACAAATAACATTACTTCATGAAATTAGACAAAGGGAAAAATGTATCAAGTTGAGAGGGGTACCTGAGACATCCCAAGAAAATCTTTTGGAAAAAATTATTCCTCCCTTAGCTTCTTTCATAGACATTGCTGAAGATTACCTTGACTCTCAAATTGAGAAAATATTTCGCATTAATTCAAGAATTGCTAGAGAAAAGAAGCTGCCGAGAGACATAGTAATCTATTTTTTTAATACAAGGGTTAAAGATGAATTACTGCAACAGAATTATAAAGAACAACTGATTATAGAGGGACAAGGCATTGAGATATATAAAGATCTACCAATTCAAATATTAAAAAAGAGACAGGATTACAAATTCTTAACGAGTGGGCTTCAAAGAAAGAACATAAATTATAAATGGGAAAAACTGGAGGGCATTAATCTAATGTACAAGCAGAGAAGACATATAATTAATACAGTTGAAAGGGCCAATGATTTTCTAAGAAAGCTAAACGAGGAAGGTAATAAAGAAGAAATAGATCAAGAGGCGAAACAAAAAGAGAAAAAAAGGGACTTTTCAGGTGGAAAGGAAGAGAATAGAGCAAGAAAAGGACTCTAGAAAAAGAAGAGTCAGTACCTAGGATAGTAAAGAACAAAGGAGTAAAGTACCTATCAACTAGGTAAGATGCAGACTAAAATTGGATCCTGGAATGTGAAAGGATTGAATGAAGCAAAAAAAAGAAAGCAAAATTTTCACATGCTAGAAAAAAGTGACCTCGATATTGTTTGTTTGCAGGAAACAAAAATAAAAGATAAGGAGATATTTAAGGAATCCAAAGTTAGAGAAACTCTTCTACTCATGCGATAAAAAAAAGAAGAAGCGAGGAGTGGCTATCTTTGTCAATAAAAAATATGAGGCAAAACAGCTGTATGCAGATGAAGAGGGCAGAATAGTACTGGTAGAAATATCAATGGGAGGAGAGAAATTTATTTTGGTAAACATTTATGCCCCTCACGAGAAGAAAGACAAGTTCTTCGATATGCTAAATCAAAAACTATTGGAATACAATAAGTTCAATTTGATCCTGTCAGGAGATTTCAATGGTGTTATTAAACCACAGCGTGACAGGAATTCAAAGAAAGGCATTAAAAATAGCCAAGGTAGGCTACCTGTAAGTTGTTTATCCATGATAGATGAACATGATTTGATAGACGTATGGCCACGACTCTATGATAATAAGAATGGCTTTACTTTCTTTTCGGATTGTCATAAGTCCTTTTCAAGAATTGATCTCTTTTTGATTTCAAGGGAGCTATTCCCAAAGGTAAAGAAAATGGAACTGACACCCAGGACTTTATCTGATCATAATCTAATAGAAATCTGTATCTCTTTGAATCAATCAGGTAACTATGAGTGGAAGCTTAATGATGGTTTGTTAATTGATGAAAATTTTGTTAATAAAATCAAGAATGAATTAAGATATTTTTTCAAGGAAAATTGTACTCCCGGAATGCCCATGAACTTAATATGGGATACCAGCAAAGTAGTGGTAAGAGGATACCTACTACAAAGAACGAGTGAATTAAAAAGGAGAGCGCTAGAGAGAAAAAACAAATTAATTAATGAATTAAACACTAAAGAGGTGAACCTCAATAAGAACCCACAGGATAAAAAATTAGCAAATGAAATTAAAATGCTTCAAAAGCAGCTTCAGTCTGAGATAACAGAAGAACTTGTCCTGGAACTTTAAAAAGCAAGACAAAATTTCTTTGAGAATGCCAACAAAGTTAGCCGTTGGCTAGCAAACAGGATCAAAAAAGAAAAGAAAAAGAATATGATATGTGAAATAAAACATAAAGGAAAAATATCTAATAAGCAGGAAACGATTAAAAAAGCATTTGAATTCTTTTATGCTAACTTATATAAAGAAGAGTTAACATCGGCTGAGGCCGCTAGTAAAATAGGAAATTATCTAGATCAATACAAAATTGAGAAGATAAAAGAAGAACAAAAAGCGGAACTTAATGCACCATTTTCACTGAAGGCGGTCACTCAAACTATACAAGATCTAAAGGAGGGCAAAGCCCCAGGCCCAGACAGCTTCACAGCTAAATATTACAAAGTCTTTAAGGACGAGTTAGCGGGCCCCCTTTGTAAAACACTAAATTCAATTGTAGAGCAAGGAATACCACCCTCCTGGACCAAAGCTAATGTTGTACTAATACCAAAAGAGGGCAAAGATCCACTTCTAGTAGAAAATTACAGACCAATATCTCTCCTGAATGGAGATTATAAAATTTTTGCAATGATTCTAGCTAAAAGATTTAGGAATATCTTATCAATACTAATAAAGACCAGAATGGTTTTTTACCGGGCAGACAATCCAAATATAATATAAGAACGATCTTAAACCTCATCGAATATTATAACAAAAACAAAGATAAAAAAGTAGCATTGACATTTATCGACGCCGAAAAGGCATTCGATAATGTTCGCTGGAAATTTATGATCGAAGTTTTAAATAGGATGGATTTAGGAGGGATGTTCATTAAGAACATTGAACAAATATACAAAGATCAGTATGCACAACTGAAAATAAATAGAGATAAAACGGAAGAGTTCAGAATCCAAAAGGGGACAAGACAGGGTTGCCCCCTATCACCACTTCTTTTTATAGCTACAATCGAAGTGTTATTAAATGCAATAAGAGATAATAATAAAATAAAAGGAAATAAAATTAAAGGCAGAGAAAGAAAGATTTTAGCGTTTGCGGACGATCTGGTGGCCATAACAGAAAATCCAGATACGAATCTAGAATCCCTAATGTTTGAAATGAAACAGTTTGGTAATCATGCAGGCTTCAAATTGAATAAGGATAAAACATGGCTACTCATGAAAAATATGACAAAAAGAGAAGAGGAAATCCTTACAGGAAAAACTGGGTGTAAATCCACAAATAAAATTAAATATTTAGGGATATGGCTTTCCAAAGATAATAGAGATCTTTTTGACATGAACTACAAGAAGAGGTGGAAAGAAATTCAAATTGACTTAACAAATTGGAGCAAATTAAATCTCTCAATCCTAGGTAGAATTTCAATCATCAAAATGGCAATTCTCCCGAAAATTCTATATCTCTTAATGAATTTACCACTTATAATAAAAGAAAAAACATGGAATGACTGGACTAAAATATTAAAGAAATTTGTGTGGAAAGAAAAGAAACCGAGAATCAGGTGGGGGGTTTTGAAGGATAATAAAGAGGAGGATATGCCTTGCCAGACCTAAAAATATACTCATGGGCTTCTAACCTCACCTGGATTCAAGATTGGATTAAACTTGATAATAGAGACATATGGGCCTGTTACAGACTGCCAAAATAAAGCTGCTTCGGGTCTCTTTGGAGGTATGCTATTTAAATGATGCATGGGTCCTAAGAGTCCGGAAGTCGCACCAAAGCCACACTCCATTCCTAAGCACTGGAGGACAGCTTTGGTGCAGCTTCCGGATTCTTAGGATGCATGCAACATTTAAACAGCATACCTCCAAAGAGACCCGAAGCAGCTTTATTTTGGCAGTCTGTAACAGGCCATTAGAACTCGAAGGCTTTGACTTAAAACAGAGTTGGCATACGCATATTATTTATAATAAGGCTAATAATAAAATCTTTAAAGAGCATCTAGTGAGGAATGCTCTCAATACAACATGGCAAAAAGTTAAATCTATCTTTTATAACAAAATCCCTTTATGGAACTCAATCAAAGAGGGCTATTTTGACAACAGCAAGAAGGAAAAAAAGTGGTTAATTTATAAAGATGTAATAAAAATAGAAAAAGATGGAGAAATCACTTTAAAACCAATGGAGGAGCTTAAACAAAACGACATTCATCTTGATTGGTTTACATATACACAGGTTAAATCTAGATTTAAAGAAGATATGAAAAATCTAGGCTTAGAAAAAGAAGTGAATAAATTAGATGAGATATGGTGGAAACCCGATAGGAAAAAAATATCAAAGATATATAAAATCCTGATGGAGAGATTGATGGAAAAAGAAACCATCAAAGAAAGTATGATTAAATGGGCGCAGGATATAGGCCACCCAATTCTTTATGAAAATTGGCAAAAGGCGTGGAACGTGACAAATAAATTTACTCCATCCCAAGATCTCAAAGAAAACTTCATGAAAATATCTAACAGGTGGTATCTAACACCCCAAAAATTGAAAAAAAATCTATAAGGTACTAGACGAAAAATGTTGGAGATGCAATAAAGAAGTGGGCACGTTGTATCATATTTGGTGGTCCTGCGAAAAGATAAAAGGTTTTTGGGGGAAAATTCACTATTTTCTTCAAAAAAATTTAGATTCAGATCATGAAATGACCCCTGAACTAATAATAATTAATAATAATTTGTTTTATTTATATACTGCTATTCCAAAGATCATAGCGGTGAACAGCAAGTAAGCTATTTAGCAAGTAAGCTAATTTGCCCCCAACAGTCTGGGTACTCATTTTAGCTCCCTCCTCGGAAGGATGCAAGCCTGAGTCCAGCTTGGGCCCTTTTGCTGGTCTTGAACTCGCAACCTTGTGGTTTTGAGTGAATGGCTGCAGTACAGGCATTTAACCACTGCGCCACTATATCTCTTGAATATATTAGCTAATATAAAGGCAGAAAAGGGAAAAAAATATTGGAGACTAATCCTGTATATAATTACAGCAGCTAGACTAGTAATAGCCAGAAACTGGAAAAAAGAAGATACACCCTCAGTAGAAGAATGGACTTACAAATTACAAGATCTACGAGAAATGGACAAATTAACCTATCTTATTAACAATAAATCTGTAAGCAAATTAGAAAATGAATGGCTTCCAGTCCTCCTTCTTTGGGAGGAATTTTGTGGAATCAACAAAGATCTGCTACTATACTAATTTTACATCTGCTAAGTAGTAACATATGGAATTAGGCAATTGTAACTCTGAAATTGTATCTTTCTTTCTTTCTTTCTTTTTTCTTATTCTTTGTTTATTTGTTTGCTTTCTGTCTTATGATACCATTAGTTCAAATTATTGTACATTTTCTGTTGTTGTTTTTTTCTCAAATAAATTAAAAAAAAAAAAAAAGAACAGAGTTGACAAAAGGGCCCAGGATTGCTGAGAATTCAAAGTTTATTTGCCGGCAAAGTCCCCAGTGGAATTCAAATTCCAAAAACAAACTGAGGCCTTGAATAAAAGAAAATGGCTTCTTTTATAGTACTTCAAACAAAGAGGTCTCTAACATACATTCTATTGGTTGATTCAAAGTTTAAACGTACAAAACTTTCTTGCAATTAGAGCAAAGAAACATGAATATATTAAAATACACATAAGGAATATTTGGAATACTCCATCACCTTTATCACCTGTGTGTTACTTTCTCTTTCAAGGATGGTATCCTTGATTATTATGGCTTTCAGAGCAGTGCCAGGCGCCGTGATGAGCCTTCAAAGGTCATCTTGTCTCTAAGCATTCCTACTGCAAATCCTTTTCAGCATTCTCTTTCTTCACAAGGCCTCAACTCAAAAATCTTACTTTTATGTATCCACTGTGCAACCATTTTCTACAAGTCTATTGTGGGGATATTAATAATTAAAATCCATCCATCTCAACTTAAAGGTAAAGGTAGTCCCTTGACATGAATGTCTAGTCACAACTGACTCTAGGGGCGATGATCATCTTCTTTTCTAAGCCGAAGAGTCAGCGTTGTCTGAAGATGACTCCGGGAGTCACGTGGCCAGCATGATTGCACCGAATGCTGTTACCTTCCCACCAAAGTGGTACCTATTTATCTACTTGCATTTGCATGCTTCAAACTGCATGGTTGGCAGAAACTAGGACTAGTGACAGGAGCTCACCTCATCATGCAGCACTCGGGCCTCGAACTGCCAACCTTCCGATCTTAACCAGTAAGACACTACATCCCTAAATGACTTAGGGGCTATACAGACCGGCACTTTGTGCCAGCTTGTGTGCAGGGTGAGGGCTGATCATCTGCACGCTCCTAGCCTTACTGCTACCAGCAGGGTGCCATTTTTGTGTGTGCCAGTCTATGCGGCATGCGCCATGATGATGCACCTCTGGCACAGCACACAAATGGCACAGCGTGGAAGGGGCATCATCATGGCGCTTTAGTGTGCCTATAACACCTCTTCCAAGGAGCAAGAAAAAGCCGCTTTTCACAGCTTCTTTTTGCTCCCTCTGGTTGCCGCAGTCCCATCCTGGGGCAAAAAGGGGTGGCATTTCACTGCCCATCTGTACAGCCCCTTTGCGACTTAGATGATGGAAGAGAAGGCATGCTTAGATTTGTAGATGACACCAAATTGGGGATGGTTGGGTAGCTGTGATGTGTCACCAGGCAAAAGTGGAATTTCCAACAGCCAATCCTGGTTGAGGGTGGCTGTAAGGAGAGTGGCTGCTGTAGGAGAAGTTGTTATGAAAGGGAGAAGTCAGTCAGAGAGAATCAGAATGTGTTAGTTCTGTAAGAAATGAAGAGGTTTAGTGATGGGGAAGAGTGTGTGTCAGTTTAAGATCCGTTGAGATCTATTCCATTTTGGTAAGTGTCAGCTGGAATTCAGGACAGCGTACCTTAGACGAATTCAGTATCGCAGCCACAAGGTTGTGAGTTCGATCCTGAAGACTCCAAGTTCGACTCAGCCTTTCAGCCTTTCGTAGGTCAGTAAAATAACTTCCCAGCTTGTTGGGGGCAATTGGCTTACACATTGTAAGCTGCTTAGAGACTGCTTAGGAAGTGATATAGAAATGTACATGCTATTGCTAGTTCATAGTTCTGTTGAAAGGGGAATACAATTAATAGCATAAGAGGAAAGGATTAAAAGAAACAGTTAGAATCATACAATCATAGAGTTGGAAGAGACCGCACGGGCCATCCAGTCCAACCCCCTGACATGCAGAAAATCCAAATCAAAGCATCCCCAGCAGATGGCCATCTAGCCTCTGCTTAAAGACCTCCAAGGAAGGAGACTCCACTCCACTCCAAGGGAGTGTGTTCCACTGTCGAACAGCCCTTACTGTCAGGAAGTTCTTCCTAATGTTGAGATGGAATCTTTTCCTGTGGCTTGCATCCATTGTTCTGGGTCCTGTTCTCTGGAGCAGCAGAAAACAAGCTTGCTCCCTCCTCAATATGACATCCTTTCAAATATTTAAACAGGGCTATCATATCACCTCTTAACCTTCCCTTCTCCAGGCTAAACATCCCCAGCTCCCTGAGTCGTTCCTCATAGGGCAAGGTTTCCAGACCTTTCACCATTTTAGTCACCCTCCTCTGGACACACTCCAGTTTCTCAATGTCCTTTTTGAATTGTGGTGCCCAGAACTGGACACAATATTCCAGGTGGGGCCTGACCAGAGCAGAATACAGTGGCACTATTACTTCTCTTGATCTAGACTCTATACTTTTATTGATACAGCCTAAAATTGCATTGGCTTTTTTAGCTGCTAGATCGCACTGTTGACTCATGTTCAACTTGTGGTCTACTTGGACTCCCAGATCCCTTTCACATGTGGTTTCATTCAGCCGGTGTCCCCCATCCTATATCTGTGCATTTCATTTTTCTGCCCTAAGTGCAGTACCTTACATTTCTCTGTGTTGAATTTCATTTTGTTAGCTTTGGCCCAGCTTTCTAGTCTATTCAGATCATTTTGAATGTTGATCCTGTCCTCTGGAGTATTAACTATTCCTCCTAATTTGGTGTCATCTGCAAATCTGATAAGTATGCTCCTAATTCTGTCATCCAGGTCACTGATAAAGATGTTGAATAACACTGGGCCCAGGACAGAGCCCTGTGGGACTCCACTGGTCACTTCTCTCCAGGCTGAAAAAGAGCCATTGTTGAGCACCCTTTGGGTTCGGCCGGTCAACCAATTACAGATCCATTTAACAGTTACTTTGTCTAGCCCACGTTTTACAAGCTTGTTTGCAAGAATGTCATAGGAAACCTTGTCAAAGGCCTTACTGAAATCAAGATATAATATATACCCAGCAGTCCCTTCATCTACCAATCTGGTAATTTTATCAAAGAAAGAGATCAGATTTGTCTGGCATGACTTGTTTCTCTGAATCATAGAATCATAGAATCATAGAATCGTAGAGTTGGAAGAGACCACTAGGGCCATCCAGTCCAATCCCCTGCCATGCAGGAAATCCAATTCAAAGCATTCCTGACAGATGGCCATCCAGCCTCTGTTTAACTTTTTTTTTTTTTCAGATTTACTTAACTGTATCCAGTCCATGAAACATGCATTTAAAATCACAGATTTGCTGAAATCCATGTTGACTTTTTGTGATTATGGAATTGCCTTCTAGATGTTCACAGACTCTCTGTTTAATGATCTGCTCCAGAATCTTTCCTGGTATTGATGTCAGACTAACTGGATGATAACTGTTGGGATCCTCTTTTTTCCCCTTTTTGAAGATGGGGATAACGTTTGCCCTCCTCCAGTCTGCGGGGATTTCTCCTGTTCTCCAGGAGTTTTCAAATATGATTGCCAATGGCTCCGATATTACATTTGCCAGTTCTTTTAGTACCCTTGGATGTAGTTCATCTGGTCCTGGAAACTTAAATTCATTTAGATTAACAAGGTATTCCTCTATCTCTTTACTTATTTTGTGCTGAACTTCCACTATTCTGTCCTCTGCTCCATTATCTTCAGGTTGAGCACCCTTTTCCTTTTCTGAGAAGACTGAGGCAAAGAAGGTGTTGAGTAATTCTGCCTTTTCTCTGTCTTCTGTTAGCATTTTGCCATCCTCTCGACGCAGTGGCCCTACCGTTTCCTTCTTCTTCCTTTTGCTGCAGACATATCCAAAAAAGCCCTTTTTATTGTTCTTAACCTCTCTAGCAAGCCTGAGTTCATTCTGCGCTTTAGCTTTTCTGACTTTACCCCTACACATGCCTGCTATTTCTTTGAATTCTTTTTTTGTGATTTCCCCCTTTTTCCATTTCTTATACATGTTCCGTTTAAAACTTAGCTCAGTTGAAAGTTCCTTAGCCATCCATCCTGGTTTCTTGAGACACCTCCTGTTTTTCTTTCTCACTGGAACTGTTTGAAATTATGCCTTCAGTATCTCCCTTTTGAGAAAGTCCCATCCGTCCTGAACTCCCTTCCCTTTTAGTATTTCTGACCACGGGATCACCCTCACTACTTCTCTAAGTTTACTGAAATCCACTCTCCTAAAGTCTAGAATGCGTGTTTGACTATGCTTGGCTTCTATTTTCCATTGTATAACAAACTCCAGGAAAACATGGTCACTTCCACCTAAGGATCCCACCACTTGTACCCCATTAACCAAGTCATCCTTTTTGGTTAGTATCAGATCCAAAATAGCTGACCCCCTTGTTGCCTCTTCCACCTTTTGGACCATGAAATTGTCTTCCAGGCAAGTGAGGAATTTGCTAGACCTTGAGGATTTTGCTGAGTTTGACTTCCAGCAAATATCAGGATAGTTGAAATCGCCCATCACTACTACATCTCTATTTTCTGACTGTGTGGTCATCTGTTCTAGAAAGATATCATCCAATTCATCAGTCTGTCTTGGGGGTCTGTAGTAGACTCCCACCATAACATCCTTGTTGTTTCCCTCCCCTTTGATTCTTATCCAGATGCTCTCCACCTGGCTTCCATGATTGATGTCCTGGATCTCTTCACTGGTGTAAATGTCCCTGACATATAGTGCTATTCCTCCTCCTTTCCTGTTTGGCCTGTTTCTCTTAAAAAGGTTATACCCCTCTATTTCCACATTCCAATCATGAGAATCATCCCACCAGGTTTCAGTGAGGCCTATTATATCATATTTGCTTTGCTGTACTAGGAGTTCAAATTCATCTTGCTTATTTCCCATGCTCTGTGCATTAGTGTAGAGACATTGCAGACCACGTGTCCCATTTCCTTGCTGCTTGTGCAAGTTTTTTTGCCTCCCACTGTTGGGTCCTTGCACTTTTTTCTTGTTTCCTCTATGTCTGTTTGACTATTTTCTCCAGCCCTTTCGCCTTCCTTAATATTGTCTCCCTTCCCCACGGAACTCAGTTTAAAGCCCTCCTGATCAAGTTCTTGAGACTGTTGGGAAAAACATTTCTTCCAACTGGCGTGAGATGCAACCCGTCCTTTGCAAGAAGTCTCTCCTCATGGAACCGCAGCCCATGATCAAAAAATCCAAATAGTTCTCGGCGGCACCATCTGCGAAGCCAGTTGTTCACATCCGCTATTTTCCTCTCCCTTCCTGGACCGTGCCCTTCAACTGGCAGAAGAGACGAGATGACAACCTGTACATCCATTCCTTTCAGCTTCCTACCAAGCGCCTCATAATCCCTTTTGATGTTCTGCAGGCTGTGTCTTGCAGTATCATTGGTTCCCACATGGACCAAAAGGAAGGGGTATCGGTCAGTAGGCTTGACCAGTCTTGTCAGCCTCTCTGTCACATCACGGATCTTTGCCCCTGGAAGACAACACACCTCTCGAGATGTCTTGTCAGGCCTACAAATTACTGCTTCTGTACCCCTCAGCAAGGAGTCCCCCACTACGACCACACACCTCCTATGAGGTTTAGCAGCGGCTGTTCCCTTGGGTGGGACTCTCAGGCTTGCATGCTCTGTCCCTGAAGTCTGTCCATGCTGCTCTTCTTCATCCTCCTTGATAAGGGAAAGAGCTTCGAATCGATTCTCTAGCTGCAAGCTCTCCGAACAATCCCTTCTTGGCTACTTCTCTGTGTGACATTCCTCCAGCTGTCTGCCTCCTGTGTATGTGAAGTGACCTCCTCGGCTCCAGCATCTTCCTCTGCATGGTATTCGTCCAGGATTGTTAGTTCTGTTGTGTCCAGGATATCCTCCTGCTCCCTAGTATGCTACTCTGGACTCCAACTGCGGCACTTTCTCCTCCAAGAGGGCTACCAACTTGCACTTGGGGCAAGTTAGGCTTGAAAGAGTTCAGTGAGGAAACTGAATAAGAAATAACTTGTAACTATTAAAGCGCTGTAACTACTGTATCTATGCAGTCTGTGAAACAACCTGGAAAAAGATTAACATATGCTTGTAAATATAGTTTACTTGCTTCAAAAAGGAGTATGGGCTGAATGAATTTACAAAAATAACAACACAGATAACACACTACCAAAGATAAAACACTGATTAGAGAAGGATACTGGGGACCCCAACCCTAATTCATTTAAAAGGAAGTATTACATAGTATAAGAGGGACAAGTGTCAAGACCAAGGAGTCAAGGGATGTTTCTGAGGTAAAAGGATAGCCTCAGAGCATTGGCAGGAAAACTGCCTCGGTCAGAATAGCAAACATTAGGAAGATAGGACAAGAATTTAAAATGACCTTGACAGTTTGGAAAGCTAGGCCAAAACTAACAAAATGAATTTCAACAAGAATAAATGTGCTACATTTAGGCAGGAAAAAATGAAATACATAAATATAACATGACTGACACATGGCTTGAAATCAGTACATGTGAAAATAATCTAGGGATCTTCATGGACCACATGCTGAAGATGAATCAACAGTATGATGCAACAGCCAAAAAAACCAAGGTGATTTTGGGGAGCATCAACAAGAGTATAGCATTCAGTTCAAGGGAAGGAGTACTCCCACTCTATTCAAGCTATATAAAGAATGTCTTAGGAAGGTAAGTACATTTAGCTTGCAAAAGAAAAGAGCGAGGCCTTGTCTGCACAGGCCAAAAGGCCCATCCCAACTCTGTTTTGGGGGCATCCTGTTTGGACGATGCACAATCCAAACCCCAGTTCTGGTGTGAACAATCGGATGACATCTGCACGTTCAGCACCAGGACATCCTTAACACAAATCTAAAAACATACCTCTTTTAGGAAGATCCAAATCCCTCCATTCCTGTGCAGGGTGGCTGTCCGCATGCATGTCCCACTAAACCACCCTGTGTGTTTCCTGCTGTCACTGGCTGCTTGCTCTGAAGTCAGAACAAGGTGTTCAACAGCAGATGCACTGGGTGACTCAGCAGGATGCATGTACAGAGAGATGCCCCGATGCTGGAAGGGAGGGCCAGGCAATGGGAGGAGGTCAGAGCAGCTCTGGGACTAGGATATTCCAGGAGCCTCCAGAATACACTGGCCAGTGCAGACAAAGCCTGAAAGGTGATGTGATAGCAATCTTTAAATATCTGAAGGGATGTCATGTAGAAGAGGAAGGGCGCTTGTTTTCTGCTACTGTAGAGACTAGAAAAATAGATTCAAATTACAAGAAAAGAGATTCCACATAAACATTAGAAATACCATTTTTACTTTGAGAGCTGTCCAGCAGTGGGAAAGATTGTCTTAGAGGGTGGTGGGCTTTGAAATGTTTTATCTTTATTAATTTATTTTTAACAGGTTACATGGACATATTTCAGAAGTGCTTTAGTCGTGTATTCCCATATTGCAGTGGGTTGGACTAGACAATCTTGTGGTCCTTTCCAACTCTAAGTGGTTCTTCTAACTCTTATGACTCTATGATACTAGGTTGTCAGTCAAGTTGCTTGTGATTAGAGTCCAAAGTAAGTAGTAAGCGCCATGTAAGGCCACCATAAGCCTGATAAAGATATGTATATGTATGTTAAGATGCATACGGATATTTTCTAAGTCTAGTTCTCAATATGATGCAATTATGGTTAAAATATATATTATAATTAATTATAAATTAGTTTCTTTATAATTAATAAATTTCTAATAATGAGTACTATTACCATTTATATTACCTTGAATAATGTCTTCCTGCCTACAGTAACTACAGTCAACCCTCCATATCCACAGATTTTCTATCCACAGATTCAAGCAAAATTGAAAATATTGTGAAAATATATAAATTCCCAAAAGCAAACCTTAATTTTGCCATTTTATATAAGAGAAACCATTTTACTAGCCACTGTATTTAAGGGGACTTGAGTATCCATAGATGTTGGTATCTACAGGGGGTCCTGGAGCCAAACCGCAGCAGATATTAAGCGCCCACTGCACTATTTTAAAACAGAAGATGTAGCAGTAAATACATCAAGAAGAGGCACTACTACTATTTTATGCTTTGGAGTTGGCTCAAAAAAGGTAAAAGGTTTGTGGATTTTGTATTCTGTTATATTTTGCTGCAAAGCCAACACAGCTACCCCTGAATACTATCACTAGTTTAACATGTTTTCTGATCGTTGTGGATTTTGCTGGCATGTTTAGACTAGCACTCATCAACATAGTGACTGGCACAAGCTCTGTGTTGATGGAAAGTGTTAGGCATGCTGATTTGGCACATGTGAACCTCACAAACCCTTCCATTACCAGACTACAGTGTCTAAAAAATAGACACAAGGAGCTGCTTTTTACCATTTGGCACAACAGAATTGTTAGTCCAGGCTTTTTTTGTCACTGAAAAATGTCAATTCTTTCTAAACAGCTGATATTCCTATAGAAGACATCTGCATATTTGAGTAACCAGTCAGTTAATTATAAAATTTATTAAGAGAGATCTGCTGCACTGCACTTTATGGAAAGCCAGCATGTGTAGTGCTGGACTGTGTGCTGGGCTGTGACTCTGGAGGCCAGAGTTCAAATTCCCTCTTGAACATGAAAAGGAAGGCAAAGGGAAACCCCATCTGAATGAATCTTGCCAAAAAAACTCTGTGATAGGTTTTCATTTTTAGGGTTGCCATAAGTTGGAAACAGCTTTAATGAAGCTATGTAAAAATAAAGCATATTAATATCTATACAAACAAAAGTAAACTCATTGAATTAATGGAACTTACAATTGACTTAATAAATCCATTTCACTCAATTGATCTACTCTATTTGGAACTACCAACTGGATTATTCTAAGGTTCTTAAGAAATCACAATCTGGCTACAATGCACTGAAGGTACAGTTCACTAAAATATAAGTGTTATTCATTTTTGACTATGCATCACATTATCCTATTTTTCAGACAAAAGTGGAAAGGCCCTGATATCTGTCTGCAATTTTCTAATATGTACTGACTTTTTTAGCCAGAGATGGCTAAGAATTATCTTTCTCCAAAACCCAATTGCAAAGTCTCTCAGGAGGCCCAAAAGGAGAAGACTGTAATGAGCATGAAAACAAACCTTCCTTCTTGCCCCTCATCTAAGCCAGATGGCTGACCACAGGAAGTCTATGATAATTCAGAGTTTAGTTGATTAACCTTGAAAAATGTCTGTGAGAGCAATAATTATAAAATGTTGAAGTCCCATTCAGACCACTGCAAATGTTAGGACTATAGATTTATTCATTGTTGCTTCTTAAATGTGAAGTCAATTACACAATTCTTCAAGGTGACCAAATCAGGAAACAAAGAGACAGATTGAGCATTGGAGAGGATATTTTTAATGGCTAAATTATGATAAAGGACCAAAGGAGTGTGAGTCTTCCTCTTCTTCCTTATTTATTAGCATATTTTTTTTCTTCAGAGTAAAAAAAAGATGTATTTGAAGATCATATGCTTTGATAGACTATCTTCACCAGGGGGTTATTCAGACGGTGAAAATAATTCAGAGTTGAATCTTTTTTTTTCTTCACATGCATTTCGAATGCAGCCAATTAAATTGGGGGTGGGGGCAAAAACCCACTTAAGCCAGAATAATCAATCTCGGGATTTCCACCAAGTTTTTCTAAAAGATTCGGATTCTTGGCTGTAATGAATAACCAATGCAAATAGACCCGGAATAAACCAGGATAAAACTCTGCATGCCTAGAATGTGCTCAAATATATTCGTATCCCCAACTCCATCTTTATTCAAGTGCTGACACGTGTGAGTAACCGAACGCACAGAGATATGCATGCATGCAGTTCCATAGTGTGAATGACAAACCCAAAATATGTGAGAAAGATTATTCACATAATCACACTAAAAACATGTGAACGACGCCCAGGAAGTGGACGAGTATGTTCCTGTTAGTTCTACTTTACTTCTCAGCAGCTTTCAATAGATCATGAGCTGCCTCATGGGGATGAGGCACTGTTTTACTGTGTCTCTTTTCCTTCCTGGAGGAAGGAACCCAGAAAGTGGTGCTGGGTGACTCCTGTTTAACCCCTTGGCCATTGGTTCACATGGTCCCTCAGGTTTCTGTTTTCTCCCTCATGGCATTTAATATATTTGTGAAACTGCTGGGACAGGTCATCCTGAATTTTGGAATCCAATGCATCAGTACACAGATGATACCCAACTCTACAACTCTCCTTTCCACTTCAGTCCAAGGAGGTTATTTTGGTTCTAAACTGGCATCTGGCATGAGTAATGGGCTGGATCAGGGTAAACAAATTTAAATGTAATCTAGAGAGGACAAAAGGGTTCCAGGTTAGTCAAAAGGCAGATCATAGAATAGGGATTCAGTTTGTGCTTGATAGGATTACACTCCCCCTGAAAACTCAAGTTTGCATCTTGGGTATATTCCTGGATTAGATCACAGCCTGAAAACTCAAGTCCCACCCTGTGCCCAGGAGTGCCTTTGCACAGTTAAAGGCTATGCACCCACTGCTTGAGATGTCTAATTTGGCCTCAATGACACACACCTTAGTTACACAACTTCGGATTACTTTAACAGGTTTTATGTGGGGCTGCCTTTGAAGAATGATTGGAAACTTCAGATGGCTCAGAATGCTCCCTTGTAGAGCTCCACTAGCTGCAGGGTCATTTCTAGGTACAAGTTAAAGTTCTGGTTATAACTTTGATGGTGTAGTGTATACGGTTTTGGTGTCATAACTTGCCCTCTAGTATCAGGTGATTCAGATGGACAGGAGATCCTAGTTGCCAGGAACCTGTAGCTCCTGATGACTGTGGTCTCACAGGAGCTGGAGGCTGAGGCTGAGGCAGGTGGTTGCAGAAGCTGAAGAGCCATTATCATCATTCATCAAACAATGATGAGACAAGAAGAGACTGCACTGATCCCAGTGCTTGAGTTGGAGATACTGTCCTAATTAGGCAACTGGTGTTTTGAGACTGTGGTCTATAAATCTTCCAGCCACTCCCTGACAGCTTTGGTGCTTTCAACTCCCATCTAGACAATGAGGAAATCAAAACAGTTAGAGTTCCCATACCTTGTATCAAACATTGATCAGAAAGAAGACTAGGAATGGGAAGGGCAGCAATGGAAGAAATAGGCAAGATATTAAAGAGCAAAGATATAAATTTGAGCACTAAAGATAAAATCATTGCCATGGTATTCCTCGTTACTATGTACAGATGTGAGAACTAGACAGTGAAAAAAACAGATATAAAGAAGATCAACTCATTTAAGATGTGGTACTGAAGAAAAGTGCTGAAGATACCATGGATAGCCAAAAAGACAAACAAATGTTTTCTGGAACAGATCAATACCCCTGGAAGCCAAAATGTCAAATCAAGCCTGTTGTATTTTGGCCAAACCATGAGAAGGCATGACTCATCAGAAAAGACAATACAGTCGGCCCTTCTTATACAAGGATTTTTTATACATGGATCCAAGCATCTACAGTTTGAAAATGTCCAAAAAAAGTATAAATTTCAAACATCAAACCTTGATTTTCCATTTTTTTATAAGGGACACTATTTTGCTATGTCATTATATTTAATGGGACTTGAGCACCTCCAGATTTTGTTATCCATGGGAGATCTTGGAACCAAACTCCAGCGTATAACAAGGGTCCACTACGTGGGGGATCCATTCCGGACCACCACCACCCCGCATAAGGGGAAAAACACAGATGCTCAAACCCCATTCATGTGAATGGAACGTTGGACTTACCTGAAAGATGTCCCTTTACAGCAGAGAAGGTACGAGCATCCTGACTTCGGGTGGCTCCGCCCACTGGCTCCTGGTAGGCAGGTAGGAAACAAAGAACAAAGGGAATGACCGGGGCCCTGGCCCCCTCGCCCTTGTGGGCGGAGCTACCCAGGAACCCCAGTCGATTTTAAGCCGAGAAGCATAATATTAATGTGGTCTTGAACAACTCAAATCCTCCCACCCGCGCCAGTAGGCAGAGCAGGGTGGGGAAGATGCTCGTACCTTCTCTGTTGTAAAGGGACGTCTTTCAGGTAAGTCCAACGTTCCATTTAGCAGCAGAGTAGGGGCCGAGCATCCTGACTTCGGGATTTAGAAAAGCAGACCAGAAACTAGGGAGGGCTGGCTGGCGCGGAGGGCGGATCCGATACCACCTGTTGTAAAACCCTCCGGCCAAAGGCCGCCTCTGCCGATTGGAAGAGGTCAAGTTTATAGTGTCTGGTGAAGGTTGACGGGGACTTCCAAGTGGCCACTCTACAGATTTCAGCCAACGGAGCGTTGGTGGATAGGGCCGCGGAGGTAGCCGCACTCCTCGTCGAGTGAGCGGTGACGTCAGCTGGTGGTTGTAGTTTGAGTGACTTGTAGCACTGGACGATACACTGTTTGATCCACCTTGCTAAGGTAGAGCCTGACACTTTTTTGCCCTTGGAGTTAGCTCGAAAGGATACGAATAGTGCCTCCGATCTCCTGAAAGTGGCCGTTCTCTTGAGGTAGATTTTTATGGCTCTGCGAACATCGAGAGTATGCCAGCACTTTTCCAGGTCTTCAGTGGGTCGGGGGCAGAAGGACGGGAGGACGATGTCCTGGGAGGTGTGGAAGACGGAGTTAACCTTAGGGATAAAGGTTGGGTCAGGCCTGAGGAGAACAGAGTCCAGCCTGATGATGCACAATTCTTTGCGGACGGATAGGGCACCAATTTCGGACACACGCCTTGCTGATGTGAG
>NC_056522.1:253012422-253042032 GCF_019175285.1 Sceloporus undulatus
CACCGCCCCGGGAGTGCCGCCCACGGACTGCAAAGGGGACCGCTGCGAGACTCCGCAGCGCTACCACCGCGCAGCTGCGCAATTGCGCAGTTTTTATCAGGCTTAGGGAGGTTGTGGGTTAGCCATAGAGCAGAGGATGCCTGAGGTGGCTAACCTCTGCTCTTCTAATTGCTGGAGAGGGGTGGGGGGAGGTTATGGATGTGGGGGATGCATGGGCTGGGGAGGAAGGGGATAACATCATCACGAGCGGAGCTCCCATTGAGGTAGTGTGGGGCAGGGGGAGGTATGGCAGTGGGAGAAGGGACTTGCGTTCCAGGGGAAGGTGAGATCGATGCGTCATATCTATCTCCCCTTCCTGTCCCCCTCCCAACCAAAGGGACCTGAGGGTCACTCCAACCGTGCCACAAACCCTGTCGCTGCTCCTGTGCAATGCCAGATCGATTAACAACAAGTCCCACATCCTCCAGGATTTGTTGGAGGATCATAACTGCGATCTGGCTTGCATTACCGAGACCTGGCTTGGGCCTGAAGGAGACGCTGTGTGGGCTCAGGCCCTGCCTGCTGGGTTCTCGGTGAAGGACCAGCCCAGGTTAGGTGGGCGGGGGGGGGTGTGTGGCCTTGATACATAGGAACACCTTGCCCCTCACCAGGAACCACATCCGACAGACGTCCTATATCGAGTGTATTTACCTGACCCTAAAGGCGAGGGACAGTCTAGGGATTCTGTTGGTGTATCGGCCACCCCGTGCGCTAACGGGCTCCCTTAACGAACTGACACAGCTGGTCGCTGAACTGATGCTGGAGACGCCCAGGCTACTTGTCCTGGGCGACTTCAACATCTCCCTCACGGCCAGTTATGTTCCACCCGGTGCGGCTCGGGAATTCATGGATACCATGGCGGCCATGGGCCTGTCCCAGCTGATTGCGGGTCCTACGCATTGTGCGGGTAATACCCTTGATTTGGTCTTCTGTTCGGATGCGGAGAATCCGTGGGCGGAAATAACTAACATTTCCCCCCTGTCATGGACGGATCATTTCCTGGTGGAGGCAAAAATCAAGGTCTCTACCCAGATCCCCCCCGGGGGTGGTGGACCTGTTAGGATGGTCCACCCTCGAAGGCTGATGGAACCCAAAAGGTTCCAGGAAGCTTTAGAGGGGTACATGGTTGGAAGTGACGGCGACTCTGTTGATGCCCTGACTGGTATCTGGAATACCGGTCTCTCTAGGGCTATACACAGTATCGCTCCTAAGCGCCCTCTCAGGCCCGCTTCCAAGCATAAGCCCTGGTATACGGAAGATCTCCGGGCAAGGAAGTGGGAACTGCGACGGCTAGAGTGCCGTTGGCGAAAACACCTTCGCTTAGACAACAAGGCTCTCCTAGACCAACTGTTAGAGGACTACGGAGAGGCAATACGAGCAGCTAAGAACTCGTTCTATGGTGCTCGTGTCGCGTCCGCGGAGTTGCGTCCAGCAGAGTTGTTCAGGGTGGTCAGGGAGCTGACTCAGCTCCCTCCTGCCCCGAACCAGATCCTTGAACCTTCTAAGGCCTGCTGCGACCTATTTAATAACTTCTTCGCGGATAAAACCTCTCGCATAACACTATAAACCACTGCACCACATAGGCTCTAACCAAATATCAAGTATCCCACTTGAATATATGCATGAACAAACTCTTTCGGATATTTCAGTAAGACAAAGAGATATTCTGTAACCAAATATTTTTACATTAACTTCCATGGAGGCAATAATGCATATGATAAAGTGAATAAAGATAATTCATGGAGAATCTGGATTTTGGATCAGAGTGACAGATAAGAAGAAATTGTGTTCAGATATAAAATAGTTATATCTCGATAGAATTCAACTATATGATTAACACTGCAGAAATATTTCTGAATGCAATGCATGTTCCTTCAGGATAAGCATTCTGGCTGTTCATCTAGACATGCCTTCCCCAATGTATGTCCTTCAGATGTGCTGAACTAGAATTTCTTGGTCACTGTGCACAAACCAAATGAAGCTCAAGAGTATGTTTGCCACCCAACCAGAGATAGTAACCACCTATTTTTGCTCAGTCTGGAGTGCAAAAACAGCATGGGGGGAGTGTTGTCAAACATTTAGTAGGTCACAATTCAATACTGATGGAATGGGATGACTCACAGATTATACTGGGTTGTATTAAGTTGCTCAGTCCATTCATGAGATCAGCAGTACTTCTTCCTCTCATACTACAAAGGATCCTATCCCTGACCCTCAGATGTTAGCAGTTGAACACTGCACCTACAGTGTGCAAGTATTCCATCTTTTCCTTAATAGATCTGCTGCACTAAGAAAAAAGATGGTAAACAAAACAAAATTAAAATAGTTAATATTAGCTGGTCTCATTTTTAAAATATAATTACAAGTCAGTTTTAAAATGTATAGCACAAAAGTAATAGAGCTAGTGTGTTATAGTGGCTTGAATACTGTACTGGACTAAGGCAGGTTACAGACCACCTAAAAGCGGTGGTCTGCCGCTGCCGCCGGTTGCTACATCTGGGAACCGCAGCGGCCAAACCGCACGGCTCCCGGGCTCAGCAAGAAAGAAATGCCGAAATGGTGCTTCTTTCTGGGCCCCAGAAGTGGCGCTGCGAGGCACTAGACGTGCACTCACAGCGTCACTTCTGCCGCGCGACATCTGGACGCTACACGTCTGCAACATCAAAATGGCGCCCCCCGTGTGGACGGGAGCCACCATTTTGTACAGACTCAGTCCGTACTAGGGTTGAGGGGCGTCCGGAAGGGACGCCCCTTCTCAACCCTAACACGCCCCTTCTCAACCCTAGTACGCCCCTTCGGCACGTCTGTAACGTGCCTAAGGCTCTGGGAGTCTGTGTCCTACACCAGTCAGCAAGTGGCAGAGGAAGCAGGTAGTTGGAATGCAAGACCTGTCAAGTAGTTAACCCAAGATGAGAAGCAAGAGAGTGGTCTTAAGCCAGCAAAAAGTAAACTGAGTGGTCGAAACAAAGTCAGCTTAAGGTCACAAAAACACAAATGTGGGGAAATACTGCCAGTCAACAAGGAAAGATGGTTGTTAGCAACAAAGCTGTGCAGGACTTTCTGAGAGTTTTAAAGGCAGCTCCCTCAAGGAGCAGGTGCCTAATTAGGTCAGCATCTTATACCTAACAGCCTCTGGAAAAGTTTTCTTTTGTCTCACTCTCACTTTGTAAAGAATGGTAATCTGTCTTCCACATCTGCAACTTCCTCCTGGGGGCAAGGCTCCCATATACATCAGCTTCCCCCACCCCCACGCCAGCTTCTGAGACTCAGAAGGAAAGACCCTCGTCGTTAGGGGCTGCAGATTCCTGGCCATCTGCCTCCTCCCTGCATGAAACTTCTGGCCCCATACAGACATGCCAAAATAAAGCTGCTTCGGGTCACACTGGAGGTATGCTGTTTAAATGATGCACGTGTCCTAAGAGTCTGGAAGCCGCACCAAAGCCATGATCCAGTCCTAAGGACTAGAGCATGGCTTTGGCGCAGCTTCTGGCCTTTTAGGATGCATGCACCATTTAAACACCATACCTCCAAAGTGACCCAAAGCAGCTTTATTTTGGCCTGTCTGTATGGGGCCTTCTGATTTCCATTCCAGAGGGTGAGTTGTGACAGTCTAATGGTTGTTGTTTTCTGCCTTCCGGTCATTTCCAACTTATGGCAATCCTAAGGTGAATCTATCATGGGGCTTTCTTAGCAATATTTGTTCAGAAGGTCTTTGCAATTGCCTTTCTTTGAAGATGGGGAAAAAATCCCATGATAGGTTCACTTCAGAGTTGCCCTAAGTGGAAAATGACTTGAAGGCATACAACAAGTATAAGAGTTCTTCTCTGTGGCACACACTGTACATGTCTTTTCTATCTAACTACTTTAATTAATTAATTAATTTCAAGGATTTATACCCCACTTTTCTCCCAAAATGGAATTCAAGGTAGGTAAATTATATCATTATTGTTTCAATGACAGCATTATATAAACTTTAACTATATACTTAATGTGATATGGAAGATCTGCAAGTGAAATTCTCCATAACTTTTATTTCTTCAAAGCAGTAACAGGTCAAAGTGATCTACACTGAGCTGAGGCATGGGGGGGGGGGGGGTATCCTTTGGACCTATGCTGATTCCCCAAGCAAATTCCTTCCCAAGGAAACTCCCAAGGCATGGAAGAGAAAATGTACAGGAACAACATGCTTTCTACATTTTCCTATCTGCACTGAACTTCTACTGTCTTTAGGAGATATTTACACTGGATAGGTAATAGGGGATAAATACTTAGAAGCTTCCTCCTACCCATCATAGCCCTAAATTAAATCCCTGCTCTGCCTTCATGGTTGCTTTTTAAAACAGAGGAAAATTCTAGGCACAACATTCCCATACAACTGCCATTTTGGCTCCTAGGTAATAGCCTTTCCATATTTCATGCTGTACAAAGCACCCTGGCCTTGTACACAGAGATGTATGGAAGAAGATGTGCAGATGATGGATTCTCAGTAAGAAAAAGGATGCCACACTTAACACATGAATAACTGTGCTGGGTAACACATAGCCAATGGGCCATCTCTGGCAGGACTCAGACGTACCTTAGGACCTCTTTGCTGTCGAATTCATCAGCATAGTCACAAATTTCAATGACAGAGCTGATCCAATAGCACACTCACCCAATACACATACACTCTATGGTAAGACAAGGCACGTGGGGAGCACATATCTAGGTGCAGAGGTGAACTATACTCCTGAAAGCCCCTGAAAGTATGATTCTCCACAGAGCACATGCTCCCTGTATACTTTTTGGTTCTGGCAACTTAAAAATACTTTGGTGTTTTGTTTTGTTACCATTTACTGCATCACTGAATTCTGACAGCAATAGGGAAATGAAACCTAGTGTGCTACCCAGGAGTAAACTTTGTCCTCAGACCCACAAAGGCTGCCACTCATGACTAAAGGTGCAGGTGTCCTGGCCATCATCAAATTGGAAAACCTGGATTAGTTTAAGACAGCAATGATGCAATAATCAATGACTTCTTGTTTTGTCACAATGGTCCGAAACACATTGCAGAAATAATCCAGTCTGACATGCTTTAACTGCCCTGGCTCAATGCTAGGGCATTCTGGGAACTGTAGTTTTGTGAGACATTTAGCCTTTTCTATCAGAGAGCTCTGGTGCCACAATAAACTACAGTTCCCTGGATTCCCTAGTACTGAGCCAAGACAGTTAAAGCTATCTCAAACTAGATTATTTCTGCAGTGTGTTTTGGGCCAGTATGTCTTTTAGCCTTGGTTCACATAATTTCTTAATTACTCATAGCGGAGTCTCAGCCTTAATTTTTATTTTGCTTACTTCAATTTTAAAGCAAGGCAACAACAGAGACAGACAATTATTTTGTATGATTCTTTCTGGTATCAAAGGAAAAGGAGATTTTTTTAAAGCCAGCATAGATTTCACAGCTTCAGTAAAATGCAGTTCACACTATGAAATTTGTGAAAACTCCACAGCGATACACAGGAGACTCCAACAAAAAGCTCAACATAAGAAAATAGGAATGCAGTCCCAATCATGAAATCCAGCTTTAGGAGGGAAGACAAATGAAACCAATAGCCTGAGAAGACAAACCTACTTCCAGATTTGATTTTCCAACTAGAATCTGGGTTCTCTATAACAGTCATTTCTGCGTAAAATCTATATAGAATATAGATTTGATTGTAAATGGCTCCCTTTCCATTCCTTTCTTTGCTTTTAAACAATATTCACAACTGATATATTCAAGATGGAAAGGCAGTATAATAGCATTTATGAAAAAGCATAACTGGAGAAACTGGAGGTTGCATTCATTCGTCTTTCTTCAGGGTTGGGCCTCAGAAATTGTAGTATGTAGAACAAGACGTGTAGCAACAGTTATTTTCAGTTAATGAACCTTTCATGCCATTTATGAAAACTGTTTTCAGACTACCTCATTAAAATAACATATTCATTGAAAGACATTTTATTATGCTAAGAATTCTGGATTTTCTTCCCTCCCTCCCCCCACTTATTAAAGTACAAGCTCATAATAAAATCAAGGGAAAGTCAAATACATGTGTCCTGGTTCAGAAAATGTTCTCCAATGTTATATAAAGTAGAACAGACACAATGACTTGGACTTGTATATACTTACTTACTATACAGACCCAGTGCGCACCCCCCTTTTTAAAAAGAATCCCATTCTCAGTTGATATCTGCATGATAGGCTAAAGTATGAGACCAGAGACAGGCCGCAATACAAGGTGTTGGTTATTACCTACAAAGCCCTAAATGGCTTGGGCCCAGGGTACTTGGAGGACTGCCTCTCCCCATACAGTCCGCCTTGCACTCTCAGATCGGGCGGGAAACATTTATTAAGAGTTCCTAAAGCAAGATACACTTCATCTCGGAGGGCATTTTCCATCTCAGCCCCACAGCTTTGGAACTCCCTGTCTGACGAGCTCCGCATTGTCACTTCCCTAGACCTTCCTATTCCGCCAGGCTTTTCCCCATGTGCCTTAATGTTATCTTTTATCTCCCCTTGATGATGCATACTGTTCAATCCAGCTATTTGTTATGGTTTTAATGTTTTGTAAGATAATTGGTTTTAGATGCTGTATAGTTTTTAATTGCTATGGGTGGTTGATTTGCACATTGTTGGGGATATATGTTGTTTATAATTGTTTTTTGTTGCAATTTTCTTTGTTGGAAACCGCTATGATCTACACAGGAATAGCGGTATATAAATAAAATTTTATTATTATTATATTATTATTATCATAGATGGAGTAAACAACAATGAAGAGCAAAGAATATAGCTCTGATATTAACAATCCCATTCATCAGCTGATAAACATTTGTGTCTCATGAATATGGTTTTAAACTGATCTGGTAGACTATGTGCATTGCATTGAACTCCTTTAAGGAAGGGTTGGACAACTATCATTCAATGGATAGAGTACACATTTCCCTGCAAAAGGTGCCAGACAGGGCTCAACTCCTGACATCTCCAATGAAGAAACAGCAAGTGCTGTTTTCTTCAGTACCTGAAGAACTATCATGGTCAAGATACACAACAGAGAACTAGACAGATAGGTAGTCTAACCTAGTATAAAGCACCTTCCTATATTTCCTGAGGGTGGGATGCAAACATAAGTGCAGCAAATGTGGCACTAAATAAGCCTAACCTAACCTCAGTACTTTTTTATTTAAGGACATGTTTTTGTAACTTTTTCCCACAAAGGGAAAAAATTCACATGAGAAATGCACCTCAGTTCTGTCACTTTATCTTCAGGCTTCTTTCTGGCTACCAGACTTTCAGTCAGAATCGATATACCACAAGTGCTGAAACTACTTCCTTTCCAGTTATAGCAATGCAGGTACCAATGGAAGAGAAAAGCAAGATTGCCCGACTCCTGACATGCATGGTATGTTTGCTGGGTTTGTGGAGGGTGCCAGCATGGCAATCTGTGTGATGCAGGGCAGATCTGGCTCCGGCCCCTCGATCATAGGCAGCACTCTTTTATAAAGGACAAATGAATCAACAAAAGACGTGAGTGGGGGGGAAGAAAGAAAGAAAGCTAATTTCCAAATAGCTTGTGTAGGTCATCTCCAGAAAGAGAAGATCACACACAGATAATGGTACTTACTGTGGAGGGATCTCAAGACAGCCTGGAAAAAAAGGCTGGTCTGAGCAGCCCAGTGGATCGGTTGCAGAAAGGCAATGGATTCGCCACAACAAAGAACAAAGGAAAGGAACTAAGAATAGGATGTTTTTAGGCACAATGTTCACAACTGGAGAGAAAAAGAAAATGACACTAATAATAGCAGAGCCCAGAGACACAAATATCTATGACTAACTACAGTTAGTAACAAAGGACACTTAAAAAACAATGGCAAGATGTCTACAAAAAATAACTCATACATTTTTTTATTCTCTATATTGCTCTCCTCTCTCTTACACACTGAAGAAAAATGAGCACCATTCAAGAACAACCCGAGTGTCTAATCATTTTTTCCTATATTACTAAACACTAATGGTTGTCTTCCCCATAGGTTTGGTAGCACAGATTATACATAAATGAGGCAATTAATTTCACATAGTCACTTCCTTTTTTTCTCAGTTGTTAGAGCTGGGATTTAGCAGCAGCTTTACTTGTTGGACCTTCTCGTTCCAACAGTATATATTCAGCAACTTGTTCAGAAATATGTTTTAGAAGATTCTTTGGAAACCTTCACACCACCCTCTTCAGGCTAATTTGGCGGAACCTCAGAGATTTATAACTTTTGCAATAACAATTTGCTGGGCCAAAGCTAACAAAATAATATTCAACACAGAAAAATGTAAGGTACTATACTTAGGGCAGAAAAACTAAATGCATAGATATAGGATGGGGGACACCTGGCATAAAGAGACTGCATGTGAAAGGGATCTAGGAGTCCAAGTAGACCAAAAGTTGAATATGAGTCAACAGTGCAATGTGGCAGCTAAAAAGGCCAATGCAATTTTAGGCTGCATCAATAGAAGTATCGTATCTAGATGAAGGGAAGTAATAGTGACACTCTATTCTGCTTTGGTCAGGCCCCACCTGGAATATTGCGTCCAGTTGTGAGCACCACAATTAAAAAAGGACATTGAGAAACTGGAGCGTGTTCAAAGGAGGGCGACTAAAATGGTGAAAGGTCTGGAAACCATGCCCTATGAAGAACACCTTAGGGAGGTGGGGATGTTTAGCCTGGAGAAGAGAAGATTAAGAGGTGATATGATAGCCCTGTTTAAATATTTGAAGGGATGTCATATTGAGGAGGGAGCAAGCTTGTTTTCTGCTGCTCCAGAGACTAGGACCCGGAGCAATGGATGCAAACTCCAGGAAAAGAGATTCCACCTCAACATTAGGAGGAACTTCCTGACAGTAAGGGCTGCTCGACAGTGGAACAAACTCCCTCAGAGTATAGTGGAGTCTCCTTCTTTGGAGGCCTTTAAGCAGAGGCTGGATAGCCATCTGTCGGGGATGCTTTGATTTGGATTTCCTGCATAGCAGGGGGTTGGACTGGATGGCCCTTGTGGTCTCTTCCAACTCTACGATTCTATGATTTGTGACTCTTTTCACATGTAATGAATAGGTATAAAGACGCGTTTCTGTACTTGACAGAAGATCTATACTGTACAAGCATTATCATAAAAAAGGACAGGCTAAATTCTTCCATCTCAACATGTGCAAATCCGTTTGTTTATATATATGGGTTGAAAATGTTGATCCACACACCACAAAAAAACTACTAAAGCTGAATGAACAGAACCCATTAAAATTTGCGTGCCTCATTTTTCATTCTAACCACATTTCTGTGGAAGCAGAACCACCAATGCCTCTGATGGTTTTTCCTTTGCAATCACTGCCTAAAGCTGCAAGTCCAAACCTACTTAGTAGCTCAGTGGGGATTACTTACAAGTAAACATATGTAGGATTAAACTGTAGCAGTGAACATCTTGAAACATCCATAAAAATATCACGGTGCGCCTAAGTTATCGCATTATCAAAATTATTGAATATATATATTCACACACACACTTTAAAAAAGACATTCCAGGATGGGATATTACTGTATTATCATACAAACCTACAGGCTGGGAACTGCTCACCATTCACAATGATACAGCTTTATGGCATATACTAGCTGTATATATGAACAGACAGACATGTAGTAACCTCAGATACCCTGCAGGACAAGCAAGTCAAAACACTCTTTTTGTCCATTATTTGTAAATTGCAAGGACTTGCTGTTCTCTATATTGACAATGCCAAAGCTTTTTTAAACAAACTGCATATGTTTACAACATATTTATACATAATAATCATATACATCAACCCTCCTAATTTAGGCAGATCCCAAGTAAAGATCTAATCTGATAACCATACTTAAGCCTGGAACCCAGTTAAATTGTGTACTGTATTCTGAAATCCACTATCACAGAAACAAAAATACACATGTAAAATTCCTATAAGGAGGGCGAAAACTTGCAAATCAGGGTTGGCTCGATAAAATAGCTTTGCTATGTTCCCTTCCTGGAATACAAGTTGGAGAACAGCCTGTTTCTGCTGCTCTGTGGGATGAAGAGGAGGGAGGCATAAGTTGCAACTTTAGCTTGTTTACACATTCTTATGGTGCAGACAGACAAGGGCTCAGACATGCAATAAACAAAATGTGAGGTTACGTCACTGATTCAGGTAAGAATTACAATACAGAAATAAAGCATCACGTCAGGTGCAAAAAAAGAAGAAGAAGAAATGTCTGGATATTGAAACAAGGCTCATTTCAATTGGTTTTATGTAACCCATCAACACAGTCGGCTCTGTCCCCATCTGCGAACACAAATACGCCTTCTTCTGAAAGTTAATCAACGAAGACATCTATTTCTACAAGGCAAAACTACCTCTGATTTACCTGAGTAAATAACACAAGCCTTCCAAAACTTGCATACATCAAGGATAGTTACCCACCCCAATCCTCCCTGTTGGCCCAGCAGTCACTAGGCTTCCTCAAAAGATAGATGAGATGCTCCATTGATGAAGACCATAATAATAATAACAACAATGAACCATTATAAAAGTGTAATAGAAAGTAAGCATGGATCACCAAAACCCTCCCAATTTTGAGATGCCCAAAACAGCACCAGCAGGGAGCCATAAATCCCCAAGTCTAATGAAACTCCAAGGGACAACCGTCTAAAAAAAAAAGTCCTGCATCCACACTGGAGAGATAACCCGGTTTCGCATGGCTTTAACTTATTGTCTGGTTCTATAGCTATGGAATTCTGGGAGTTGGAGTTTGTTAATGGGTCCAGAGCGGAGCCCACAACAAACTCCAGCTCCCAGAATTCCATAGCCTTGAGCCAGAAAAAGAGTTAAAGCGGTGCCAAACTGGGCTATCTCTCCAGTGTGGATGCGTTGCTCCCTACCAGGCTTGCTCTACATAGGCTGAGGCACCAACCAGTCTTTGCTCAACCAGCCTTGCCACCTGCTCTAGGCGGGCTCCATCTCTGCTGCCTGGGGCTCACCTGTCTCAGGAGGCGGCAGCAGCACCAGCAGCAGCAGTGGAGGAGGAGGAGGAGGGCAAAGGAGGAGAGGGAGCCCCAAGCATCAGAAAGCCCCGGTCCTGGTTGGGATCCGCCCTGCCAGCCGGCGATATAAATAACATTATCTGGGCAAGCAGGGACATTCCTGCCCAGGGACAGCTTCGGCTGCCCGGCCCAGATAGCCCCGCTCCCTCCAAGGGGAGGGAAAGCAGCAAGAGGAGATGGAGGAGGAGGAGGAGGAGATGGAGGAGGAAGAGCCTGCCCTCCCTGCAATGCAGCACAGCGGCCCCCCCAGGCCAGCGCCAGCAGCGGCACCTGGCGATGCCCAGCGCAGCAGCACCAGCAGCATCTGTGGCCAAGGAAGGATACCTGCTGCTGCTGCTGCTGCTGCTGCTGCTGCTATTGAGAGACTGGAGACACAACAGTCTCTCCTCAGCCTCCTCTGGGGAAGAAGGCCATGGCAAACCTCCTCCTCCTCCTCTGAACCAATGTTTGCCAATTAAAAAAGCACACACAACAACGCCCTGGCCTGTGTGTGTGTGTGTGTGTGTGTAGTGTTCAAGGCGTCCCGATTCACGGCGTGGGGTGTGACTGGGAAGGTTTGTCCCACTGTGGCCACTGGCGCCCTCCTTTTCCAGGACGTTTCAACTTTCTTGAGGAGGGGGAGGAGGCGGATGCAGTGGTTCAGTGGCTGTACTGCAGCCAGTGCCACAAGGTTGTGAGTTCAGTCCCTCCCAGAGGTTGGCTCAGAGGTCCTAAACACGCTACAGAAACGAAACGCCCTGGCTCCATGATAGGGAATCCTGGGAAGAGAGTTCTAGTGCCACAAGGAACTATAACCCCCGCGATTCCCTAGCACCCCAGTCACGGAATTCCCCAGCACCGAACCAGGGCAGTTAAAGCGGTCTCGAAGTGGGTTATTTCTGCAGTGTGTGCTTTGGACCTCAGCCTCCCATCCATTCGTAGGTCAGTAAAATGAGTACCCAGCTTGTTTGGGTGCCAATTGGCCTTCACATTGTAAACCGCTTAGGGAGCGCTTAGTTCACTGATAACCGAGTATAGAAGTGTACATCCCATTACTATTCTGTGGGGGAGGGATCGCAAAACGCCCGCTGTTTTTAACATGACTGGAGAAATTTGAGTTTACTCGTGTATATTATTAGCGGGGCTTTTTTAGCTTTTGTTTGGCCATGTCCTCCATTTTTCTCATTTTCTCAGTGCCTTGTCCCCTTTTGCGGGCTGGGCTGCATCCATACTGGAGAAATAGCACGGTTTGGCACCGCTTTAAATGTGTCTTGGCTCGAGGCTATGGAATTCTGGGAGTTGGGAGTTTGTTGTGGGGCCCAGAGTGGAGCAGAGGCCCACAACAAACTCCAACTCCCAGAATTCCATAGCCTCGAGCCAGGGCAGGTAAAGCGGTACCAAACCGGGTTATTTCTCCAGTGTGGATACAGCAGGTCACCCTGTTCAGGGAAGGCTTGCCATGGCTTTCCCCTGAGGCTGCGGGCATGTGACTAAGGTTAGCCACGAATTAGAACTACAGTAAACGATTGGGAGAAGGCACACGACGGTAAAGGGCTTTAGCTGCTCTTCCAAGAGGGTTAAAGAGCGGCCCTGAGGCGAATAACGGCCAAGTGAGTAAGGCGGGGCGGACTGTGTGGCGCGAAAAGGGCAGAGCGCGCGCCGCTCCCTGAGGTGATTGACAGGAGGCGTCGCGTGGCTCGCGCTGGCCGCGTGGCCAAATAAGCAACGGCAGCGCCGGCGGTTTTAAAATAAAGTGGGGGAGGGGGATTGCAGTTGTGACCGTTTAACCGTCGTCCGAAGGCGTGCGCGCTCCTGCTTTGGCCATTGGCTGCTGCTAGAAAGGATTGGAGGGGTCGCCTCGCTTAACACTCCCATTAAGGTCCAAAACACACTGCAGAAATACAATCCAGTGTGAGACTGCTTTAACAGCCCTGGCTCAATGCTAGGGAATTCTGGGAACTGTAGTTTGTTGTGGCAGCAGCACCATCTCTGACAGAGAAGACTACAAATAATGTCTCACAAAACTACAGTTCCCAGAATTCCTCAGGGCAGTTTAAAGCAGGCTCAAACCGGATTATTTCCGCAGTGTGTTTTGGACCTATGCTACTGGCAGCCCTGTGTAATAACAATAATAAATAAATAATAAAACTTTTATTTATATCCCACCTGCCTGTCAATGACAATCAAGGCGGTTTACAAGTTAAAATTAGATACAATCCCAAATCCCACCTACTGGCCAGCTTCCACTGTGGGTGCATCCACACTACAGAAATGTAGTCCAGTTTGACCCCATTTCAACTACCATGGCTCCATGCTATGGAATTCTGGGAGCTGCAGTGGGTTGTGGCGCCAGAGCAAAGCGCACCATGACAATTCCATGGGCAATTTCCCCAAAGAACAACTTAAAAATAAGGCAGGTGTGTTCATTCATACCAACAACCCAGCTCTAGCAGCTTTCATCTTCATCAGGGAGCAAGTCTTTTGTAAAATTAATAGGTCTTCACCTATTAGATCAAGCCACCTTCAAACACTGCACTTCGCATTACAAGAGGGATGCCCCACAAGAGCATGTGTGGTGTAGTGGCTTGAGTGTTGGAGTATGACTCTGGAGACCAGGGCTCGAATCCCACTGGGTGACCTTAGCCAAGGCACACTCTCTCAGGCTCACAGGGAGGCAATGGCAAACCCCTTCTGAACAAATACTGTCAAGAAAACCCTGATAGGGTTGCCCTGAATTGGAAACGGCTTGAAGACACAAAACCTCACAAGAATATATAGACTAGGATTGTAAACCTGAGGGGGCAGGGAACAATCAAATTAATAATAATAAATAATAATAAAATCTTTATTTATAGCCCGCCTTTCCATAGATCAAGGCAGGTTACAGTCACATAATACACTACACAATAAAAACAGCAATAAAATATGTTAAAACTACAATTTGCAACGTCCAAGCTAGCACAAAATTACAGCAACAGTGAAGGGAGAGCAGAAATTACATTGGGGATGCTAGGGGAAAGCCTGCTGGAAAAGGAAGGTTTTTAACACCTTCCTAAATAGGTCAAGGGAGGTGGCCGAGCGGAGCTCGCCGGGAAGCGAGTTCCAGAGCTGTGGGGCCGAGATGGAAAAGGCCCTCTGTGATGTTGCTGAATATTTTGCATCTGGGACACTCAATAATTGCTTCCCAGCCGACCTGAGTGTGCGGGGCGGATTATATGGAGAGAGGCGGTCCTCCAAGTACAGTGGTGCCTCGGGTTACGAAAGTAATTCGTTCCGCGGCCGCTTTCGTAACCCGAAAAGCCTTCGTAAGCCGAATTGCCATAGGCGCTAATGGGGAAAAGCCGCGTTTCGTGCGAAAAAGCGCCGAAAAGCACCAAAAATTTTCTTCGTAACCCGAAAATACATTCGTAACCCGGAACAATGATTTCCAATGGGATTTTTTCGTATCCCGAAAATTTCGTAACCTGGGTATTTCGTATCCCGAGGTACCACTGTACCCTGGGCCCAATCTGCAAACCACTCTGAGAACTGTTGTGCCTGAAGAGCAGGGCATAAATAGAATCATGGGTTTGAAAGAGGTCGGAAGGGCCATCCAGTCCAACCTCCTGCCATGCAGGAATACACAATCAAAGCACACTCTCTTAAATAAATTTAAAAAATTAAATGTCCACACACACACCCTTCACTAGCTGTCGAAAAGATTGCAACAAGGGGCTCAGACTAAACAGGAAAACAAGAGCCAGCAGTACTATGGCCTTGTAAATTCCCTAATGCATGATATTATTCTTGGCAACTCCAGAGGCCACAAGGTGTTCTTTTCTCCTCAGCAAGTGAAAAATAAGATTGTAAACGACAACATAGCTGCTGTTTGTGGCCACCTCCTCCTTCCTTCCATAATCACAATAATCGATGAAGGTATGGCCTGTTTGTCTTTAATCCGAAACAAAAGGGTCCATAAGTAACTTGTTCTACGTAAGATCCCCCAACATACTCAAAGCAATGGGTCACCTCAGCCACCAAATGAAACTGCCACCATACCTGAGGCTCAGTGGCATTGCTGCAGAAATAATTTGGTTTGACACCACTTTAATTGCCCTGGCTCAATGCTGTAGAAATCTGAGAACTGTCATTTGTTGTGGCACCAGAAAACAAAACAAACAACAGTTCCCAGAATTCCATAGCACTGAGCCCTGGCAGTTAAAGTGGTGAACCCGGATTATTTCTGCAGTATGGATGCAGCCTGTACTATCTGAAAGGAGCCATGAGCAACCAGAAGGCTGGTGGGGAGATGGCTGAATTCTCCACGCAAGAAGGGTAGGGACCATCGGAAGACTGAATCCTTTTTCACATTCTATTGTGTTACCACATACAGATTTTAATAAATTTTGGAGTGTGTGTGGAAGTCGCTTTGACCCCAAGCTGACCTAGGGGCACCACCATTTCTCCAAAGCAGAGATGTAAGCAGCTTGCTAAGGAGAGGGCAGGAGCCCTAGAGAAAAAGACTGGAAAATCCCCACAAGAAGTTTGGGAGTTGCTAGACAAGAAAAACCATCTCCTCCAAATCCAGCACAGTATAGGCTGTTTGTTTTCAGCCTCACACTTAATGGCCCAGTGATTAAATCACTGGCCATCTATTCATCTGTTTGCCTTCCTTGATTGTGTTCAGATCTAAGTGCATTGGCTCAGTCTATTCTTCACCTTGGTTTAACAAAAGCCCAGGTCTTCATACCCTTTGTCTTGGCTGAAGTTAAGCCATCAAGTTCATAGCCAGAGGTTACAAATGGTCTATATAAGCCTCAGTCTAAGCATACACCAGTGTGCTACATTCAGAATACAGCCTGGCTTCATGCCAGACCAAACTCTGATTTTAGCTCCCTCGGCCATTTCTCCCCACATTTTGGCAGCAGTGTCATCTCATCATCTATATCCACTTCTGGTTACTGGAGAAGCCTTCGGAAGTGAGAATCTCCCGTAGATTTGCCTCTCTCAACTCTCTCCCGATTTCCCTCTACTTTCATTGAGAATTGTGTGTGTGCGTGAGTGTGTGTGCCCGCTTTTGCTGTGCATTTGTTTTTCTCTTTTTAATAAATATTTGGACTTAATTGGAGCAGTCTGTCTCAGTGTCATCTCTCAAGGGATTCTTGTGGACCTCTCATTGACATCTTGGGACCCAGTCTTGCAAGGGTATTGATAGGACCCTACCTCTCAGCAATTGAGCTAAATTCAGAAATTCCCCTAATTAGATCCTTCCTAACAATTGTGTACAAGAAGTCTTGCTTCTTTTCCCAGCTAGCAAACTTCGTTCACTCCCAGAAGATTAGCTAACCGCTAAATGTGCCACCAGCAGTAGCTTCAGTCACATTCCCTTGTTGTTTGTTTGTTTCCTCAACCTCAACAGCAAAAACATTAACCTGTTGGGTCTGAATGTACTCTCAGGCTGTGGCCAGGACCTTTGGGGAAGGTGTGAATCTTTTCTGCTGAATCACAGAGTTGGAAAGAGACCAAAGGAGCCATCCAGTACAACTCACTCCCTGTGCAAGAATACAAAAAGCACTCTTAGGACTTTATCACACGTGAGGAATTTCTCTTAATTTCAAATTAAAAGAGAGTGGGGCCAGAACACATTCACATACATTCGCTAGTTCAGAGAATTTATGTGAATACGAATTGTGCTTGAACTGGCTTCCCATTGCCCGAAAATAGCATGCCATTGCCCAAATTTGTGTGTGGTGGTCTATCACGCAATAATGTGAAACCCCATGATTTCGCTCGGACTGACTTCCCAGTGCCCGAATTTGCATGTAGTGGGTTATCACGCAATAACGTGAAACCCCATGATTGCATTCAGATTGCCATTGGATTATACTTCCAATTTCCCTTGTCTGATAAACAAATTTGATGGCCATGCAACCTGTTTAAAAATTTCCAAAGAAGGAGACTCCACCAGCTCTTACTGTCAGGAAGTCCTTCCTAATGTTGAGGTTGAATCCTTTGTCCTGTAGTTTGCATCCATTGCTCTGGGTCCTAATCTCTGGGTGTCCTGGACTGCAGCCAGCACACACAAACAACGCTGATAAGGATGGCTCAGCAAGGTAATTAGCAAGCAACTGGAAACAGTCCACAAACCTGCAAGGAGTGAGAGGTAAAGAGCAAGCCAAAAGCCAGAGCCAAAGTCAGGAAAACAGAGGTCAGAGTAGTCAGTCCAGTCCAGGGTCAGGGCAGCCAGAAGTAGCAAGAGTCCAGTCCGTTCCAAGGTCAAGAGTCAAGGCAACAAGGAGTCAAGATACAGGGAGCCAGTGCAGGCAGCAATCACACCAAAGGATCATGCAATAAACTCTAGCATTGAATTGGTGTCTCCCTGCTTCTTAAGTAGGAGATTCTCTCCTCAGTGCCAGCTGAGGCTTGTTTGCCAATTGTCTCTCAGCAATCCTCCTGGACCTGCGTCTGCCAGCACTCTCAGCCCTGCGTTGTTTAAAGGAGGGAACCTCCAGGCCTGGTTCCTCCCCAGAGTCACCACTAGGTTGCTGTACCTCCAGAGGAATCCCATCAGCACTAGGACCTGGCTGAACCTCCTCCTCTGGAGCTGGGAGATCAGGGCTGGGCTCTGGCAGAGCAGGATTAGCACCTGGTGTAGCCTCAATTACCCCTTGCTCTGGAGTAGCCCCATCCTCCTCCTCATCCTCCGAGTCCTGCTCTTGGCTGGCCATGACACTGGAGCAGCAGAAAACAAGTTTGATCTAGCCTCAGTATGACATCCTTTCAAATATTTAAACAGGGCTATCATATCACCTCTTAACCTTCTCTTCTCCAGGCTAAAAGCGCCCATCTCTCAAAGCTGTCCCTCACAGATTACAGTCTCCAGCCCTTTCACCATTTTTGGTGGCCTTCTTCTGCCCATGCTCAAGCTTGTCAATTTTCTTCTTAAATTGTGGTGCGCAGAACTGGACACAGTATTCCAGGTGTGGTCTAGATCAAGGGAAGTAATAGTGTCACTCTATTCTGCTTTGGTCAGAGCTTTTTGGTTAATGTAAAAGGTAAGGGTAGCCCCTTGACATGAATGTCTAATTGTAACTGACTGTAGGGGGTGGTGCTCAACTCTGTTTCTAAGGCGAAGAACCAGCGTTGTCCAAGGACTGCTCTGGTGGTCATGTGGCCAGCATGACTGCACTGAACATTATTACCTTACCACTGAGAAGTGGTAACTATCTATCTACTTGCATTTGCATGTTTTCTAACTGCTAGGTTGGCAAAAGCTGTGACTAGTGACAGGAGCTCACCCCATCATGCAGCACCCAGGCCTCGAACTTCCAACCTTCCAACCATCAGGATTGACGTCTTAACCACTAAGTGACTGCATCCAATATAGTCTTCCCCTTTTCCTGCTGTCTTTAACTTTACTGAGCATTATGGTCTTTCATTTCCAATTAATCTTGTTATCTTCATATATGTCCAAAGTACAATATGTTCAGTTTTGTCCTTTTGGTTTCTGGTGACAGTTCAGACTTGATTTGCTCTTTGACAGTTCATGGTATCCATAAAACTCTCCTCCAGGATATGTTTGAAATGAGTTGATTTCTCCACCCACCCCCTAGTCAGCTTTCTTCTCTGAGCAGCTTTTACATCCACAGGCAGAAACTGGAAATACAGGTTGAGTATCCCTTATCCAAAATACTTGGGACCAGAAGTGTTTTGGTTTTCAGATTTTTCAGATTTTGGAATACTTGTATTTGCATATACTTATATAATTAGATATCTTGGAGATAGGACACAAACACAAAATTCATTTATGGATCATTTACTCCTTATAGCTTGAATGTAATTTTATACACAATACTTCTAATAATTCTGTGTATGAAACAATGTCTGTGGACATTGAAGCATCAGAAAGCAAAAGTGTCTCTATCTCAGTCACCTATGAAAAAAGTTTTGGGTTTTGGAGTATTTTGGATTTCAGAATTTCAGATAATGGAGACTAAACCTGTTCTGTACTATGGCATGACTGATACTTGGTATTCAGTGGTATATCTTTTCACTTGAAGATCTTATCTACCCGTATTTTCCGGCATATAAAACGACTGGGCATATAAGACGACCCCCAACTTTTCCAGTTAAAATATAGAGTTTGGGATGCACTCACCATATAAGAATACCCCTCTTCCAACGCACACCAAATAAAATTTTTTAAAACATCAGATTTGATTTCAATATGATAATTTAAATTCAAATGCTTATGAAATGCAGGTCCTTAGCAGGAAACCTTGTTGTATACAAAGCCTCCTTGGATTGGTCAGCTCTCCCTGCCTGCCCAGTGCTCCTTGTCTCCAAGACTATCAGAGCAGTAGCTGCTTTCATACAATCACCGCATATGGCAGGGATGCGGCCGCGGCCGTTTTTGAGCTCCCCCCACCATATGTGGTGACCGCAGATTCTCCAGTCTAGCTCAGAAGTTTCAGCACCTGCCCTATAATATGACACCCGGCGTATAAGACGACCCCCAACTTTTGAGAAGATTTTCCTGGGTTAAAAAGTAGTCTTATACGCCAGAAAATACAGTAATTCTTTCATAACTATCCTTCCAACTCAGGTTCTTCTGAATTCTTTACTACAGACTCTATTTAGATTAATGACTGAGACTATGTATAGAAAAATCTTTAACAATTTTTATGTCTTCATCGTCCACTTTAAAATTATGTAAATTTCCTATGGTCATTATTTTTGTATCCTTACTATCTAACTAATACTCTGGTTTTGCACTTACTTCCTTCATTTTCATCAGTAGTTGTTCCAAGTATAGTAATTTCTATTTTCTGCTAGTAATACAGTGTCATCTCCCTATCTTTAATTATTGGTATTTGTTCCTCCTATTTTCACAATTCCTAATTCCAGATCAAATCCTGTTATCCATAGGATTTGCTCTGTGTATAAACTGAGCAGACAAATTGATAAAATGCACCCTTGTATGGCCCTCTTGTCAAAAGCATTATGGTTTTCCATAGTCTGTCCTGACAATGGCCTCTAAAATTATTTAGTTCAGTCCAGTGTCCAACATATGTATGCCTTGGCCCCTTTCTTTTCTGGATCCACTTTTAAGTATCTGACATAATATCGTACCTTATACAGTAAAAGTCTTTGCTGTAAGTCTTAAGTATCCCTTTGCTTGGGTGAGATATTAGTGCAATGGTCTAATAGTTGCTCCAACTCCTGGTGTCCCCTTTCTTAAATACTGGAATGGATATTGAGCATTCCAATCTGTGGGCAGTTGTTTGGTTTTCCATATTTGTTTGCATAATGGTTTTTGGTAAAAGACAGCAGAGACACAGATGGCAATTAGAGGGTGAACCAATTGAACAAGTAAAGTCCTTTTCCTATCTTGGTGTAACATTCAATGAGAATGGATCCTGGTCATGCCATCACCATAAAAGCTCACTTAGAACAAAGGCACGTATGAATCTCATTCTTAAACTAAAAGTCAACAAGTACCCAGGCTCCCTAGCCCCAATAATTAATGTATACAAAGCTAAGGTTACACCTATGCTTTTATATGCAGCAGAAGTATGGGGTCTAAATTCCACCACAGTAGCAGAACTAGCCCAGTCTCAACATCTGAGAAGTATCCTAGGAGTAGATAAAAGGACCTCAGCAGCTGCTGTGAGAGCGGAATTAGAAATCTATTCTATCTGCTCTCAAGCTAAAATCAGAGTGCTCAATTACTGGTGTAAAATCAATGAAATGGAGCCAAACAGACTTCCTAGACTATGCTTATTAGAACAGTTGCACTCTCAATTGCAATCTTCATGGTCCTGGCAACTGTTAAACTTTATAAAGAGCTGTGGCCTCCCTGTAGCTTGTACTATGAATGATCAAGCAAGAAAGGGTGCAAGACAGAGAATTTTGGACATTGCGGCTCAAGAAGACATAGCCACACTCAGTAGGGTAGGCAATTTAAAATGGTTGAGCCAATACAAACGGTCCTTTCAAATGCCATCTTATCTAAAAATACAGATCCCTAAACATCTCAGAGAGGCATTTACCCGAGCAAGATTCGACCAACTTGATACCATGGTAAGACATGGAAGATTCCAGGGTATCCCTTATAACGAACGAATTTGTATTTGTGGGGATCATGAAATTGAGGATCTAGCACACATCTTGTTTAGTTGTAATTTGTACCAAGCAGAAAGGGATCAATATCTTCATCCCTATATTAAACGAACAATATACTGGGAGACCCACATCAGAACATCATACTTTATGAGTGGACAAGATTCAAAAATCTCTATTGCTACAGCTCGGTTCCTTCATAAAGCATCGCTGTTGAGATCTAGATATGTTGGAATGATTGGTGTTAATTGTAAGGGGGATGAACAGATTTGATGTATGTCGACGGATATTTTATGTGACTTTTGCCTCCCATTTCAATTCCAATTTTAATTCTGTTTTATTCCCTATGGTAACTATCTTACATACTATTGTTTAATTGTTAACTATTTTATTTTATCTGTTTACTAGTATATCCTTTAGCACATATTGTATATCTTTTAGATATACATAAGCTGTAGACAAGTAGTGCATGTTCTGGTTCTGGTGCACGCTTAGGTTATGCATATGTATTTATATTGTATGGAGGTTTATTGCACCTAGTGCACTGTATTTACATTTTATATATAGCTGTGTGATACTGCTTTTTATTATGTTACCAGTATTTTGAAACGGCCCTTGGGCTACTCAATAAATTGTATTGTTGTTATTGTTGTCATATTTGTTTGCAGATTTTTGTTAGAATTTGAATGGATTATGTCTCTATAGCTCAGAACAGGTCCATTGGTATGGTACTAGTTCCTAGTGATTTATTTCTCTCAGGTGCTTGGAAAGCAGATTCTACTGTCCTTTTATTTTTTTGTATTGCTTCCATAATCTTTTTATTTGTCTTGTTCCCATTATTCAGCATCCCTCTTCTTGGTTTGAGACAGCCAGTGTGGTGTACTGGTTTGAGTGTTGGACTACTATTTTGGATAAAATAAAAATACATTTTTTTTTAAAACTCAGCTAATTAAACCTAATGCAACTTGTTTCATTCTTTCAGATTCTGTTCATACTTTCCTAGTTCAGACTCAGTTAGCCTCATATTCTGCTTATATTTTAGTTTATCACCCACTTGTTCTAACTTTCTTATTCCTTGTGCACTATGAAAAAATTTAAAAATCTTTTGCACAGGATGAATCATGGTGTATTTTCTGATTCTAATTAGAATTCCATTACACTGAGGGTTAGGGTTTAATGCTCCCACTGAGAATAACAGGGTGCACCCAATGGGAGGAATTTTATGTCCCCTAAATGGGATCAACCTGTTGAAATCCAGACTACATTCTTTCTGTTTTAATGCACTGTGGTTCACCCAAAGATGGCACTGACTAAAAACTATTATTTACTACTAAATACATTATCTTGGACAACAAACTACCTAACGGTGGGAATTTACAACTTTGTTGGGACTTTTTTTGTCCTAAATGTTGTTTGCATTAATAGAAATGTTATTTTTACCCCGCCTCTCCAACAGGATAGAGGCGGCTTACAACATAGTAAAATACAACAATAAAACAACAATACTACATGCGTGTGATAAGTGGCTGAAATTTGGGGAAATTGTTTACAATTCTACAACAATGCCACATAATGCCTATACTGTAGAAGTTGTGCTGGAGGACTAAAACATCCCATCCTGACTCATTTCAGTATTATCCCACAGCATGCAGAATCCATCATCCTTTCACACAGAACCATTCATCTTGCTCATATAAGACTGAAGTCAGCCCCTCCCAGTCTACAAAGCACAGGAAACCTCTTAGGGCAATAAAGATCCATCTCTGGTGACCCTGCCTACACGTGTAAAGGACATTTGTGTAATATGCAAAAATGAATAAAAACAATTTCAACACAAATTATGGTGTGCACATGTGTGATAATAACTGGACAGTACATCTTAATTGGCAGCTATATTGACTTCTGTCAGAGAGCTATATTAATTGATTCTAAATTCAAACCCACATTCATGAGTAATCCAGAAAAAGAGAAGACACACAACTATGGGCAGCTAATATGGTTGATTAGCAAACACCATCACAGCTGTCTTTTTTCTTTTCCTTTTCTTTTTTTTAAGGCATCCTTGCAGGACTGTGTGCAGCATTTTCCAAATGAGATCCATTCTGTTTGCAGATATTTTACCATAGTGAGGAACTTCACAATAGGAAAACTACTGAAAACTGATGTTAAGATCCCTGTTCATTAGAAGAAAAATTGTGGTTGTTTCTTATATTGTTAAAAAAACCTTCACTCAGACAATATCCCACAGCAATTTTAAGTATATACCTGATAGTATACTCAGCTTTAGAGGAGAAGGTACAGTATAAATAAAGTGATGGCTGCATTAGAAGCAAAAAAGTAACATCCACATACTCTGGATTGGAGCTACCATAATTTTTGTTAATGGTGCAGAGTGGTGTTTAAATACATGGCTAAATTTGGTTGGCAGTACTTTTAAATTAAATCAGTTATTTATTATATAGCATCTTATCTTTGCTTAAAACCTACCCGTGAAGATAACGTTTACATTTTCCTGCTCTTACATCTGAGGGTGTTGCAGGAGATATAGTTGCTGTCAAAACACTGTTCAAGACATTGTAAATCAACTTCATAACATAACTTTTATGAGTTATGATTTGCTGCTGCACAATAACAAGGCCTGGAAGTGGACTATTTACTAATATTGATGTCTCTCTACCTTCTCCCATATTGCCTCAAGCCGAAATCACAAAATGTCAGAAATACCTTAGCAATGGAATTTAATTCAAGTGTGTTTTTTAGTGATGTTTTTCAGAACAGCCTCACCAAATGACTCAGAACAATTTGTCTAGTCTTAAGGAAGCAGAGCCATTTTCAGTTCAGTAACACACTGAATCCTGAATCCTATTGTATGCACATTTAACCAAAAAGATTTTGATAAGTGTTGACTCATTATTTAACACTTGATTCACTAGGTCCACTTTAGTCCTGGTGGCGCAGTGGTTAAAAATGCCTGTACTGCAGCCACTCACTCAAAACCATAATATTGCAAGTTCAGTACTAGCCACAGCTCAAGCTCAACTCAGGCTTGCATCCTTCCAAGGTTGCTAAAAGAACTGCTTAATTCAGTATGAAGCGGTATATAAATGAAGCTGCCATTGCTAGTTGGGACTGCTAATAGGATTCAGGTCACTGGCTGTTTGACAAATGTTTAATTTCCTTTGATAATGAAAGTACAGGCATCCCATCATCATGTACAGATGTGAGAGCTGGACAGTGAACAAAGCTGACAGAAAGAAAATCAACTCATTTGATGTGGTGCTGGAGAAGAGTGTCGAGGATACTGTGGATGGTCAAGAAAACAAACAAATGGGCCCTTGACAGATCAAGCCTGAACTTCCCCTGACTAAACTGAGGTTGTTATATTTTGGGCACCTATCATGTGAAGAGATGATTTGCTAGAAAAGGCAATAATGCTAGGAAAGGTGGAGGGCAATAGAAAGAGATGAAGACCACATACTAAATGGATAGATTCAATCAAGGAGACAATGGCCCTGAGCCTGCCGGACCTGAGCAAGGATGCGTCATGGAGCTGCCATTAAGGCTGACTTGAGGGCAGCTAATGACAACAAAGAGGCATACTTCAGTTAATAAAATCTCGGAAAATGAAGCTCTTTAAAAATAGATTTTTATGCTCTTTTCCCTTGTTACCTAAATTTTAGGGGAAATTAATTTAGCTAAATAAGACCAGGGTAACACTAGCTAGGATTTTTCAGCCTACATTTATAGGTTCTGAAAACCTAGAACTCCAGAATATCAAATATACAACTCAGTTTTATTATTTGAACAACAAGAGAGATGTCAACAGTGACACAAAACACTTACACACACACACAGGACTAAGATATAAAAGATAGTAGTGGATAACAATGGCCCTGTCCAGATGGGCCATTTTGTACGTACTCCGTACGTACAAGGTTTGCCTGGGGGTGTCTCTTTTAGATGCCTGCAACCCTAGTACGTACAGAGTACGTACAAAATGGTGGCGCCCTGTTCACACAGGCGTCGCCATTTTGACGTAATGGCCATGTTGCATCCAAACAGCCATTATGTCTTGGTGCCCATGAAGGGTGCTTGTGGTGCCCTTTCAGCCATTTTGGAGCTCCTTCAGCTGCACGTATCGCTGGCACAGCCTTTAAACGTACAGAAGTACAGAGAGAAAGGGCCCGAGCGGACCCTTTCTCCCTTTCCCTGCCACTGTTGGGTGTCCTTGGGGCATGAAGCCCCAAGGACACCCCTTTCCAGGCCGTGGGGAAGCAGCCTTTTGCCGCTTCCCCGAGGCCAGGAAAAGAGGCAGATCATGGCCTCCGGGGCTGCTGCTGTGGCAGCTGAGGCTCTGATCCATTGGGGAAAGGGGTGGATGCAGGCCGCCCCAAAGAGGCAGTCTGTACACCGCCAATATTGTAATATTGTAATAGGCAATGCTTCCCAGTTCCAGAAGCCAGGCTCCAATCTATGAGAAACCTGGAAGGTGAATGTGACCCAGTATGTTTGCAGCCGTATTGAGAGGTCTTGAATCTGACAGAGTTTCTGTATGATTGCAAAACTGGACTGGAATAGGAGTTCCCAACCAGGGGTATTTATGGGCCAAACTTGACATGAGGCAGTTTGAGATGATTTTCCAGGAATCCCAGAAACAATAGGATTCCTACCTGGTTGATGGTTTTAATTTCACAGTTACAAAAGTAATATTTTTGGTTGATGGCAGTGACATTGGTTTAATCAAGCAGGGGTATGATGGGGTGTGAGAAAATACCATGTGAGCTAGCAGAGAAATTGTCTTAATAATTTAGGCTATGAAACCTTTGTCCTGTGACCTTCAAGAAGAAATGCACACAGCAGAGGATGGGGAAGCAGCAAGATTCACAGCCATAAAGTTACGGGGATCCTTTCCACATGCCCGCAGGTCTATGTGAAGTTTGCTTAATCAGTCATCAGAAGTTTGTTTAAATGTCATCTGACCTTTCCAGATTCATGCTCTTTGGCCTCTCTGTAACTGCTATTATTATAAAATATAACAAAATATTTGCACCCCAAAATAATGCAGGGCATGCAGGGTGTGGTAACAACTTTCTTATCCTCTGTTTAGTTGAATGCCTTCTTAGCAGCAAAGGCATCGAGAAAATGGTGAAGAAGGACTTAAGAAGCACAGACTTCTAGTGTCAGAAGGAAACAGCATATCTGCAGTAAAAATACAATAAAGTTTAAGTTGGTAAAGAACAGGATTTTACAGCAGCTGATCCTACTGCAGCTGTGTATGCATATTTGCAACAGGCAATGTAAATAGCAGCTGCAAAACAGAGAAAAGGGAAGAGCAGATAAGCCTGAGTAACCAAGTACCTCATGTTAAAAAAACACACTGGTAGATCTATAGGTTTGGACAGCAAAACAGAAATCATAAGAAAAGTGGAGACTGTTGAAAGAAAAAAAGTATCCCTGGGTACATTTTGGAAGAAGAAGCTATCAAGTGGCCTCTAGAAGATTCAAAATGTTTTTGTTCACTTGTGCAAGGTTTACCTGAACTTTTTATTTTACATATGCATATTAGTAGTTTTGGATTAAAAGTTTGCTGAAACATGTTGAATTGCTTTTCTGTTTTGAGGGGTAGGAACCTAACTATTTTTTAAATGTTATTTTTGCCTCTGATATCAAATGTTCTATTAAAGAAGTAATGCCTAGGACACATGTACTTTGTTAACTGCTGTATATATGTTTGTCAGTAATCCTAAACACATATTACTAGCATAAAATACTGTAGCAAAGCTTTAGAATGATTACAGAAGAAAGTCAAGAAAGAAAGTGCAAAGGCAGGTATACAGCTGAATATTAAGAAAACAAAAAATAATGACCACAGATGATTTACATAAATGTAAAGCAGACAATTAGGACATTGAAATAGTTCAAGATATTCCATACTATCACTCAGAAGGGAGACTACAGTCAAGAAAACAGAAGAAGACTAGGACATGGAGTGACAGCTATGAAGAAACTAGACAAGATCCTGAAATTGAGATATGTAATTGAACACTAAAGTTAGGATTGTACACGCTACCATGTTTCCAATTTGTATGTGTGCTTGTGAAAGCTGGTCAGTGAAGAAAGCTGATAGGAGGAAAGTCGACTCATGTGAAATGTGGTGCTGGAGAAAAGTTCTATGGACACCATGAACTGCTAAAAAGACAAACTAAATTGGTCCTGGAGCAAATCAAGGATAGATTCTCCCTAGAAACCAAGATGACTAAACTGCACTTTGGACATAAAATGAGAAAAACTGACTTACTAGAAAATACAGTAATGCCTTGTTTTAAGTAGCACATTTTATTACATACATGTATCTGTGTGCATGTGTGCATGCATGCTTACATATCTATTAATTGTATACCTGTAGTTGTTACAGCAGTTTCTGCATGATGCTCTCACAGATGGTAAATCCTTCAGAAAAACCAATGTGCTCTTATATAATTATCAAAATGTATTTTGCACCACTGAATAAAACTACCCTTGAGAAATAACTATTGTGACCATCCAACCTCAAACCAAACATTTGGAAGCTTAAAATCTCAGCATTTTGATTTGCTTGACTTAGTTTTGCTTAATTAACATCTGGCAGTCAATATCTATTAGCCAAACTCTGTGAACATCTTCTGTGAGTTTCATTAACAGACAACAGCTCTATACAGTACCATTTGCTTGAGGAAATTCCACTTAACACAAAACTCAAACAATATGTGGGGAAAGGTAATTAAAATTTGAAAACCTCCAGCAAAGAAGCTGCTAGGTCATCAGATTAAAGAACAGGGCTAATCACTTTGATTTTTTCAGTATGTATGATACAGATATTTTTGAAATGCAAAAGATCAGTACAAATTACCATTACGATCCTTGATTCCTAATTAAAAGTTAACAGAAGCAAATTTATGGTGAAAGTTTTTACTCAGTTTGAACTGTGTGTAATTGGAAGTCCTGTTATCCTATCAATAGGATGTTGTTGTTGTTGTTGTGTGCCTTAAAGTCCATTTCCAACCTACAATGACCCGAACATGAACATATGGGGGTTTCTGGGGCAGACATTGTGTGACTTGATCACCCAGACAAGGACACTGGAAGATGAGGGTTTGAGTCCCTGCTGGGCCATGGAAACCCATTGGATGAACTTGGGTGAGTCACGCTCTCTGATCCTCAGAGGATGGCAATGGCAAACCCCCTCTGAAGAAACTTGCCAAGAAAAATCCATAATGTGCATCTGCGCTGGGGTGCATCTACACTGTAGACATAATGCAGTTTGACTCTACTTTAAGTGCTCTAGCTCCATCCTATGGAATCCTGGGAATTGTAGTGCTACAAGGTCTTCCTCCTTCTCTGTCAAAACGTTCTTGTGCCTCACAACACTACAAATCCCAGAATTATGTAGGATGGAGCCATGGCAGTTAAGGTGGTGCCAAACTGCATTACAGTGTAGATGCACCCATAGACCTCAGCCAAAGAGTCTGAAATGTTTTCCTACTGTGTTCTGATACAGAAAACCCCTAAAATTCCAGTTTTATATAATGTTTATTCCTGTACTTATTTCTTCCAGTACTGGGACTCATATACGCTCAATACAATTTAAAAGCAGAAGATATTACAATATTAAAACACAATTAAAAAGAGATCATATCAAAAGCAACTAAAATAAGTACAATTTAAAAACAAAACGAAGGCAGGGATCTGAGGAATGTCCTGATGCTTCATTTCCTGACTAAAACAGGTCCTACTGTTGACCTACTAATTTCAAGATATGAAAACATTAAGACCGAAGCCTATAAAAGGACAGCACCCCTCCAAGAAAAAACATATGCCAGGAACAGGGTGACCAAGTGTCCTCCTTTCTCATGACATGTCCTATATTTCATCCTTCTGTCCAGGAGGAATTCCAATATGTCCTCCATTTTGAGAATGATGAAGCCCATTGAGTCACACCATGTTGCTGTTTTCCTTTGAGAAATTTATCTACTTGGCAGCCTGTCCTTGCTTCATATATGGAATGGGGTTCGGTTCGGCTGGATCCTCCTGGAGTTCTTCCTTTCCTAGGAGGAGCAGGAGCAGGAGCAGGAGCAGGCAAGATTCGCACCCAGAGCTCAGGGGAAGAGGCCAGCAAACGTGTTGGGCAATGGGCTGCTTGGAGACACATGCAAAGGCTGAAAGGGTTTCCTCCCTTAATTTCATCACAATGGCGAAGTGATAGGAATAATTTAAATGTAGATTCAGTCAAAGGTTTGTGGCTGGCCAAGTGCAATGTTAAGCCTTTGTCAGAAGTGCTATAAGCATATTGCAAGCCAACAAGGCCTTTGAATGAAGGCAGCTTTCATCAGAAAAATATG
>NC_056522.1:253042389-253057358 GCF_019175285.1 Sceloporus undulatus
GATTGGAGATATACTATACCACAACACACACAACAAACACACACATATACACAAAAACCATAGGGTTAGGAAAGGTGTGTGTGTATATATATATATATATATATATATATAAAACTATAGATTAAAACCATAGAAAATGAATATATATATATATATATATATCCATAGGAAATATATGTATAAAACCATGGAAAATGAATAGAAATAAAAGTCTGGTTTATTTATTTTTGTTTGTATTCCTAGGGGCGTTGTGTCCCTGGGTCCTGTCCTCCACTTTTCCGGCGTGTCCTCCATTCCGCGGTGCCGCCCTGCCCTCCTTTGCCGGAATCCTCTTCGTCTGAGAGGCGAGAGGAATCTGAGCTGCGCCCCCTCATGGCCGAGTGCAGACATCGCAGGGCGCTGGGGAGGATTACCTCATCCTCGAGTCTTCTTGAGCAACTCCTCTGGGCTCCCCCTCCCTCCCCTGGCAAGTCCCGCCCCTACGCTCCGTTTACTCGCTGAGCCAAATGTCAATAGGCCGCGCCCACAGCCTGGGGGGGGGAAATCCCCCTTCTCTCACGCGCATGCGCAGAGGACTGAGGAACGTTCGCATTATTTTCTTCCTCGCGTGACGTCACGGAGCCCGGAAGTGGAGCACCATGTGCGGGGGATGCGTCAAGACGGAGTACCCCTCGCGGGTAAGGCCAAGGGCGGGCAAGGCGGGGCAGTGGGCGGGAGCCCTCCTTGGTGGTATTCCCCAGCAGCAGCAGCAGCAGCAGCAGCAGCAGAGCGGAGGGCGGGGCTCAGGTAAGGCTTTGAGACCCATGCTTCTGAGTCAGGCTCCAGGTGGAGGACCTTCAGTGAAAATGGAGCACAGGACCACATACTCCTAGGTATGGAAACCCATGCTTCTCAGCCAGGCTCCAGTGGGACCGCATAAAAAGCTATTAAAAACTCACATAAAGATAGATAAACCCATGCTTCTGTGGAGGGCATTCGATGCAAATGGAGGATATGACCAGATATAAGCTATAAAAAACTCGTATAAAGATAAATGTGTTTTTCTGCGTCAGGCTCCAAATGGAGGACATTCAGTGAAAATGGAGGATGTGGCCCAATAAGACCTTTGAACACACATAGGAATGGAAATCTATGCTTCTCAGTCAGGCACCAAACGGAGGACATTGGATGGAAATGGAGGGCATGACCAAATAAAAGCTACATAACACTCATATAAAGATAAATCCATGTGTCATAGCCATGCTCCAAAGGGAAGGCGTTTTTGGAATTCCTCCTGGACAGAAGGCTGAAATGGAGGACATGTCTGGGGAAAGGAGGATGCCCAGGCACTCTGTCCCAGAGCTGTGCTCTGTTGAGTGGCCCAAAAGCATCATCTACCTCAGTGCCATTTTCCTTAGTGCTTTAGTACAAAACAGAGCTTCCCTCAGGCTCCTACGGGGCCTAAATACCCTACAGACCCATGGTGACCGCCCAGGACATGCCCTACCATTTCAGCCTCTAGCCCAGCTGAGTGTGATTCCCTTTGCTCTGTTGAGTAACTCAAAAACACCATCTTGTTGTTGTTGTTGTTATCTTCCCTATGTAGAGAGATCCTGTAGCACCTTTGAGACTCACTGGAAGAAAGGTGGCAGCATGAGCTTTCGTAGGCTTCAGTCTACTTCCTCCACTAAATCTTCCAGTGAGTCTCAAAGGTGCTACAGGATCTCTCTTCATGCTGATTCTACAGACTAACACAGCTATATGTTTGCGTTCTAACATCTAGCTTGTTATCTTTTTCTTTCTGCTGCTCTCTACCTTTCCTAGCATTACTACCATATCCACTGATTCCTGCCTTCTCGTGATGTGACCAAACTACAACCGTCTCAATTTAATCATCTTGGCTTCACGACATTTCAGGCTTGATCTATTCAAGGGCCCATTTGTTTGTCTTTATGGCCATCCATGGTATTCTCAGTGCTCTTTTCCAGCACCACATCTCAAATGAAATGATTTTCTTCTCTGCTTATTTCACAGTCCAGCATTCAAATGGCAATGGGGAATATGACAGCTTGGATGATTCTTTAGTATTTGGTTGTATATCTTTACTATTTGGGATCTTGTCTAATACTTTTATGGCTGCGCTTCACATTCTTAGTCTTCTTCTGATTTCTTGGCTGCAGTTTCTGTTTTGTTCAGTGTTTGATCCAAGGTACAGGAACTCTTTTACTGTTTCGATAATTGTTCCAAGTCTGTCGTGTTTTCTGCTAGCATTATCATGTCATCCACTTTTCTTAGATTGTTGCTGTTCCTTCCTCCTGTCTTCACTCCTTCTTCTTAGTCTTATCTGCTTTTCTTATGATGTTTTCTGCATACAAGTTGAACAAATAGGTGATAGAATTGTCCCCGGTGCTGTTTTCCTTGTTGGCTCAGTATGAAACAGAGCTTCCCTCAAGCTCATACAAGGCGAGAGAGCCTAAATACCTTATAGATCCCTTCTGATCATGGAAGCTGAGAATGGATGGGTGAGACCACCAAGGAATCCCAGGTACTGTTGGCTATATTTTAGAGGAAGGAACTGGCAAAACCAACTCTGAGTATTCTTTGCCTAAGAAAATGCCTTGAAATTCATGGGGTTCCCATTAAGCTGACAGGCAGCTTGAAGGCATGTACATACATAAGGATGGTCTTTGTGAGAAGGTGTGGAAGATTTATGATTAAGAGTCAGGTTTAGGAATAAATGAGTTTTATCCTGGGCTTGGAAGCTAAGCAAGAACAGTCCTGGTTGTTACTTGGGAGACTGCCAGTGAATACCAGGTGTTGCAGACTATAGAGGAAGGAACTGCCAAAACCACCTCTGAGTATTCCTTGCCTAAGAAAACCCTATGAGATACATGGGGTTACCCTAAGTCAACAGGCAATGTGAAGGCACATACACACATTATCTCCCTTATATTTTGGACTGCTAAAGCCAGTTCTCATTCCTGGGGAAGGAAGGGGCAAGGCTTACAGATCAAAAGTAGTGACTTGCAGGCAAAACCTAACCTCTTCCTTTCAGGCCACTCCTTGCAGGCCTTCCTTTTCTTGTCCAATCCTGCCCCTACTAAGGTGGTAAATATGTTTCTGCAAAGAAGACATCTATCCACCTGCATTGGGAATGGCCCATTTGTGGCCCAACAGATATTAGCCGACACTTTGTCATCTGTAGATTGTGACCCTTCAGAGAAATCTCAGCCATTATAGTGGGATGGAAAACCTGCAATTTCTTCTTCCCCCTTTTTACAAAGTAACAAAGAAGGGAGACAATGTGATTTACTATATACTATAAGTCTAGTATGCTAACTTGGACTAAATGGTTATTAGTTTGTAAGAAAATACACAATTTCTAAAAATACAGTGGTTTCTAACTTGTGCTGATATTAGAGAATCCAGTATGATGTAGTAGTTTGAGGATTGGACTATGACTGGAGACCAGGGTTTGAATTCCTGCTCAGCCATGGAAACCCACTGGGTACCCTTGGGCAAATCACACTTTCCCAGAGGAAGGAGAAGGCAAATACCCCTCTGAAAAAAAGCTCACCAAGAAAACTGTTACAGGTTTGCCTTAGGATTGCTATAAGTTGGAAACAACTAGAAGGCATGCTATGTAATGAAATAGAGGAATTTCAGTATTGCTGTTTTTCCCCCCTCAAGTGACTGACTATGGGAACATATCATTCCCACATCACCCCAGATGCCACAGAACTTGTAATCGGGAGACATTGCATCATATTCTGAACGACTTAGAGCAGAATCCTGTTCTTTTCCACTTGAGCTTTATTGCATTGTTTAGTGCAAACATGCTGCTACAACGCAACACTGAAACTGTCTTCTCCACCTTCTTTCACCATCTGTCCAATACCAATACTTTACTTCAGAACAACTTCCAGGTAGACAGAAGACAAGAAAGGGGCGCTGGGCTGGGCTGGACTGGACTCCCATAGAAATACTTCATGAAAAAGAACTGCTTTGTCAGAGGCTTTGTTAACTATGCCTGTGGTTGTGGAAGTGAAAAGTTATACTGTTGTTCAAAATTTGTGCCTGTTACATTTTTGTCGTCTGTAGCTGCAGTCAACATTGCAGGGAATTGGTGTGTGTGTATGCATGTGTGCTTGTGTGATTATATTGGGACAAGTGAGCAAACATTGCTCTTGTGTCATATACAGCATTGGGTGGGTGGACCATTTCCTCTGTCTCCCTGTTTGCCTTCCTTTCCTTCAGTCTTGAAACTGTCAACTTGAACACCCAGAAGGACTGTAGATTACCCATATAGCAGAATCAGTGCCAAGCCAAAGTGGAACCCACCAGTCTTTGGCAATGATTCAAATCTTCGCCATGGCTGCTTGTTGAGAGAGATTAAAAATTGTGGTGTTCCAACTGTGGAGCTCACATGTAACTTGACCATAAAATAAAGGTGTTCTGTGCTAGCTACATAATTTTTATTTATTTATCTCTTTGCTGTTTGACTATTGTAGGGTAACACCTGCTTGGAGAATGGTTCCTACTTGATGAACTTCGTAGGTTGCATTGAATGCAAAAAGAAGGAATTTGTGATGATAACAAACAGAGCAAGAGAAGAAGAGGATGGAGAAGAGATTATCACTTATGATCGTAAGGAAGCTAAACATTCTAAGGACTGGGCATGTTCAGGGCTTGAGAGGTTTATTCCAGAAGCCTATGTGGATCATCATTTTAAAAATGTATATGTCCAGATGCACTTTTTATAATGGGTACATTTCTAGAATGCACACTTCTTATCAATGTTTTGGCCCAGAGGACCACACAAACTTTTATGCATACAGATATATGCCTTCCTTCATATATATTCAACTTGCATACAGCACACATAATCACACACTCCGCCACCACCATCCCCAGTCAGGATGCAGGAAAGCAATTTTAAACATCCCCCCCCAATGTCTGTGCTGGCAGGAGGAGGGGGAAACACCATCAGCAGCAGCAGTGATCAACTCTTACCAGTAGCAGATCAGCTATGTTGGAAACAGGATTTCTAAAGGGTGAGAGAGGATTTAATATCTTCCACCTCTCATTGTTTCTGGTGAGGATTGCTGGAATCATAGGTAGCTCAGAGTGAATGCTGCCTGGGGACCATAGGCTTTGCAGTCTTGATTATAGTGATCAAATGTCACATGTTTTCAACCTGATGCATTTCAGGGTAGTTATTCATTTATTTATTTGCAGCTGATGGAAATACTACTGCTTAGTTGTAAAACATAACTACATGGCCAGATCATCTTTCAACTGTTTGAAAGGGGAAAGCATGTGTTCTTCTTTCTTTCTGTCTAGCTCATGGGAAATCTGTCTCCATGGTTCCCTTCAGGTTGGCAGACCTCATTTCCTATAACTTCTAAGAATAGTTTCTTTCCTCATCTCTGCTACGGTACTGTGAAACTTTCTATCTGGTGAAAATCCAGTAAAATTGCTTAGAGCTGCAATATATGCTACTTGAAGCACTTTTGGCAATGCCTGTGAATGAATGAATTAGCGCCTTTCTTATAACTGCCCAACGGATGCCACTGTTTAGAAAAACTGGTATTATCTCCTCTTTTTCTGTATTATTACTTCTGTCTTACCTCTCGTTACTGCTGTTCCACTTCTACACTTCAATTTCTTTAATTGCTACCACAGTTGCTATTCCTTGTTGGGGAACCAAAAAGCAATGCTACTGATGTGCAGCTTCTCTCCTTTTTTCCCCAGGCAGCAGCAGTGATAGACAAAGGAAAGTAGTCACAGTTCAAAAAATCAATATGGGATGTGTGAGCACCCTTGATAAAACTTAATTGCATAGTTGAGCCAGGAGGTGTCTTCTTTTGGATTCCTCTCTAATTCCTTTACACTTTTGTAAACAAGGGCTGTATTTTCCACAACATTTATCTTAAAGCATTAGCATGACTGGACTCTTAAATGTTGTCAGAGATGTTGCCTTACAATATTGTTTGTTTTTCTTAAACTTTTTCCCCCTCAGATGTATGTAAGAATTGTCACCATGTAATAGCCAGGCATGAGTACACATTCAGTGTAGTGGACGATTACCAGGTAAAACCCTTGTAATATTCAGAAGTTATGTTATAACTCATTTTGTTGTTGTCTTTGTTTTGTTCTTTGTTTTCCTTTGTTAAAGTTGTCACATCGTAGAACTTGAGAACCCTTAGAAACCCAGACTGCCATACTGTGCTCAGCCCACATTAAACACAAGAAAAATTATTTTGGAATATATATACATAACATTGTATTGCATGTTGCTGCAAAAGAAAATCCACAATTCCTTAAAACTATATAAAAGCTGTCTCTGTATTCATATGTGTTTGTGCTTTGTAATCCCTTCAGAGTGAGTGTTTTCCCATAGTTACACACCATGTAGCTTATCATTTACAGTTCAAAAGGTGTAGTACAATGGCATCTCATTATCCATGGGGGATCTGTTCCGCACATGTTCAAGCCCCCATTGTCCCCAGTGGTGGTGCTTGCCCACAGTCATGCCACCATTAGGAACAACAGGACTTCAGGTGAAATCCCGTTATCTCTAATGGCAGTGCTGTCAAATCTCCTGCTGCTACTGGGTACAACGGGGCTGTCCCTAATGGTGGTGCAGCCATATACACATGCTGCCATTGAGGACAATGGAGGCTTGCCACCTGCAAATGCTCAAATCTGCAGATGGCAAGTCCGCAGATACCAAGGTCCCACTGTATTGTGAGGTCTGTATCAAATGTATGGACATTTAGTTTTCAAGAGACAGTTAATCAACAGACAGTGGCTGCAATCCTATATCAAACAAGCAGAGAATAATAGTCCACCTATGCAGTTCTGTGTGTGCTCTCTTACAATATTATTATTATTGTTCATTTATATAGCACCATCCATATACGTGGCACTTTACAAACAGTTACAGAATAAAACATTTGTAACTATTTCCAATAATATAAAATAATAAAATACAGTACTAAAGTGTGTACACACGCACACACTGCAAAATAAAACAAAATAGTCAGTACAGATAATTAAGTATACAAAAGATATAAAGCATTAATCTGAAATTCCAAAGGTTTAAGAAAAAAGAGGGCTTTTAAACTTGATAATAATTTCTTACTGGTTGTACATCACATTTCTAAACATTTATGAATTGCTGGTGATCAGAGGCATTATATGTTTGTACCTTTAAATATGAAGGATAATATTTGCTCTAACAACTATGGACATTTTTGCTAAGCTAGTCCAAACTTCTAAAGACCATAGCCATATGCATCTTTGTAGAATCCTATTTTAAATTGTATTATATTGAAGTGGGTATGGTTTTCTCTGGGTATTACTAATAAGCTGGCCAATGTTGTCAGACCACTGTCCTCCTCTTATTTATTTTCATTTATTTATTTCATGTATATTTTGGCTTTCGTCCAGAGTGGGTCACAAAAAGAATCAGCTAAAAACAAAATTTTATACACAATATAATAATAATAATAATAATAATAATAATAATAATAATAATTTGTTTTATTTATATACCGCTATTCCAAAGATCATAGCGGTGAACAGCATGTAAGCTAATTAGCAAGTAAGCTAATTTGCCCCCATCAGTCTGGGTACTCATTTTAGCGACCTCGGAAGGATGCAAGCCTGAGTCCAGCTTGGGCCCTTTTGCTGGTCTTGAACTCACAACCTTGTGGTTTTGAGTGAATGGCTGCAGTACAGGCATTTAACTACTGCACCACAAAAGTTAAAAATAAAGCATCGCCCTAAGAAACCTCTTGGCAAGTAATTATACAGTGTTATACAGTGGAAAGGAGAAGCCAGGCATAGTCAAACACGCATTCTAGACTTTAGGAGAGCGGATTTCAGTAAACTTAGAGAAATACTGGGGGTGATCCCATGGTCAGGAATACTAAAAGAGAAGGAAGTTCAAGATGGATGGGAGTTTCTCAAAAGGGAGATACTGAAGGCACAAATTAAAACAGTTCCAGTGAGAAAGAAAAATGGGAGGTGTCGCAAGAACCCAGGATGGATGACCAAGGAACTTTCAACTCAGCTAAATTTTAAACGGAACATGTATAAGAAATGGAAAAATGGGGAAATCACCAAAGAGGAATTCAAACAAATAGCAAGTGTAGAGATAAGGTCAGAAAAGCTAAAGCACAGAATGAACTCAGGCTTGCTAGAGAGGTTAAGAACAACAAAAAGGGATTTTATGGATATGTCCGCAGCAATAATCTTTGAAAACTCCTGGAGAACAGGAGAAGTCCCCGCAGACTGGAGGAGGGCAAACATTGTCCCCATCTTCAAAAAGGGGAAGAAAGAGGATCCAAACAATTATCGACCAGTTAGTCTGACATCTATACCAGGAAAGATTCTAGAGCAGATCATTAAACAGAGTCTGTGAACATCTAGAAAGCAATTCCATAATCACAAAAAGTCAACATGGGTTTCAAAGAAACAAATCATGCCAGACAAATCTGATAAAATTACTAGCTTGGTAGATGAAGGGAATGCTGTGGATATAGTATATCTTGATTTCAGTAAGGCCTTTGACAGGGTTCCCCATGTCATTCTTGCAAACAAGCTTGTAAAATGTGGGCTAGACAAGGCAACTGTTAACGTGGATTTGTAAATAGTTGACCGGCCAAACCTAAAGGGTGCTCAACAATGGCACCTTTTCATCCTGGAGAGAAGTGACCAGTGGGGTCCCACAGGGCTCTGTCCTGGGCCCAGTACTGTTCAACATCTTTATCAATGACTTGGAGGAAAAAATTGGGGGAATACTTATCAAATTTGCAGATGACACCAAATTAGGAGGAATAGCTAATACTCCAGAGGACAGGATCAAAATTCAAAATGACCTGAATAGACTGGAAAGCTGGGCCACAGCTAACAAAATGAACTTCAACAGGGAGAAATGTAAGGTACTGCACTTAGGGCAAAAAAATGAAATGTACAGATATAGGATGGGGGACACCTGGCTTAAGAAGACAACATGTGAAAGGGATCTAGGAGTCCAAGTAGACCACAAGTTGAACATGAGTCAACAGTGCGATGCAGCAGCTAACAAGGCCAATGTGATTTTAGGCTGCATCAATAGAAGTATAGTGTCTAGATAATAGTGCCACTGTATTCTGCTCTGGTCAGGCCCCACCTGGAATATTGTGTCCAGTTCTGGGCACCACAATTCAAAAAGGACATTGAGAAACTGGAGCGTGTCCAAAGGAGGGCGACTAAAATGGTGAAAGGTCTGGAAACCTTGCCCTATGAGGAACGACTTAGGGAGCTGGGGATGTTTAGCCTGGAGAAAAGAAGGTTAAGAGGTGATATGATAGCTCTGTTTAAATATTTGAAGGGATGTCATATTGAGGAGGGAGCAAACTTGTTTTCTGCTGCTCCAGAGACTAGGACCCGGAGCAATGGATGCAAGCTGCAGGAAAAGAGATTCTACCTCAACATTAGGAGGAACTTCCTGACAGTAAGGGCTATTCGACAGTGGAACAAACTCCCTCAGAGTGTAGTGGAGGTCTTCAAATGGAGGCTGGATGGCCGTCTGTTGGGGATGCTTTGATTTGGATTTCCTGCATGGCAGGGGGTTGGACTGGATGGCCCTTGTGGTCTCTTCCAACTCTATGATTCTATGATTGAATTGATCCTGGAAATAAACCAGTATCCAGAGAAGTTGTTTTAACAAGTGACTTCATCTTAAATTTAGAGCTTAACCAATGTAACATAGTGCTAACCTGTGGATTTTCTCCATGTTGCAGTAGAACATATTGCCTTGGCCAGAACACATCCTCACTCTTCAAATGAGATCAGTATTGTAAAGCTATTTCTACCCTGGAAAGAGCTGTCAAAAGGATGGTAATTTCAGCAAAGAGGCCATGACTGCTAAGTGCCCAAAGCCTTCACTTGTCAGAAGGCATTTTGCTGCCCAGATTTGGCTTGTTCAGGATAAAGAAATCAGTCTCAATATGTCCAGTGTCTGCTTTCTGTAGAGAAGACGACTATGGTAGTTCACATAATAAAAGTGGTGATGAATTGGGACTAGAGCATTAAAGTTCACTCAAAACATCTTCCTTTATTGTCATACATCTGTCAAACCTTACAGTGTACATCAGTTTTGCTGCTGAAGTTTTGATGTTTGATTTATTGGGACACATCAGCTTACCTGCTGGGTCCCATGGTCCTATGGAAATACATTTCTCAAGGAAACAAGGCTGAGAAGCAGAACAAATGCTAGCAAGTCTTTATGCTGGTTGTGTTCCATATGTGGGCCTTACCTTGCCTTGCCCTGCCCATAGTCCATGTAATGTACAGTCCGCCCTTGCCATACACAGGTGATCCATTCTGGACCCACCCACCCATCCCACCTCAGCATAAGGCAAAAAATGTGCTCCTCATTCATTCTATGGGGGCTTGCCATCCACATGACCTTGAGTCCACATATGGCACGAGTGCACTGTAATTTAAAGTGCTAAAGATAGCTATAACTGTTTTGCCTTCGTTGTACCATGTTAGTGGCAACATTTTTGCATTCATTTCATTTTAAAACAGTTAATGTTTCTGGTCACTATATAAATTTAAAAAATGTGAAATACAAAGTGTGTCAAAACGAGACAGATTACAATTAAGATAAAATCAGTAGTAGTATATAATAAAACAAACACTAGGGATATGACAGTGTTGGCATCTACAAATCTTTAAAAACAATTATTAAAATATCAGGGAAAATGAAAAGGAGCGTGTAGTTGTTGAGTGAGTCTGCAGAGGGTGTAACACAATCAGCATGCTATCACTGAAAAGGCCTGTTCTCTTGTAGCTCCTTCCTTGTATTATTTAGCAGTACAGTGGGACCTTGTTATCTGCAGATTTAAGCATCCGTGGATGGCAAGCTCCCGTTGTCCCTAATGGCAGTACCTGCACACAGCCATGCTACCATTAGGGACAACAGGATTTCACCTGAAGTGCTGTTGTCCCTCATGGCATTGTCGCCATGTGCACGGGCCACCATTGGGGACAATGAGACTTGAGGTTCCTTGGATTTTGGTATTGATGGGGAGGGGGTTCCAGAACAGGTTGCAAGTCATAATGGCCTTAGCCATAAAGAATGCTGGGAAATATCTAGAGGGGTTCACAGTTTACACTCTTGTCCTAAATCCAGTTGTTAGTTCCAGCTAAAATATACTGGCTTGTCAATGGGATTTACATGTTGACTTGCCATTCAGCAGTTGATCAATAGCATCTACTCAGACTAGGACATGGTAGGTACACAGAACAAGAGATACCCCTTCAGATAGCTTAGCTGAAATCTTTTAGAAGTTTAGAGTTTAAAACCATCACTTTGAATTAGGCTTGGAAGCAGACTGGCAAGCCTAATCTGGCAGTATCAGTCTAATAAATTTACTATTGTTGTGCTTTTGCTTTTCTGTTTCCAAAATGTGTCTAGATAGTTAGAGGAGAACAGTTTATATTATGTACAACAGGCGTGGCAAAATCTAGGACCTAGTATAGGCTTTGGCTTCTTCGATTTTTTTTCAAGATATGCAGGTGTGCATACACAAACACACATATTTTTAGCTGCACTATTTGAAAATGAAAGATGGAAAGATACACAGTAGTTTTAAGAGGGGAAGCTGAAGGAGGCTTCATTTAATAGACTGTCAAGATTAGAATTTCTGTCTACATTTTTCTTTTCCCCATCCACCCACATTTTTTTCTTTTTATTTTTGAAACACGTACTTTTAAAATAAAACTGCTGATCAAATAATTCTTACGTGTTTCTATACAAAATTTCATATTCTGGTCACAGAATATGGATTTCCTTAGTATAGCAAAGACCTTGTCTAGGTAGAGTGGTTGCTCAGATTTCTCTGTTTAAATCCACTTATCTGCAAATAATCATCCTTTAAAAGCAGCAGTTCTCTAACAGGTACTTTGATCCTAAGCCCATTTGCTGGCAATTAGTTCTACAGATTTCAGCAAAAAAAAAAAAACAAAACCTCTCTGGTACACTTAGGAACTCTGCCTCAGCCAAGATAAGGTGGATGTTTCAGCCTTCTCTAAAGAAATTTGAAAGCTGAGCTAAAGAGTGGGAGCTTCATTGAGAAGCAATTGAAGTGGCGTATAAAGCTCTTATGTGCATGGGGAATCCATTTTGGCATGGAAGGTCACAACTATGTTGAAGTCATTGGTAGAACAATCAACTGACTATTCCAGGGGCAATTGCAGGATTAGGACCATGATAATCTGTAGTGTTTTAAAACAGGCAGAGTTCATTCCAGCGAAGTTACCCATATGAATCAGAAGGTAGATTGGGATTTTCTGTGGTAGATGGTGGAGATCTGAATTCAGTTGGCAAATATTTATGCCTCGATGATTTAACAGTAGCAACAACTAAAAGGTTGTTTGTGTTCTCTGGAGAAAACCTAGTCTGAACCTTTATGTAGGAAAGAAATGTGAACGCAGTTCTGGATCTAAATATACATTTTCAGTCTGTGTTCATATGTCTCCTGGTCCTTGTGCCACCACTTCCATTTTGCACATAGGAATACCAATTTTGCATCTGACTGTTGGTTGGTCTTGAGGTCTTTTTTTTTTAAAAGCAAGCAAACAAACAAACCCCTAAATCTACCCTGGAGTTTACCCAGTCCTGGAGGGTTGAGTGAACTGACCTTCAGCATTATGAATTGAGCAGAGATACAAGCTAATGATTGGCAGCATTTTCCTCTACAGCTGCTCATGCCTGAAGGACTAATTTACCCTGAAAACCAAGTTTCTACACTGAATTAGATTCAGAGCTGAATTTCCAAATCTAAACCCTGTGTTACATCTTTGTCTCCTCTCTGCTGGGTAAATTACCATCCTCTTGCTTATTTCATTAGTCTTTATGACTTGTGTACAATTGCAATGCTGCTTGCATTTTCACATGTCAAACTGCTAGGCATGGTTACCCATTTTCATGTTGATGGTGCTCTCCCTGGAAGAGCAGCTTTAGTTTCCTTTATAATAACATCCTTGTAGTAAGGTACATTATGGCTTGCATACTGTTAGTGAGATACACACACATAAGTTGTGCTATGTGTGCAGGATGAACTGTTCATCATAGTACAGCAGACATATTCTTCTGACTGCAGTGAAACAGAGTTGCTCATACAACAATGTTGTGCCTTGCCATTGTGCCTTGCACAGCAGCACCCAGTCATTGGCATGTGTTGTGTAATGTTACGGTTCTGCATGGGATTGCACAGTGCTGGTACAACGTATCTCCACAAGCAGATATTAACCCTATGCTAAGGGGATATTGGATTGTAGCCTATTTAAGTGGCCAAAAGTGGATAATGAAAGCTGTAATCTGCAATTTGAGTGAGAAAGCAATATAGAAGCTCACAGTGCAGGTTAAATAGTCCTGACTATTGTTGTGGTTGTTATGTTTGTTTGTTTATATCCTGCCTTCCTCCCAGTACAGGGACTCAAGGTAGCCCTGGCATACAGCCTGTGTATTGAAAAAGAAGTTTAATGGTTCTTTGTGCCAAGTCATTAATCTGGCATTTAGTTCCTTCAGTTCAACCAGTACTAGCCCAAATGATACATTGAATTAAATAGACACAAGCCTTCTCACATATTCCTCCCACTCTGAGGTCTGGCCATTCACCAACAGACCAACACAGATTCACATGTAAATCACTTCCCCCATATACCCCACACACATTCATGCTACCATTCTCTGAAGATGCCAGCCACAGATGAAGGTGAAACAGGAATAAACTCTTCCAGAACATGGCCACATAGTCTGAAAAACCCACACAAAACTAATGACACATTGCATTGTCAAGATTATATACTAGAATTACTAGGACGGTGTGTCAAGCAAAGCTAGATTCTACATTCTGTATTACTCTGATTAAGCTAATATTCATATATTTGTAGAATTCTTTCTCTGATAGACTTATAGAAGAAGGAGTTCTGCAGTTCATTGAAGCTGCAATGGTCACACCCTTTAAATTTTTTATTTGACCATATAGGTAAGAGGCATGATTATTATAAAGTTATTACAATGCTAAATTCTGCACCTGCTGCCTTGTTCCAGTTTCATGATGTGCCAACAAAATTGGGGGCATTCTTATCAAATTTGCAGATGACACCAAATTAGGAGGAGTAGCTAATACCCCAGAGGACAGGATCAAGATTCAAAATGACCTGAACAGACTAGAAAACTGGGCCAAAGCTAACAAAATGAGCTTCAACACAGAGAAATGTAAGGTACTACACTTAGGGCGGAAAAATGAAATGCACAGATATAGGATGGGAGACACCTGGCTGAACATATGAAAGGGATGTAGGAGTCCAAGTAGACCATAAGTTGAACATGAGTCAACAGTTCGATGTGGCAGCTAACAAGGCCAATGCGATTTTAGGCTGCATCAATAGAAACAAAAACAACAAAGTATAGTGTCTAGATCAAGGGAAGTAATAGTGCCACTATATTCTGCTCTGGTCAGGCCCCACCTGGAATACTGTGTCCAGTTCTGGGCACCACAATTCAAAAAGGACATTGAGAAACGAGCGTGTCCAAAGGAGGGCGACTAAAATGGTGAAGGGTCTGGAAACCAGGCCCTATGAGGAAAGACTTAGGGAGCTGGGGATGTTTAGCCTGGAGAAGAGAAGGTTAAGAGGTGATATGATAGCCCTGTTTAAATATTTGAAGGGATGTCATGTTGAGGAGGGAGCAAGCTTGTTTTCTGCTGCTCCAGAGACTAGAACGCGGAACAATGGATGCAAACTACAGGAAAAGAGATTCCACTTCAACATTAGGAGGAACTTCCTGACAGTAAGGGCTATTCGACAGTGGAACAAACTCCCTTGGAGTGTAGTGGAGTCTCCTTTCTTAGAGGTCTTCAAACAGAGGCTGGATGGCCATCTGTTGGGGATGCTTTGATTGTGATTTCCTGCATGGCAGGGGG